>NC_079194.1:156899148-157227586 GCF_029499605.1 Hyla sarda | reverse complement strand
TATAACAGTGTTTCCCAACCAGAGTGTCTCCAGCTGTTGCAAAACTACAACTCCCAGCATGCCTGGACAGCCAGGCATGCTGGGAGTTGTAGTTTAGCAACAGCCGGAGGCACCCTGGTTGGGAAACACTGGATTATAAGAATGTGGTCCCCAGTTTTCTATTTAAAGAGTACCTGTCACCAAATAAAACTTTAAATATAGTGTTCCTTGTGTAATTAGCAGACACTTTCCCATTCACTTGCTTTTAAAATTATCAACATGAATATGTTTAAAATGTAAAATAAAAAAACGGCCACTAGAGATGAGCGAAGTTACAGTGAATCGATTTGTCACGAACTTCTCGGCTCGGTGGTTGCTGACTTTAGCCTGTATAAATTAGTTCAGCTTTCAGGTGCTCCAATGGGCTGAAAAAGGTGGACACAGTCTTAGGAGAGAGTCTCCTAGGACTGTAACCACCTTTTCCAGCCCACCGGAGCACTGGAAAGCTGAACTAATTTATGCAGGCTAAAGTCAGCAACTGCCGAGCCGAGAAGTTTGTGACGAATCGAATCACTGTAGTTCGCTCATCACTAACCGCCACTAGATGGCTCTGTTTTGTTCCCTACCACAATTAATAAAGTGAGTTTGGTCTCCTCCTGGCCTGGCAGGAGACCAAACTCAGGAAGTGTTTCTTTGCACTAAGCTTGATTGACAGCTGCACAGAAAGTGAAATCGCCACAGATTTTCACAGAAAGCCACACAGACTGACAGCTGAAGGAAACCTCACTGAAATCTGCACAGACTGAAACATGCACAGAGCTTGAGATCTTCTATTCATCACAGCGCTGAAACTCTGTGAGGATAGAAGTGGTCCACCAGCAGGCTTCAGAGATATCATGCCTGCTGGGAAACGACCACTTTCTCCTGCTCGGCGATTGCACTATGGGAGCAAGAATAAAGGTATGATACAGAGATTTTTAAAGCTCTGAATTATTTTCTAAGGGTGGGAGGGGTGTTAGGAATAGGTAGGGAACACAGCCTGAATAAGTTTAGAAAAATGTAATTGGTGACAGGTACTTTTTATGTATTACTGCCAATACATTACCACATTCAAGTACAGTTGTTACCCTCAATCCCATAGTGAATGGCCATCACTTTATGTATGAAAAAGTCAATAAAAGAAAAGAAAAATTAGGACAAATTACCAATATTAATCAAAATTGATAGAATTGTTGACTATATTTCAGTTAAAACTAGGCTTATGTATTCACATATGTTGTTACAGTCTTATGACTGCATGTGTCCAGTTTGATGAGTCTGTTACACCGTTACCCTTCGCAGTGGCTCACAGTATGCCACTTTTTAACTTAGAGCTATGTGTAGAATAGACATGTAACCATGAGCGTCTGCAGGGGGACAGAAATGCTGGAACAAACTGACACTAACCTGCTGGTACAGGCTAATAGCGTGGATGACACTGATTACATAAATTTACATATAAGCATTAGAAGGCTTTATGAGCAAAACTTTAAAAAAAAAACTTATAGGAGAAAACTTAAAGTTGGAGAGGACAACTAATGCTATTCACTGAGCGAAAGATGGCCGCCCTGGTAAAGCCACTGTGCTTGCCACTTTCGGGTGTAGTCCAGAAGCAGCACATGCACAGTAATGCCCTGGCCCAACTGCGATCTCACACACGACATCCCACAGCACGGAGGGGCTGCATACATGCATAGGGGCAGAATAATGAAAATTTATGTAGGTAATGTGATCTAGAGAACAGGCTCTGAGTGTAACAAAGCAGCCAATTCCCAGTTAAAAAAAATTATAAACACCATTGTAATTAGTGACACTCACACTATTACCCTATACCAGCAAGATAGTGTGGGTGCTATTCGTTGTACGTTTTTTTTTTTTTTTGGTTGTTTGTTTTTTTGCTGCCCCACTATGTGCGACTCACGTGAGAGCCAGCAGTGTCAGCTCTGGTCTCACTCATCATCATCCTGCACCCATCATCATTAGTGACCTCTGTGAATCAACAGATTTACCATAATTTATGCCAGAAATTGGCATAAATTATGGCACAAAATTTGCTTGGCACGCAGTCAAAAAAGAGATGCACCAAAATGATTTTACTCCAATGTGCTTTGAAACAAGACCAACATTTAAAATGTATACACTCTTTACTATTTTGAACTGAAATACAGAAAAAATACTTGATAAATGTAGGCCACAGCTCGTGGTAGAAAAATTTCCATACTTTTAGTCAGTGTAAAAGTTAAAGGGATATTTTTTTGTGATGAAGTTATCCCCTATCTATACGATCTGGGTAACAAGCTAATTACTTGAAGTTTGACTGCTGGGGCTCCCACTAGTCCTGAAAATGGGGACAACATTTTCCCCAACATGAATGGTGTGCGTAGACAGCCATTGCTCCATTCATTATCTATTAGGCCACAGATAATTTATCATTTCAATGCCTGCCAATGTTAAGCAGCCCTATAGAGAAGGTTTGGATCACTGGCCGTGCATGACAGTGTACACCATTTATTCAATTCTATTTAGTAAATTTTGTCCTTTTTCTCTGATCAGTTGGGGTCCCAGCAGTCAAACCCCCACTAAACAGCTTGTTACCAGTTCCTGTGAATAGAGGATAACTTCATCATATGGAAATACTCCTTTAATAGCAGTGATATATATATTGTGTCAAATGTCTCAAATGGAGCAAAAGTAGTGAGATATAGGCTAAGTTTCCACACAGTTTAGAAAACTGACACTGCAGTTTTTGAGCCAAAGCCAGAAGTATATTTAAAGGGAATGAGAAATATAAAGGAAGGACTTATCTTTCTCCTTCCTGCTGGATCCACTTCTGACTTTGGCCTAAACACTGCAGTGACAGTTAATAAAAAATAAAAAAAAATGTGGAAACCCAAGCGTTTTCTTGCAAACTGCCACTGCAGTTTTTGAGCCAATGTCAGAAGTGGATCCAGTAGGAAGAAGAAGCGCAAGTCCTTTCTTTATATTTCTCATTCCTTTTAAATACACTTCTGGCTTTGGCTCAAAAACTGCCGTGACAGTTTTCCAAAACCACTGGAAAAAAACCTGTGTGGAAACCTCAACTTAGGGTACGTTCACACGAGCGGAAGAAGAGAGTATTTTACGTTGCAGATCCGCCGCTGAAGGACCACTGCATGTGGCTTTACATGTGTCTGCTCAAAGCGGCAATATGCCACTACGAGCATACACACTGTGATGTGCGAGTTGCCACGCATGCATGGTGTACTCACACACATTGCGGCCACTCCCCCTGCTCCATGAGCTAGGCTGAGAGCTGCCGCAATGAGCGACCATACTGCGCATGCGCGCTGTGACTCGCACATCACAGTGTGTCTGCTCGTAGCGGCATAATGCTGCTCCGCGCAAGCACATGTAACGCCACCATGCAGGGGTCCTTCAGCGGTGGATCTGCAGCATAAAATACGCTGTGGGTACCCTTATACTGTTTTCTAAACAGCAGGGAAAGTGCAGTGAAATGGTCCACATTGACTAAGACTGGTCTAAAGTGAGAAACTTAAATACTATGTATGACCAAATGTAGATTTCCACAAAATTTGCACCATTTTCTGACTTTTGAATTATTAATCCAAAAAAAAAATGAAGGTTGTAGGTACCTCCTAGGAACTCCTGTCCGATTTCCTAAGCAATTTAATTTGAAGTGTGCCAAGAAAAGTTGCCAATGGTTGTATATGGTGGCATTCACCATCTTATGCCTAAAATTTTTTGCAACATTTATAAATTCTCCCTATGCATCTACAATGTAGCTTTTATATGATCCATTCCTGTCCAGACTGTTCTCAATTTGTACAGTGTCATTTATTCGGGGACCCTATATCCCAAGTGTCATTTCCACCTTACATGTAGGCAGGCCATTGTTCAGATACCCCATGTGTCAGTGTGGCATTTTATTAAACATTTTTGACTGGTATCCTATTTAAATCTGTTAATAAAATTCAAACAATTTCCGGATACTTTTAGTATTTATTACCTTTAAAGTGCTAATGGTGATAAAGAGGAGCTTCATTATGGATCATTTTTGCCCAGTTATGTGGAACATAATTCTAAATGTCTTTTGACATTGTTCTTATGCTTGCAATCATTCCTATCCCTACAAATCCCCCCTTTAGAGATCTGAACAGGATACTGTTAAATCTATAATCTGCTTTACTTCTAAAACTTGCCCTATTTTTCTATACATCGCCATGGGAAACACATATTACTATATATTTTGCTGCAAAGGTTGAAAGGGCATCACTGGCACCAGCAGCACTGGACCTTCTCCCTGGTGCCTACTGTGATTACTCATTAGAAATGAAATGGTTTGTGTCTTAGAAGAAACTGCAGGGCAACTGTAAGACACAGAGCTACAGGATACGTATATAGCTGCAAGGCTGCCATGCCTCTCAGCAGTGGCTGTAGTGTAATGCAATGTACTGATGATATCCACATCTTCTGTTCAGCAAAAAGAATATGATCTGACACCTTCAATATTGAAGTTTGTAATAATACAATGTTAAAGAATATAGAGTGAAGACACGACAACAAGCATCATATAGCACAGTGCTGTTTTTTTCTCTGCTCATAGGGCTGCGAGACATCAGCATGTGGGAACACCAGATGGATAACTGCAATAATGGTCTACGAAAGAAGTAAATAGTTATTGCTTACTTGTATATTCACCAGCCATTTCTTTCAACAGCTACTTTCAGAAGCTGTGATATACTGTATATGTGTGTAAGTATCTATCTAAATATGTAATACAGAGAAAAAAGGAGTGTGCGCCCCTAGTGAATTCCGTAAAAGGACCTGGCGGAGTGATAAAGAAACATATTATTGCGCTTAGGGGGGTACACCTGTTCAGGCATATTAATATTGGTACTGTAGCCTCGATCTTAACTGGGTACAGGTATCTCTGACGGAGAATCTGTTTCAAACTGGGTTTATGTGCGATTTACAATGAATGTTTTTGTTATGACATTGAATGCCTTCAACTTTATTGCAAAGATAGCACCAATAGAAGATTCTGTCTTATTTCATTCCAGTGCATTTTCTTCCTTCTAATCTGTCGAAATATAACTTACCAGCTCACCTAAATGTACCACTTTTGCAATGTGCTAATTGATTTTATGTTTCCATTCCTCACCATAGCCAAGGGAACATGCTGAAAACCTCCAGTTTTCTGTACTGTCAAAGGTGTGCTATGGTTGTACCCAATTTAGACAATCCTCTGTGGACTAAACAGCCCTTACATCAGGCTAATAGCTTTTACCTGCACTTATACATTGCTGTAAATTATCAGGACAGAAGACATATGTGTCCCACTGAAGGATTTAACTCACAGATGATTGTGTGTACTGTATACATTTGTGAGAATTGTTAGATCTGCTCTGGTTTTTAACCTCTGGACAAGAAGGCAGTGCTGTATACTGACCCTGCTCCTGACAGGGCTGAGCTGTGCCCTCAGCTTTCAAGCCGTGGGTACTGCTCAGGCTGGGCAGGAGATATATATTGTATGTCTCGTGTCCAGTAAGAGCATACCGTAAATCAGCAATCTATATAGATGCCTGGTTTACTGTAAACTCTTGCTGGGCTGAGCGCTATGCTCTGGCCTAGCAATTGAAGAGTTAAGTTACACTGTTATCCAGGGATCTGAATAGATGGTTTACTGTATGTTGACAAAGTATTAAGTTGTGCCAGCACATATCGTTTAGCCCAGCAAGAGGTTACAGTAAACAAGCAAACTATACAGAGTGCCGCTTTACTGTATGCTTTACTCTTGCTGGACAGGAGATATACAATGTGTATCTCCTGCCCAGCCTCAGCAGTACTCTCGGCTGTATACAGACAGACACAGCTCAGTCTCACTAGGAGTTGGGACTCCCGGTTCCTGTATAGTATATAGCGCTGTGCTATGTAGTGCTGTATACTATACAGCCGGTGGAGGTAAGTAGTGATGTTATGCAATACTACTTTCCCCTGCAGATGCTGCCACTATGGTGTTTTTATGCAGCAAAAAATGCAATCATATTAATATTTAAAATTCGACTTCCTGGCAACACCAGGCCTCTGTGTTTATGCCATGAAAAAATGCAGTGTGGCAGTTGTGGTGTTTGTTTTTGTTTGTTTTTTCTATTTGGGGGGGGGGGGGTTCATTTTTGCCCCAAAAAACAAGTGGAAACCTTGCCTCAGTCAGACCAGAGAGCCACTAAAACAGAGCAGCTTCTACTTAGCCGAACCAATCCCGTCAATACATTATTAGAACAGTCATTCATTTCAATGGTCACCACGTAATAATATATTTCCCCTGAAGCATTGGCATTGCAGTGCAACAATGTGAGATATCAACATGCCATTAAAGCTGTAAAGTGTAACTGGTGGCTGGGGACAGAATCTTGCTCAGCAGAACAGAGGGCTCGCTGTAGATTTATGTATTAACCAGATTATGTCTCTATCAATGTGCGGAGTCCATAAGCATACTGACATCTCCCATCTGTTTGTGTATGAGCTTAGCTGGATCTGTGACTGTTCTACTTATTAACAAGAAGAATCCTTAATTACTCTTAAGGCTTAAGCAGCTTATAGTGTAATTTGTACAAGTTGTTTTTGGGTGTATGATACACAGCAAGATTGTGTATTGAGTCGTCTTAAAGATAAGCACCTCTTAGGAGACACTGCACCCATTGGAAAGCTTAACAATTGTAGGTGGAGGTGACTGATTCCTGACCTGGAAATCTGCTCCCCTTACGCCAGTATGGGTCAGAATGGTAGAAATATTTGCACATATTGCACATATGCACCATCTACTAAGCTATGTATAGAGTTAAAAATGCATTTCATATTAATAACTTCTATGCTTCCTGGGCAAGTGCTAGGGAGTTGCAAATATTCAATAATAAATTAGTATACAGCCCCCTCCACCAGGTAGCATCAGAAAGTATATTATCATTGAACTTATGATTTCTCCTGAAGGCTCAGGGGCTTTGTAAGCCGACAGTATGAAGCTGGGATCCCACCCAGTCTGCGGAAGATTTATCAAACCTTGTGCAAAGCAACAGTGGAGCAGTTGCTCATAGCAACCAGTCAGAGTCTACCTTTTCATTTTTACAGGTCTTTAACCCCTTAAGGACGCAGGGTTTTTCCATTTTTGCATTTTCATTTTTTCCTCATCACCTTCTAAAAATCATAACGCTTTAAATTTTGCACCTAAAAATCCATATGATGGCTTATTTTTTGCAACACTAATTCTACTTTGCAGTGACATTAGTCATTTTACCAAAAAATCCACGGCAAAACGGAAAAAAAATTCAGAGTGCGACCAAATTTAAGAAAAAAATTCAATTTTGTAAATTTTGAGGGCTTCCATTTCTACGCAGTGTATTTTTCGGTAATAATGATACCCTATCTTTATTCTGTAGGTCCATACGGTTAAAATAATACCCTACTTATATACCGTATTTTTCGCCATATAAGACGCTCCATATTTAAAGGAGGAAAATCTAGAAAAAAAAGATTCTGAACCAAATACTGTAGTAAAATATTTTATATCAGTATAGTTCCCCCACAATAGTTGGCAGTATAGTTCCCCCACAATAGTTGGCAGTATAGTTCCCCCACAATAGTTGGCAGTATAATTCCCCCACAATGGTAGGCAGCTCCCCCCCCCCCCCCCCACAATGGTTGGCAGTATAGTTCCCCCACAGTAGTTGGCAGTATAGTTCCCCCACAATGGTAGGCAGCTCCCCCCCCACAATGGTTGGCTGTATAGTAGCCCCCCAAAATAGTTGGCAGTATAGTTCCCCCACAATGGTAGGCAGCTCCCCCCCCCCCACCCACAATGGTTGGCAGTATAGTTCCCCCACAATAGTTGGCAGTATAGTTCTCCCACAATGGTAGGCAGCTCCCCCCCACAATAGTTGGCATTATAGTTCCCCCACAATGGTAGGCAGCTCCCCCCCACAGACATACAGCTTCCAGCCATATACAGTGTACGGCTGGAGGCTGTATGTCTGTGTGCTGCCCCCACAGTGTTCCGGTCACCGCTCATCTGGCCTGGGGTCACAATCTACTGCTATGGCCTATGGACCATAGCAGTAGGTGCCGGGACCAGAGGAGCGGTGACCGGAACACTGAAGATTACGCGCCGCCGGTCACTCACCAGGCCCCGGCCAGCGCGCGTCTTCCTTCGGTCCTCCTGTGCCTCTATGGTTGTACGCACGGGACGTCACTGAGGTCCTGTGCCTACAACCATAGAGAGGCGGAGGATCACAGTAAGACCGCAGGAGGACCGGAGGAGGACGCGCATCGGCCGGGGAATGGTTAGTGACCCGCGGACATCCTTATGTCCCGAAAATTTTTTTTCGAGACACAGGAATGTCCGGCATAGGAAAGCCTATGATTAACTGCCCGAGCCGGCTCCTGTGTGCGGCTGCAGGCGGGGGGCAGCCAGAGCAGGTATAAACTAATCCATGTATACTAAAAACCAGGGTGCCTCCAGCTGTTGTGAAACTACAACTACTAGCATGCCCGGACAGCCTTTGCCCGTCCGGGCATGCTGGGAGTTGTAGTTTCACAACAGCTGGAGGCACCCTGGTTTTTAGTACACAGTTATTAGTAATTCACTTGCCCGGCGCCCGGAACTGTTTGTTCCAGGCGTAGGGCAATAAACATAGCCGTGTGAGGTGAAAAATTCACCAGCGGTCATGAGGCTGCTGCGGGCTGGGAGCGGGTAGTCAGCGCTGTACGGCACCGCCGCAGCCTCTGTACTTACCGCTGACTTCCCGCTCTCGCCCGCAGCAGCTTTGGGCGTATATTCACCGTATAAGACGCACCAACTTTTCCCAAAAGTGACAAAAGTAAAGAGTGACCAAAAATACGCTATTTTTGACTTTGGAATCCTTTCGCCTTCAAGAGTTTTTTTCTTTTTTTGCATTCACTGGATCCTAATACAGTGAAGAATTCCCCTACATTCATAGAATCCACTTGTAACACTCACGTTTCAGTAGACTGAAACACAGATGATAGTGGATCGGCTGGACCTGTGTGGTAGATGACTCAGACCGTACCAGGGAGCGGAGTCTAAGGTGCTGTTGGTTTTCACCAGAGCCCGCCGCTAAGCGGGATGGACTTGCTGCGGCAGGCGGCACCCAGGTCGCTACCCCTGACATGGATCGACCACACAGGCGGCCGAGGAGATTCAAGGCACAGGTGGGATTAGGCAACTCGTGGTCTGGATAGCAGGAGGTCAGGGCAGGCGGCACAGTAGCCTAGTCAGGAACATAGCAAATGGTTAGTAGGCAGGCGGCAAAGGAGCAAGGTCAGGTCACGGAGCAAAGGTATGATACACGGCTAGGCAATACACAGGAATGCTTTCTTTAAGGCTCTAGGGCAACAGAGATCCAGCAGGGAAGAGTGCATGGTGGAGGAATTTATCAATGAGCCACAGGCGTTACTTCACTAATGGGCACACTGGCCCTTTACATCTTAAAGCTCCGGCACGCGTTCCCTAGGGGACGGGAACACGCGCACCGGAGCAGAGAGGCAGAGGTGGGGGCAGGTGAAGCACCAGGTGAGTGACGGGCTAGGATTCACATGCGGGTGCTTCCCGCGATGCGAATTCCAGCCCCGCCGGCAGCAGTAGGTAACGGGACCATGCACTCACGGCCAGCGTGTGTGGCTGGAGCGCATAACGTAACACCACTGCTACGTATTCCCCCATGTATGGAATTGTTAACTATTTCATAAAGCTATCTTAATTCACCCCTTACGGGTCAGAAGTTGTGATCTATGTCCCAATGGGAGGAGAACTTTTATTTTAAACTTAACTGTGCTGGCAGGCATTTCATGAGGTTTTAAGTAAAGGGAGTTGGCAGGTCTCTCTTGTGGAGCTGTCCTTTCAAATCTTGCATAGGGTGTATTATGTGTCCTACCTCTATGTTTCCTTCTACCACCTACTTTAGCTTCTAGGGTTGCTCTAAAATAGTTAATCTACATCGGTTGCCCAATGGTTAAAGGGGTATTCCAGGCAAAAACTTTTTTTTATATATCAACTGGCTCCGGAAAGTTAAACAGATTTGTAAATTACATCTATTAAAAAATCTTAATCCTTCCAATAGTTATTAGCTTCTGAAGTTTTCTGTCTAACTGCTCAATAATGATGTCACGTCCCGGGAGCTGTGCATGATGGGAGAATATCCCCATAGGAGCTGGACAGCTCCTGGGAAGTGAGTCATCAGAAAGCAGTTAGACAGAAAACCGCAACTCAACTTCAGAAGCTAATAACTATTGGAAGGATTAAGATTTTTTAATAGAAGTAATTTACAAATCTGTTTAACTTTCCGGAGCCAGTTGATATATAAAAAAAAGTTTTGGCCTGGAATACCCCTTTAATAGTTTTCTTGGGTAGGGTTATTTCTCTCTTGAGGGAAGTTATAGGTTTTTCTTGCCCTTTCATTCCTGCCTTTTGAGTGATAAGCCCTCTTGCATGCCCTATAGATTGTCTGGGATTTCTTATTATGTTCTGTTGGCAGCATACATTCATATTGCTACTCAATGGAAGCTATGTAACCCTTATTTTGATAGGATGATAGCTAGGGTAAATAATATTGTTCTGTCTGAAAAACTTTCTACTATGAGAGAAGATGGGGCAGATTTAATAAAGTGTGGAAACAATGGTTGTCCTCCTCCCACTGTCCAAATCTTATATATCGTAGGTTGTTATAGTGACACTTTCCAACATATGTTTTTATAAATCCATTCCATTCTTTGTTCGATGCTTTATTTGTATATTTATTGCTGGGCTGCACCCCAATCACATTGTATACTCTTGTTTATGATTCTCGTTTGCATGATTTTATGAAACTTGATTTGTTTGATACTAGTTTGTGTCATTTCCACTGATTTTGGTAAAAAACACTTACCAAAATGTGAATCCAAACTTAAATTTAGGTATATCAACACTGCAGACAGTTTCCCATTATACACTTAGTGGTTTCCCAGGACTTTTACATTAATGGCCTATGCTCAGGCAAGGTCATCAATATCCAATTAGCTGTTTAGCACAGGATAAGCCATCTATTCCAAATTCTAAGTAAATCTGGCAAGTCAGGCCTAGTTCATGTTCACATTACATTAACGTTTACCGTCAAGGACAAAAAATCACCCAGATACTGCGCTAATACTCCAATAATGAAGTTCCATAGAAGCCGTTATCCAAAAGTTTTTATTATGTCTCCAACACACTTTTTCAAGTGAAAGACAGAGATACATTGGATTGCTAGTATAAATACTTTTGATTAACCATTCTCTGCAGAACTTCTTCCTTGGAGGGTCACAATGCAGTATTCAGGTGATTTATTTTGTCCTTGATGGTAAACATTTTCTGACGTTCACCTGCGATTGGGGCAATTGGTGCTATTAAACCCACTGAGACTGCTCCCTTTTTCTATATGCTTACACATTGCATTAATGGCATTTGTTTAACAAATGCCCTTGGAAAAGCTACAAATGTATATGTTTAATTATGAAGATCTGTGACAAATGCCCCCCCAAAAAAATGAAAAAAAAAAAAAAAAATATATATATATATTTATATATGCAAAGCAGCTCAATAACACCACCTTCACAGGTAGCATTCCCTAAACATCAGCTTTTATCTACAGTTACGGAGTCTCAGAAACTGATTTGGATTTAAAGGGGTACTCCGGTGGAAAACAATTTTTTTCATATCAACTGGTTTCAGAAAGTTAAACAGATTTGTAAATTACTTCTATTGAAATCTTAATCCTTCCAGTACTTATCAGCTACGGTATACTACAAAGGAAGTTGAGTTGTTCTTCTCTGTCTGACCACAGTACTCTCTGTTGACACCTCTGTCTGTGTCAGGAACTGTCCAGAGTAGGAACAAATCCCCATAGCAAATCTCTCCTGCTCTGGACAGTTCCTGACATGGACAGAGGTGTCAGCAGAGAGCTATGTGTTCAGACTTAAAAGAGCTACTCAACTTCCTGTGGAGCACACAGCAGCTGATAATTACTGGAAGGATTAAGATTTTTTAATAGAAGTAATTTATAAATCTGTCAGTCCGCACTTCCGCCCTTCTCCCTCTTCAACATCAGAGTGTAACAATAGATCTCCCCGGCAAGGTGAGTGAGCGCAGCAGCATTGCGGGACGTGTACGCTCTGTGTCCCGAAGCAGTCATTTATTGTCCCGTAGTAGCGTGGCAGCACGTCGGGACTGATGTGCTCTGTGTCCCGACGTGCTGCCTTGCTACTACGGGACAATGAATGACTGCTTCGGGACACCGAGTGCACAAGACCCGATCCTCTTCTGTGCTGTCCTGCACTACACTGACATTTGACCAGATGAAGCAGCTGGCCATGTCAGGAGCGCCCGTGCTGCAGGCACAGCACTCGCTACTGCCTGTCTGATTGACAGGCGGGGAGCTGCACTGTGCTCTTCAGTGTCCGACTTCGCTGAGATTTCGGACTCATGCTGCCAGGCCGGCGTGAGTCCATTATTAATTTTCTTGATGTCACTCTTATTGGGAACTCTTTGACACAGAGAATAGATACTAGGATGTTCCGCAAAAGTACAGCAGGCAATAGCATCTTTCATGCCTGTAGTGGCCACCCAAAACATACTACAAAGAATCTTCCCATAGGTGAATTCATTAGGGCCAAAAGAGCGTCCTCTAACGAAGCATTTTACCATACAGCGAGTGCTGGCATTGTTGATCACCTAAGGAAAAGAGGCTACAGCAATGCCTTACTCACACAAGCTAAATCTATTGCAGATTCTAGGTCTAGAGATCAATATTTGCTCCCTTCCAACAAAAAAGGATCTGATCCTTGTTTCGTCCCTACATTCACCACCACTCACAGTCGAAATTTTGATCAGGTCACCAATATCATAAAGAAACATATTCCTGTATAGTTACAAAATAATGATATGGTAGATCTACTGTCTGGAGGTGTCAGGTGTGTAGCAAAGAGAGCCAGATCACTGGGGTCGATTCTTTCCCCCAGTGATTTTGCAGCAGGAAAACCCCAAAACACCTGGCTCCACACCAAGGGTAGCCACAGGTGTGACAGATCCCTATGTAACATTTGTTCTGTAATGCCTTCCTCATATCAGATTACATCTATGGTTACCGGTACTAGCTATACTATAAAAAGTTTTGTCAATTGTGATAGCGAGTATGTGGTGTACTGTGTTACATGCACCGCATGCAGACTACAGTATATAGGCTGTACCGGTCGTAAATTGAAAAGACGGATTTATGAACATCTTTCTATTAGCCCAAATGTTACTTCCATTTATATTCAGGGCATTAAAAAAGTTTTTCCCCCCAGGTGAGGTGGTGATTGGCTACATGCCCTCCATACTAGAGAAGCTTTTTGGATTTTGAGGATGGAGACCCGATTTCCCTCGGTTCTCAGCTATAGAAATGATCTCATGTATTTTTTATTGATTTATCCATATATTTATGTTTTTTTTTTGTACCGTTTTTTGATGTTTTCCTTTTTTGTCTTTTTTCTTTTCCTTTTTCAGTTTTTTCATTATGTGATCTTTTGCTATGGTTTGTTGAATTGTATCCAGGTCAGTGTTCACATTTTACGACCGTATAGCCAAGCGTTTTATTTTATTTGCTTTTGCCAAATCTGAGTTTATGTTATGCAATATTTATAGCCATATGATATTCGTGTCCATATCATGCTACACTTTTTTTTAGTGTGTATACCATGTGACCTTTATAACCTTGTGCTTATAATCAGCATTATATTATGCGATTATTATAGCTATGTGTACTTATTTGGTTTTGATGTTATGTTGATTTATGGTATATTTACATCTACACCTATTATTTTTACTATTATAGTGTTTCAACCAGTGTTCACATCTTGCGACTATCACTGGCTACATGTGTCTAGCATGCATTTGGACCGACTTTTTATATTCCATTATGTTATTATCTGTCGAGGAGTTTTTTGAGCTTACATCTGGAACAGTGTGCACATTGTGCAATTTACAGCTATGTTCCTACACCTGTTCCTGGAAACAATATCACATCATGTGAGCTAGCTATATGGCTATTGCTTACATCTGCAGTTTCATCACTGTTCATATTATACGATTTCTACAGCCATGTATTCATATACGATTTGAAACAAGTGTTTACACTAATTGACTATTATAGTAATGTATTCACACTGTTTTTCATGTTATGCTGATTTTAGTCATATCTGATAACAATATATATATTCTGTATCATATGGTGTTTGCTACATATGGCGATTTTTGTTATTCAGATCAGTGTTTATATCTTGTGATTTTTGTTGGCTATTTTGTCGTATATATTATATTTTTCATTTCACTTTTTCTTTCACTATTTATTTATTATAATTTTTTGTTGTTTTGGTGGTTTTCCTATATGATGGTTGTTTTCTACATAAGGCATACATTTTTGGCATGTTTGCTTTTTGATATTTATCATAGTATATATTTTTTGCATCTTCATATGGGGTATACCATCTGAAAGCACCAGTCTGGTCTACAGGGTCTTGTAGAGGGTTAATTTTCCTCTGTTTGGATGATCTTAAGGACCCCTTAAGGACTCAGCGTTTTTCCGTTTTTGCATTTTCATTTTTTCCTCATCACCTTCTAAAAATCATAACACTTTCAATTTTGCACCTAAAAATCCATATTATGGCTTATTTTTTGCGCCACCAATTCTACTTTGCAGTGACATTAGTAATTTTACCCAAAAATCCACGGCGAAACGGAAAAGAAAATCATTGTGCGACAAAATTGAAGAAGAAATGTCATTTTGTAACTTTTGGGGGTTTCCGTTTCTACGCAGTGCATGTTTCGGTAAAAATAACAACTTATCTTTATTCTGTAGGTCCATATGGTTAAAATTATACCCTTTTTAAATAGGTTTGATTTTGTCGTACTTCGGAAAAAAATCATAACTACATGCAGGAAAATGTATATGTTAAAAATTCTCATCTTCTAACCCCTATAACTTTTTTATTTTTCCATATATGGGCCGGTATGAGGACTCATTTTTTGCACCGTGTTTTGAAGTTTTTATCGGTACCATTTTTGTATTGATCGGACTTTTTGATCGCTTTTTATTAATTTTTTCATGATTTAAAAAGTGACCAAAAATACACTATTTTGGACTATTTTGAATTTTTTTGCGCGCACGCCATTGACCGTGCAATTTAATTAACGATATATTTTTATAGTTCAGACATTTTCACACGCGGCGATACCACATATGTTTATTTTTATTTACACAGTTTTTTTATGGGAAAAGGGGGCTGATTCAAACTTTTAATAGGGAAGGGGTTAAATGACCTTTGTTAACTTTTTTTTCCACTTTTTTTTGCAGTATTATAGCTCCCGTAGGGAGCTATAGCAGGGCACACACTGATCTCCTATGCTGATCCCTGCAAAGCCATAGCTTTGCAGGGATCAGTCAGATCGGGGATCGATTGCTCAAGCCTGTAGCTCAGGCTTGGATCAGTCAGATCGGGGATCGATTGCTCAAGCCTGTAGCTCAGGCTTGGAGCAATCAATCCCCAATCGGACGCCACAGAGAGAGGTAAGGAGACCTCCGTCCATTTTATCGCGATGTCCCGATCAGCCTGACTGAGCTGCCGGGAACCGTTTACTTTTGTTTTCAGACGCGGCGGTCAACTTTGATCGCCACGTCTGAAGGGTTAACAGCACGTGGCACAACGATCAATGCCGCGCGCTGTTAGCCCAGGGTCCCGGCTATTGTTAGTTTTTCATACCGGGACCGGGCTTAGGGCTTACAGGTACGCCCTAAGTCCTTAAGAGGTTAATTAGGATTCACCTGTTCTATTCTTACCTGGATATTTTTTGGTCTGCCACGTCACATCCTGTTTGGCGTAGGCAGGAAGTTTGTATCACGGTGGGTGCCAGCATTATGCCCGTATGTATTTAAACCCCCGTGTTACATGATGACAGAGACATGAAGAGCAACAGCTCGAAACGCGTCAGCGTTTCACTTCTATTTTAGTGACATGTCACGTACCACTCCGTGGTAAATCTTTTTTCATTTTAATATGCAAGATTAAAAGCTAAGTTTTACTGGATTCTTTTCCACCGAGAGCTGGATACCTCTTTCTACTACTTGATACCTATACTCTTTTTATACAGAAGACACAGAGAAGGCAAGAAAGGGGGAGGGGTAGTAAGTGAGGCAAACATAGAGTCAATTTGGGTTACGTTGCAGTTTGGTAATCATGCAGTAACTTGTTTAGGTGTGATAGCTAGACCACCTGGCCAAGTTAAAGAATTACCGTATTTATCGGCGTATAACACGCACTTTTTAGGCTAAAATGTTTAGCCTAAAGTCTATGTGCGTGTTATACGCCGATAAGCCGCTGCAGTTCAATGATTTAAAGCGGGCGCTTTAAATCAATGAACTGCAGCGGCTTTGCAGGTGCAGAGACAGCCAGCGCTGCCGGCTTCTCTGCCCCTGCCTGCCCTGGAGTCTTGAGCCCTGCTGCCGGCCCTTCTCTCCCCCTGGCTATCGGCGCCACTGCCCGTTCTCTACCCCTGACTATCAGTGCCGGCGCCCCATTGCCGGCGCCGATAGCCAGGGGGAGAGAAGCGGTGCCGGAAATGGGGCAGCGGCGCCGACAGCCAGGGGGAGAGAAGGGGCAGCGGCACCCATTGCCGGCGTCGCTGCCTCGTTGCCTCCCCCCCATCCCCGGTTGCATAATTACCTGTTGCATAGCAACGAAGCAGGGGACGCACACCGGAGGCCTGAAGCAGCGCGGACCCGACCCTGGCAACAGGTAATTATGCCACCCGGGATGGGGGGAGGCAGCGACGCCGGCAATGGGTGCCGCTGCCCCTTCTCTCCCTCTGGCTGTCGGCGACGCTGCCCCATTGCCGACGCCGCTTCTCTCCCCCTGGCTATCGGCGCCGCAATGGGGTACCGCCACCGATAGTCAGGGGGAGAGAACGGGCAGCAGCGCCGATAGCCAGGGGGAGAGAAGCGGCGGCAGCAGGGCTCTAGACCCCAGGGAAGGCAGGGGGAGAGAAGCTGGCAGCGACGGCCAGCTTTTTTTACCCAAATATCCTTGGTAAAATGAGGGTGCGTGTTATAGGCCGGTGCGTGGTATACCCCGATAAATACGGTAGATGATCTACTAGTTGAGAAAATAGCTAAAATGACAATGAACAGAGAAGTTATCATTATGGGAGACTTCAATCTTCCAGATATAAACTGGAAAACAAAAATAGGTAGTTATGTCAGCAGTACAGATATTCTAAATTCCCTACTGGGATTATCTCTACAACAATTGGTTGAGGAGCCAACCCCGAGGGAGGCAATTTTGGATTTGGTATTCACAAATGGGGATTTGGTATATAATGTTACTGTAGGGGAAAGCTTGGGATATAATGATCACCAGTCAGTGTGGTTTAATATAAAGTTTTATATTTTAGAAAAAATGACTTTTCAAAAAATTTGATTAGTCATAAATGAGTCCCTATCAGACTGGAATGGATTACATGGAGTCCAGTAAAAATGGGACTACTTAAAAGATGCATTATTGAAGGCAACAGAAAATTTCATTAACTTGTCAGTAAAAGCAGAAAAAGGAAGAAACCACTGTGGTACTCAGAAGTTGCCGAAATCATAAAAAACTAAAAACTAGCATTTAGTAACTATAAAACAGAGCAATGAAGATAGGGACATCTACAAGATTAGGCAGAAAAAGGCCAAGCAAGTTATAAGAACCAGTGGCGTTGCTAGGGTTGGTGTCACCCGGTGCGGTAGAAAATGGTGTCACCCCATACCTCCCCCCCCCCAGTAAGTTTTTAGCCTGTTGTGACAGACACCACTGGTGTAGCGCATTGTGAGAAATTCCAGTATAATAATCAGATATACCAGTTGCCACAGAATAGGAAAGTGTTAAAGAAGTTTTCACCTTTTAAATATACAGCTCCCAGAATTACTTAAAGGGGTACTCCACTGGAAAACATTTACTTTTATATCAACTGGTGCCAGAAAGTTAAACAGATTTTTTAATTACTTCTATGTGAAATCTTAATCCTTACAGTACTTATAAGCTGTTGTATTCTCCACAGGTGGTTGTGTAGTTATTTCCAGTCTGTCCACTGCTGTCTGTCCATGTTAGGAACTGTCCAGAGCAGGATAGGTTTGCAATGGGGATTTGCTCCTACTATTGACAGTTCTTGACATGGACAGAGGTGTCAGCACAGAGCACTGTGGTCAGACAGAAAATAAATTAAAAAAGAAAAGAACTTCCTGTGAATCACTTATACAGCAGCTAATAAGTACTGGAAGGATTAAGATTTTTAAGTAGAAGTAATTTATAAATCTGTTTAACTTTGTAGCACCAGTTGATTAAAAAAATGTTTTCCAGTAGAGTACCCCTTTATGCAGTGGTAAGGTTATGCTGGGAGTTGTAGTTTCACTCATCATAACTGTAGAACTGACAAGTGACTACAGCTCTGATAGGACATAGTGAGGAGAATACACAATGATATCAGTGACTACAGGTGATGTCTTCTCTATAGTGAGGAGAATACACAATGATATCAGTGACTACAGGTGACGTCTTCTCTATAGTGAGGAGAAAACATAATGATATCAGTGATTACAGGTGACATCTTCTCTATAGTGAGGAGAATACACAATATCAGTGATCACAGGTGACATCTCCTCTATAGTGAGGAGAATACACAATATCAGTGATTACAGGTGACGTCTTCTCTATAGTGAGGGGAATACACAATGATATCAGTGACTACAGGTGACGTCTTCTCTATAGTGAGGAGAATACACAATGATATCAGTGACTACAGGTGACGTCTTCTCTATAGTGAGGAGAAAACATAATGATATCAGTGATTACAGGTGACATCTTCTCTATAGTGAGGAGAATACACAATATCAGTGATCACAGGTGACATCTCCTCTATAGTGAGGAGAATACACAATATCAGTGATTACAGGTGACGTCTCCTCTATAGTGAGGGGAATACACAATGATATCAGTGACTACAGGTGACGTCTTCTCTATAGTGAGGGGAATACACAATGATATCAGTGACTACAGGTGACGTCTTCTCTATAGGGAGGGGAATACACAATGATATCAGTGACTACAGGTGACGTCTTATCTATAGTGAGGCGAATACACATTGATATCAGTGATTACAGGTGACATCTTCTCTATAGTGAGGAGAATACACATTGATATCAGTGACTACAGGTGACGTCTTCTCTATACTGAGGGGAATACACAATGATATCAGTGACTACAGGTGACGTCTTCTCTATAGTGAGGAGAATACACAATACTACCACATACTGTACCCTCTGAATATAATACTACTATACACTACACTCTTTGATTATAAACCTTCCATACACCATACCCACTGAATATAATACTACCACACATACTGTACCCTCTGAATATAATACTACCACATACTGTACCCTCTGAATATAAATCTGCCACATACTGTACCCTCTGAATATAAATCTGCCACATACTGTACCCTCTGAATATAAATCTGCCACATACTGTACCCTCTGAATATAATGCCGCCACACACTGTACCCTCTGAATGTAATACTACCACATACTGTACCCTCTGAATATAAATCTGCCACATACTGTACCCTCTGAATATAAATCTGGTGGTGTTGCTAGTGGATGATGGGGGTGCTAGTACTGGGGGGGTGTTGCTAGAGGAGGATGAGGGTGCTACTGGCCATCCCCCCTGGCAGTATCACCCCCATCATCCATCGGCAGGATCATCCTCCTGGCAGGAGCACCCCCATCATCCACCATCAGGATCTGCTGATGGAGGTGCTGCTGGGGGGGGGGTTGCTGGTGGATGATGAGGGTGCTACTGCCAGGTAGGCAGCAGTTCCCCCACTTAAGGTAGGTAGCAGTTCCTCCACATTAGGTAGCATAGATTCCCAACATTTGGTACCAGTTACCCCACATTAGGTAGTAATTTCCCCACATTAGGTAGCACAGATTCCCCACATTAGGTAGCATATATTTCACACATTAGGTAGCAGTTTCCCCACATTAGGTAGCACAAATTCCCCACATTAGGTAGCAGTTTTCCCACATTATGTAGCAGCTTTCGCACATTAGGTAGCAGTTTTCCAACATTAGGTAGCAGTTTCCTCACATTAGGTAGCAGTTTCCCCACATTAGGTAGCATAGATTCCCCACATTTGGCAGTAGTTTCCGCACATTATACCACAGGTTCCCTTGCATGTTCCCCACAATAGGTCAAAGTCTCCCCACATTAGATCGCTGGTTCAAACAAACCCCCCCCCTCCCCCCACACAAAAAAAAAACACATACACACACACACAACACAGAGACACACACACAGATAGATAGAGACACACACACACACACAGTCAGAGAGACACACACACAGTCAGCACAGACAGAGACACACACACACAGAAAGAGTCACACAGTCACACACACACACACAGTCACACACACACAGTCACACACAGACAGAGAGTCACACACACACAGAGAGCCACACACAGACAGAGAGCCACACACAGACAGAGATAGCGACAGACACACACACAAACACACACACAGAGACACACACACACACACAGACAAAGTCACACACACACAGTCACACAGAGTCACACACACACACAGAGTCACACACAGTCACACACACATACAGAGAGTCACACACACACACAAAGTCACACACACACACAGACAGAGACACACAAACAGAGATAGAGTGAGACAGACACACACTCACTCACCCATCCAGCGCAGCGCTAATTTCTCCGGGCGCTCTGCGAGTGACATCATGTCCTCCTGCGCGGCCCTGCGGAGGCACGTCGGGCCGGCGCAACAGAAGACGTGGGGGCGCAGGCCGGTTCACTGTGCAGGTGACGGGGGGGGATGGTCCTACTAGTACGGAGACAGCGCAAGTGAGGACGGGGGGGGGCGGGGTGCTGCTTGTACGGAGACAGCGCAATTGAGGACCGGGGGCGTACCTGGCGTCACCCCATCAGGATGGTGTCACCCGATGCGGGCCGCACCCCCCGAACCCCGGTCGCAACGCCACTGAAAAGAACTTCTAAAGCACAGGCAGAAGAAAATCTAGCTCTGTCTGTGAAAAAAGGGGATAAGACATTCTTCAGATAAATGAAAAAAGAAAATTAAAACAAGGAATAACTAAATTAAAAACAAAGGAAGGAAGGTATGTAGAAGAGAATAAAGGGCTAGCTGACTGCCTTAATTAATACTTCTGTTCAGTTTTTACAGAAGAAAAAGAAGGAAAAGGACCTCAGTTAGGGAGGAACACTAATGAATCGTTTGATGCATGTGTCTTTACAGAGGAAGAGGTTTTACATTTGCTGTGTAAAGTTAAGACAAATAAGTCACAGGGGCCTGATCGGATACACCCAAAATAATTAAAAGAGCTTAGCGGTGAACTAGCAAAATTATAAACAGATTTATTTAACCAATCACTGGTAACAGGAGTCATCCTGGAAGAATGGAAATTAGCAAATGTCGTGCCCATTCACAAGAAAGGTAGTAGGGAGGAATCAAACAACTATAGGCCAGTTAGATAAGGATAAAAAGGAAAAAATATCCTGCAGTGGCGCTGCCTTGTGATAGCACAATTATGATCGGACAATGTAAAAAAGTAACAATGTATTTATTTAACACACAAAACTCTTTTTACATGAATGGCGAGACGCGTTTCAAAGGCATGTTCCTTCTTTGTCAATTGCTGGGGAAATACAGACATGGTGGGTACATATAACTTGGGCGCCAAAAACATCTGGGCAGGGGTCAGAGTTTCAAAGAGGTGGGGCCACAAAATGTCACACATTTGCAGTATAATAAAGGAGAAAAAATGGCATGTAAATATTCACAATGGAGTGTATTTGGAACATAAAGGAATTGAGAACTTAGTGTCAAGAGAAAAATGTGTTATATGTATTTTGTATTTGCCGTATTCGGGCTGTAGATGGAGCGACCAATAGGATAATTCGTCTCCTATTGCGTCATCTGTTGCTATGGGACAAAGTAGTCGAGGATCTCGGGTTCAAAGAGATCGCTGAAAACATATTGAGCGGCGACCAATGGGCGGCCAGAGAATAGTAACGTCATCTGTTGCTGTAAGCAGGATGAACCAATCAGAATTCTTCTTGATGATGGGAAAAGGACCAATCAGCTACATGCCGGTATGTGGTAGTGGGAGGAATATACAAGGTATTTGACCAATAAGCTATGATTGTTTGGTATCAACCAATGAGAAAAGCGCAGACTATTATTTTATGTCTGGAGCGAAGGTTGAATCAACCAACAAAATGGTGTTCTTTTATAGTAAATACAGCCAATCCGCTGGGTGCCGACATTCGGTGTTTTGATGCAGGAATTATGAAACATTTGTGGCGGCAAATGAACTGTGGGTCCATGATACTTAGTGGACCAATCAGAGACCTGCCGACTATTGCAACTTAAAAAGTCCATATTACGGATGAGCTATAGGTCTTTTCAATGGAGCCAATCGCGTATTCGCCTACTACCTCTATGATGGTGGGGAACCAATCACAGAGTCGCCTACTTTTTAGTGGAGTAAGCGGGTTATTTTGAAAGTGGATCTATTCAGATTGTGTGTTCTATATACTCGTTGAATCCCATGGGGGTCAAAGTTTTCATTTTAAAGATCCAAAAGTTCTCTCTCCTGCATAACTGAGTGAATCTTCTGTTAGCAGTTACAGGGATTTCTTCGATTGGAGTTACCGTGAAGCCAGTGATGGAGCAATTATGGTGGGATGCTGCATGTCTTGACACGCTATGTAGTAGGTATCCATTTTTTATATTGGAACGGTGTTTGTTCATGCGGCTGCTCAGCATCTGTGTGGTCCTTCCAATATATTGGGTGCCGCAGGGGCATTCCAAGAGGTAGATGACATAGGACGACTTACAGGACATGCTGCTCTTCTCCTGTAGTTTTCGATGTTATTTCTTTGCAGCGGTTCTTGATGTTTTCACAGCATTTCCAATTTTTGCTACAGCATTTGTAGGAGCCCACTATTTTTTCTTCGCCTATCAGAGGGTGTTTTGTGTTAGTACTTTTTAGGCGGCTTGGGGCTAAAATGTTCTTCAAGGGTTTTGTCTTCCGAAAAATGATTTGTGGATTTGCCGGAATTATATCCTTTAGAAATGGGTCCAGGAGCAAGATTTTCCAATATTCTTCCAAGATTTTCCTAATGTTTCTGTGGTCAGTGGAGAATGTAGTCAGAAAGTTATATGAACTGGTTTAACTCCTCATTTTCTTTGCCGGTTTTGGTCTTTGGTTGTAGGCACGTGTTTTGGGAGAGGGTGCTGGCTCTTTTCTTTCTGTTTGTGATAAAGGATTTAGGATATCCCTTTGCTTGAAATCTTTTGTCCAGGATCTTACTTTGTGTCTGAAGTTCTTTTGTAGAGGTACAGTTCCGGCGTATCTTCTTGTACTGACCGTACGGGATATTTTGAGTCCATTTTTCTAGGTGGCAACTGGTGTAATCCAAATAGCTGTTTCCATCTACGCTTTTGAAGAAAGTTTTCGTCGTGATTTTTCCTTTGCTGTGTGACACTACCACATCTAGAAATTCAGCATCATTTTTGTAGTGAGTATGTGTGAAATTCACATTCCAGGTGTTTTTATTGAGAGATGTGATAAATTGATTCAGAAGGTCCGCACTACCATCCCAGATGATAAATATGTCGTCGATGTATCGTCTGTATGTGACACAGTGGTGGTAGAGGGGATCACGATACAGGAGTTGGTCTTCAAATGCGCCCATAAATAGATTTGCGGAACTGGGTGCGAATCGCGTACCAATCGCTGTGCCACAGTGTTGTCTGTACAGGCGGCCATTGAATTGGAAAAAATTGTGTTTTAATATGAAGTCGATTGAATCCAGGAGGAACTCTTTTTGTGGTTCCAGCATCTGGGGGTCTTTTTGCAGGTAGTCTGATACAGCAGATAAACCTCGATCGTGTTGGATGATCGTGTAGAGGACCGATATATCCATAGTGAGTAATGTATAGTTTTCTTCCCATGGGAGATTTATGATGGATTAGATAAAATCACTGGTGTCCTTCGTATATGATGGGAGGTTGACCACGTATTTTTGCAGATGTTTTGCAAAAAAAAAAATAGTGGGCTCCTACAAATGCTGTAGCAAATATTGCAAATGCTGTGAAAACATCAAGAACCGCTGCAAAGAAATAACATCGAAAACTTCAGGAGACACCTTTAAGCTGAAGAGTCGCATGTCCTGTGTCGTTCTATGTCATCTACCTCTTGGAATGCCCCTGCGGCACCCAATATATTGGAAGGACCACACAGATGCTGAGCAGCCGCATGAACAAACACCGTTCCAATATAAAAAATGGATACCTACTACATAGCGTGTCAAGACATGCAGCATCCCACCATAATTGCTCCATCACTAGCTTCACAGTAACTCCAATCAAAGAAATCCCCGTAACTGCTAACAGAAGATTCACTCAGTTATGCAGGAGTAGTGTTGCTCGCGAATATTCGCAATGCAAATTTTATTCGCCAATATCGCATATTCGCGAATTCACGAATATTCGCGAATATAGCGCTATATATTCGTAATTACAAATATTCGTTTTTTTTTTTTTTCACAGTACACATCACAGTGATCACCCCTCTCTGCTTCCAGCTTGTGTGGTGTAAAGAAGGCTCTAATACTACTGTGTGAGACTGGTGTGCGAATTTTCGCGCATGCCTATGCAAATTTTAGTATATGCTAATTTTCGCATGTGTTAATTTTTGCATGCGCGCATTTTTCGCATATGCGAAAATAAAACGGGGATATTACGAATATGCGAATATTCGCGAATATATTACGAATTCGAATATGGCCTATGCCGCTCAACAATATGCAGGAGAGAGAACTTTTGGATCTTTAAAATGAAAACTTTGACCCCTGTGGGATTCAACGAGTATATAGAACACACAATCTGAATAGATCCACTTTCAAAATAACCCGCTTACTCCACTAAAAAGTAGGCGACTCTGTGATTGGCTCCCCACCATCATAGAGGTAGTAGGCGAATACGCGATTGGCTCCATTGAAAAGACCTATAGCTCATCCGTAATATGGACTTTTTAAGTTGCAATAGTCGTCAGGTCTCTGATTGGTCCACTAAGTATCATGGACCCACAGTTCATTGGCCGCCACAGATGTTTCATAATTCCCGCATCAAAACACCGAATGTCGGCACCCAGCGGATTGGCTGTATTTACTATAAAAGAACACCATCTGATTGGTTGATTCAACCTTCGCTCCAGACATAAAATAATAGTCGGCGCTTTTCTCATTGGTTGTACTGACACCAAACAATCATAGCTTATTGGTCAAATACCTTGTATATTCCTCCCACTACCACATACTGGCATGTAGCTGATTGGTCCCTTTCCCATCATCAAGAAGAATTCTGATTGGTTCATCCTGCTTACAGCAACAGATGACGTTACTATTCTCTGGCCGCCCATTGGTCGCCGCTCTATATGTTTTCAGCGGTCTCTTTGAACCCGAGATCCTCGACTACTTTGTCCCATAGCAACAGATGACGCAATAGGAGACGAATTATCCTATTGGTCGCTCCATCTACAGCCCGAATAGTGGCAAATACAAAATACATAAAACACATTTTTCTCTTGACACTAAGTTCTTAATTCTTTTATGTTCCAAATACACTCCATTGGGAATATTTACATGCTATTTTTTTCTCCTTTATTATACTGCAAATGTGTGACGTTTTGTGGCCCCACCTCTTTGAAACTCTGACCCCTGCCCAGATGTTTTTGGCGCCCAAAAACACAGTTATATGTACCCGCCATGTCTGTATTTCCCCAGCAATTGACAAAGAAGGAACATGCCTTTGAAACGCGTCTCGCCATTCATGTAAAAAGAGTTTTGTGTGTTAAATAAATACATTGTTACTTTTTTACATTGTCCGATCATAATTGTGTTATCCACAAGGCAGCGCCACCGCAGGATATTTTTTCCTTTTTATCCTTATCTGCTCGTATTTGCCGACCCTCTTGGAGAGACCGGCCATCCCTGCAGGCTGCAGCCGGCGATACCACAGCATCTTCCACCCACTACCCCATGTAACGGGGTGACACGCTTGTAACAAGACTTGCCACAGGTGAGCATATTTCTAAGGGCAACCGGGTATATTAGCCCACAGTATTACGTGAGGCGCCGTCCTCTTTTTGTCTCTCTTCCTTTATAGGCCAGTAAGTCTAACATCAATAGTGGGGAAATTAATGGAAACCCTACTAAAGGATAGGATTGTGGAACATCTAAAATCTCATGGATTGCAAGATTAAAAACAACCTGGGTTTACTTCAGGGAGAACGTGTCAAAAAATCTTGGTCTGGAGAAGCGCCAGGAGTGGCGCGACCATCATGGCTCCTGTTCAGTGCTGGTCCGATGCTGTTTAAGATCTGCCTGGCGTCCCCACTGCTGCTAACCATCCAAAAGTCTGGACAAGAGAAAACTCGTGAGTGCCCCTTTACTCTTTCTTTCTTATTGGTTCATGATTATCATGAACCTATGTACCATGTATAAAAAGAAGAGCACCACGGAATTATCTTAGGACTATATCCACACCATGAACACTGGTTATAGCCGTTACTTAGTTCTCAAGCTGTATCTTAACTGACAGTGCCGGCAGCTCTTTCTTTTCGGTTCAGTTATAGATTTTTTTGATTGGGTGACTAAAATAATAGATGGCGGACAGGCAGTGAACATTGCATATCTAGATTTTAGTAAGGCTTTTGACACTGTCCCACATAGAAGACTTATCAATAAACTACAGTCATTGAGCTTGGACTCCCATATTGTTGAGTGGATTAGGCAGTGGCTGAGTGACAGACAACAGAGGGTTGTAGTAAATGGAGAATATTCAGAGCAAGGTCTTGTTACCAGTGGGGTACCTCAGGGAACAGTACTGGGACCAATTTTGTTTATAATCTTCATTAGTGATATTGCAAAAGGTCTCGATAGTAAGGTATGTCTTTTTGCTGATGACACAAAGATATTTAACAGGGTTGATGTTCCTGGAGGGATACGCCAAATGGAGAAGGACTTAGGCAAACTAGAAAAATGGTCAGAACTCTGGCAACTGAAATTTTATGTGGAAAAGTGCAAGATAATGCACTTGGGGCGTAAAACCCAAGGGCAGAATACAGAATATGTGATACAGTCCTCACCTCTATACCTGAGGAAAGGGATTTAGGAGTAATTATTTCAGGAGGCTTAAAGGTAGGAAGACAATGTAATAGAGCAGCAGGAAATGCTAGAATAATGCTTGGATGAATAGGGAGAGGTATAAGCAGTAGAAAGAGGGAAGTGCCTCTGTACAGAACACTGGTGAGACCTCACTTGGAGTATTGTGCGCAGTACTAGAGGCCATATCTCCAGAAGGATATAGATACTCTAGAAAGAGTTCAGAGAAGAGCTACTAAACTAGTACATGGATTGCAGGATAAAACTTACCAGGAAAGGTTAAAGGACCTTAACATGTATAGCTTGGAAGAAAGAAGAGACAGAGGTGATATGATAGAAACTTTTAAATACATAAAAGGAATCAACACGGTAAAGGAGGAGAATAGATTTAAAAGAAGAAAATCTACAACAAGAGGACATACTTTTAAATTAGAGGGGCAAAGGTTTCTGCAGTAATATCAGGAAGTATTACTTTACTGATAGAGTAGTGGATGCATGGAATAGCCTTCCTGCAGAAGTGGTAGCTGCAAATACAGTAAAGGAGTTTAAAAATGCATGGGGTAAGCATAAGGCTATCGTTCATATAAGATAAGGCCAAGGACCATTGATAGTATTCAGATTATTGGGCAGACTAGATGGGCCAAACGGTTCTTTTCATCCCAGATGATTTGCTTCAAAATCAGGGCCCCATAAACATCCTTTGAAAATCCTGCTGTGTAAGCATAAAACTCTACACACTGGGCTTGTTTCCTGTGTGAGCTGCAGGGAGAGGCTGCTGTGAGAGTGAGCAGGGAGGGGGTGTGTGCCCTCTAGCCAATCAGAGACACTCAAAAACGGCACACTGAAGCTGTCAGCTCTATGAGCTGAGGAGAATGGAGTGTGAAGTGTCATCTAGGATGCCAGTCATCACTGTCATAAGATCTCCTGGACTTCCTGCCTGGAGAGAAACAGGGTATGTGCTCAGCAAGGATTAAACTTCACATTGTATAGTTACAGTCATGGCCGTAAATGTTGACAGCCCTAAAATTTTTCAAGTAAATGAAGTATTTTCATAGAAAAGGATTGCAGTAACACATGTTTTGCTATACACATGTTTATTCCCTTTGTGTGTATTCGAGCTAAACCAAAAAAGGGAGGAAAAATATTGGACAAAATGTCACACCAAACTTCAAAAATGGTCTGGACAAAATTATTGGCACCCCTAACTTAATATTTGGTTGCACACCCTTTGGAAAAAATAACTGAAATCAGTGGCTTCCTATAACCATCAATAAGCTTCTTACACCTCTCAGCCGGAATGTTGGACCACTCTTCCTTTGCAAACTGCTCTAGGTCTCTCTTATTGGAAGAGAAGACGGGCTTCGGTGGAATGCCGGCTTTCAAATGGCGCAGGACATAGTCGAACCAACAGGTAAGTAAAGTGCTAGAGTCGTTTATTCTCCCAACATGCATGTTGGGAGAATAAACGACTCTAGCACTTTACTTACCTGTTGGTTCGACTATGTCCTGCGCCATTTGAAAGCCGGCATTCCACCGAAGCCCGTCTTCTCATCCTCCATTGCTCAGTCTGGCTGGCTGCGGACATTACATGCGCTCACCATTGTTGTGTATGTGGGTACACAACTTTACCAGGTGAGCCTTTTTGCTATTTGCACATTTACCCTACAGGTCTCTCTTTTATTACACCATGGAGCGCTATATCTCTTATCTTTTATAGTCTCTTATTGGAAGGGCGCCTTTTCCCATCAGCAATTTTACAATTTCTCCACAGATGTTCAATGGGATTTAGATTTGGACTCATTGCTTGGCACTTCAGAACTCTCCAGCGCTTTGTTGCCATCCATTTCTGGGTGCTTGTCACGATGCCGGCTGGCAGGAGGTGGATCCTCTGTGCCAGAGAGGGATAGCGAGGACCGTGCTAGTGGACCGGTTCTAAGACACTACTGGTTTTCACCAGAGCCCGCCGCAAAGCGGGATGGTCTTGCTGCGGCGGTAGTGACCAGGTCGTATCCACTAGCAACGGCTCACCTCTCTGGCTGCTGAAGATAGGCGAGGTACAAGGGAGTAGGCAGAAGCAAAGTCGGACGAAGCAGAAGGTCGGGGGCAGGCGGCAAGGTTCGTAGTCAGGGGAGATAGCAGAAGTTCTGGTACACAGGCTTTAAACACACAAAACGCTTTCACTAGGCACAAGGGCAACAAGATCCGGCAAGGAAGTGCATGGGAGGAGGATAGATATAGTCAGGGACCAGGTGGAAGCCAATTAAGCTAATTGGGCCAGGCACCAATCATTGGTGCACTGGCCCTTTAAGTCTCAGGGAGCTGGCGCGCGCGCGCCCTAGAGAGCGGAGCCGCGCGCGCCAGCACATGACAGCAGGGGACGGGAACGGGTAAGTGACCTGGGATGCGATTCGCGAGCGGGCGCGTCCCGCTGTGCGAATCGCATCCCCAACGGCCATGACAGAGCAGCGCTCCCGGTCAGCGGGACTGACCGGGGAGCTGCAGGGAGAAAGACGCCGTGAGCGCTCCGGGGAGGAGCGGGGACCCGGAGCGCTAGGCGTAACAGTACCCCCCCCCTTAGGTCTCCCCTTCTCTTTATCCGGTAACTGCCTCCCCTGGGATGAGGACACCGGGAAAGGATGGAGGGATTCCTCAACGGCAGGCAGAACAGCAGGAGTAGGAATGGGGAGAGAGGGCAGAGGGCGAGACCTGGCACGGGGCAGTGTGACACCAGGACGAGGGCCATGCGGGGACACAGGGGCTTGCCTGATGGGACTGGGAGGGGGGGAGAGGCATTTCCTGTGGCAGGCAGAGTCCTTAATGACCTTAGGGGGACCGGATACAGGAGGAACCACAGGGTCACGGCAGGGAGTACTGGGAACCGGTTGAAGGCAGTCCTTGGAACAAGAGGGACCCCAACTCTTGATCTCCCCAGTGGACCAATCCAGGGTTGGGGAATGGTGTTGAAGCCAGGGTAGTCCAAGGAGAACTTCAGAAGTGCAATTAGGAAGGACCAAAAATACAATTTCCTCGTGATGAGGTCCGATGCACATTAGGAGGGGCTCCGTGCGGAAACGCACGGTGCAATCCAACCTGGCTCCGTTGACCGCGGAAACGTGGAGTGGCTTGACAAGACGGGTCACCGGAATGCGGAATTTATTCACTAAGGACTCCCGAATAAAATTCCCAGAAGCTCCAGAGTCCAGGCAGGCCACGGCTGAGAGGGAAGAGCTGGCTGAAGTAGAAATCCGAACAGGCACCGTGAGACGTGGAGAAGCCGACTTAGCATCAAGAGACGCCACACCCACGAGAGCTGGGTGCGAGCGTGCGTTTCCCAGACGTGGAGGACGGATTGGGCAATCCACCAAAAAATGTTCAGTACTGGCACAGTACAGACAAAGATTCTCTTCCTTACGGCGATTCCTCTCTTCCAGGGTCAGGCGAGGCCGATCCACTTGCATGGCCTCCTCGGCGGGAGGCCTAGGCGCAGATTGCAGTGGAGACTGTGGGAGAGGTGTCCAGAGATCTAAGTCTTTTTCCTGGCGGAGCTCTTGATGCCTCTCAGAAAAACGCATGTCAATGCGAGTGGCTAGATGAATGAGTTCATGCAGGTTAGCAGGAGTCTCTCGTGCGGCCAGAACATCTTTAATGTTGCTGGATAGGCCTTTTTTAAAGGTCGCGCAGAGAGCCTCATTATTCCAGGATAGTTCAGAGGCAAGAGTACGGAATTGTATGGCGTACTCGCCAACGGAGGAATTACCCTGGACCAAGTTCAGCAGGGCAGTCTCAGCAGAAGAGGCTCGGGCAGGTTCCTCAAAGACACTTCGAATTTCCGAGAAGAAGGAGTGTACAGAGGCAGTGACGGGGTCATTGCGGTCCCAGAGCGGTGTGGCCCATGACAGAGCTTTTCCAGACAGAAGGCTGACTACGAAAGCCACCTTAGACCTTTCAGTAGGAAACTGGTCCGACATCATCTCCATGTGCAGGGAACATTGCGAAAGAAAGCCACGGCAAAACTTAGAGTCCCCATTAAATTTGTCCGGCAAGGACAGGCGGAGGCTAGGAGTGGCCACTCGCTGCGGAAGGGGTGCAGGAGCTGGCGGAGGAGATGGTTGTTGCTGCTGTAGCTGTGACTGTACTTGCTGTAGTTGTGACTGGAGTTGCTGTGTCATGGTGGTCAAGTACGACAGCTGGTGATCTTGTTGGGCGATCTGACGAGCTTGCTGGGCGACCAGCGTAGGGAGGTCAGCGACAACTGGCAGAGGAACTTCAGCGGGATCCATGGCCGGATCTACTGTCACGATGCCGGCTGGCAGGAGGTGGATCCTCTGTGCCAGAGAGGGATAGCGAGGACCGTGCTAGTGGACCGGTTCTAAGACACTACTGGTTTTCACCAGAGCCCGCCGCAAAGCGGGATGGTCTTGCTGCGGCGGTAGTGACCAGGTCGTATCCACTAGCAACGGCTCACCTCTCTGGCTGCTGAAGATAGGCGAGGTACAAGGGAGTAGGCAGAAGCAAAGTCGGACGAAGCAGAAGGTCGGGGGCAGGCGGCAAGGTTCGTAGTCAGGGGAGATAGCAGAAGTTCTGGTACACAGGCTTTAAACACACAAAACGCTTTCACTAGGCACAAGGGCAACAAGATCCGGCAAGGAAGTGCATGGGAGGAGGATAGATATAGTCAGGGACCAGGTGGAAGCCAATTAAGCTAATTGGGCCAGGCACCAATCATTGGTGCACTGGCCCTTTAAGTCTCAGGGAGCTGGCGCGCGCGCGCCCTAGAGAGCGGAGCCGCGCGCGCCAGCACATGACAGCAGGGGACGGGAACGGGTAAGTGACCTGGGATGCGATTCGCGAGCGGGCGCGTCCCGCTGTGCGAATCGCATCCCCAACGGCCATGACAGAGCAGCGCTCCCGGTCAGCGGGACTGACCGGGGAGCTGCAGGGAGAAAGACGCCGTGAGCGCTCCGGGGAGGAGCGGGGACCCGGAGCGCTAGGCGTAACAGTGCTTTTTGACGTATGTTTGGGGTCATTGTCCTGCTGGAAGACCCAAGATCTTAGACGTAAACCCAGCTTTCTGACACTGGGCTGTACAATGCGACCCAAAATCCGTTGGTAATCCTCAGATTTCATGATGCCTTGTACACATTCAGGGCACCCACTTCCAGAGGCAGCAAAACAACCCCAAAACATCATTGAACCTCCACCATATTTCACTGTAGGTACTGTGTACTTTTCTTTGTATGCCTCATTCCGTTTTTGGTAAACAGTAGAATGATGTGCTTTACCAAAAAGCTCTATCTTGGTCTCAGCTGTCCACAAGATGTTCTCCCAAAAAGATTTTGTCTTACTCAAGTTAATTTTGGCAAAATGTAATATTGCTTTTTTATGTCTCTGTGTCAGCAGTGGGGTCCTCCTGGGTCTCATGCCATAGCGTTTCATTTCATTTAAATGTCGATGGATAGTTCGTGCTGACACTGATGCTCCCTGAGCCTGCAGGGCAGCTTGAATTTCTTTGGAACTTGTTTGGGGCTGCTTATCCACCATCAGGACTATCCACCTTTCATAAATTTTTCTCATCCGTCCACACCCAGGGAGATTAGCTAAAGTGCCATGGGTTGCAAATTTCTTGATAATTTTGCACACTGTGGACAAAGGCAAATCTACATATCTGAAGATGAACTTGTAACCTTGAGATTGTTGATATTTTTCCACAAATTTGGTTCTCAAGTCCTCAGACAGTTCTCTTCTCCTCTTTCTGTTGTCCATGCTTAGTGTGGCACACACAGACACACAATGTAAAGACTAAGTGAACTTATCTCCTGTTTATCTGCTTTCTGGTGTGATTTTTATGTTGCCCACACCTGTTACTTGCTCGAGGAGCATCACATGTTGAAACAATCTTATTTTTCCAGAAATTTTGAAAGGGTGTCAATCATTTTGTCCAGCCCATTTTAGGAGTTTGGTGTGACATTATGTCCAATTTGCTTTTATTCCTTCCTTTTTTTTTTTGTTTAGTTCCAATACACACAAAGGGAGTTTACATGTGTATAGCAAAACCTGTGTTACTGCAATCCTTTTCTGTGAGAAATACTTAATTTTTTTGAAATATTTCAGGGGTGCCAACATTTATGGCCATGACTGTATATAACTTTATCATGTGCAGCTATGTAAAGGTAATTTCATTTGGCTTGAGTTCTCCTTTAAACTACTACCTTGTTGAAGCACCTTTTGATTTTATTGCAGAAATCAGTGTTTTTGGGTAGGAGTCTATTAGAATGGTATCTTGATGTGGCAGTATTTGCCCACTTTTCCTTGCAAAAGTGTTCCAAATCTGTCAGATTGTGAAGACATCTCTTGTGCACAGCCCTCTTCAGATGACCCAACAGATGTTCAATTGGATTAAGCTCTGGGCTCTGGCTGAGACATTCAGAAACATTAATCTTCTTCTGGTGAAGCCATGCTTTTGTGGATTTGGAAATATTCTTTCTGACGTCATCCTGCTGAAAGGTGAACTTCCTCTTCATGTTAAAGGGGTAATCAACCCCTAGACATCTTCATCCCTGTTTAAAGGATAGGGGATAAGATGTCTGATCGCATGGGGTCCACCTGCTGGGACCCTCGCAGTCTCTGGCTTTGCCCACCAGTAATCCACTGCATGGAGCGAACTCCGTTCTGTGCCGCATGATGGGCCACCAAAGCTGTAACGCTTCCTCCCATAGACATTAATGGAAGGGGCCTGATGGCCATGCCTGGCGTACCAATTATAATTGTGGCCAAAAAGTTCAGCCTTGGTTTCATAAGACCATCACATGCTTCCAACATGCTTTTGGAGGACTTAATGTTTTTGCAAACTTCAGCTGGGCTTGGATGTTTTTCATTTTTTTAAATGGTCTTCCGTCATGCCACTCTACCCCATAGCTCATTAATATGAAGGTTATGGGAGATTGTTATCACCTGTAGCCAGTACTTGCCAGTTTTTTTAATGATACTTTTGAAGCTCTCTGTGGACATGCTTTTGCTTTAAGATGCAACTAAGCACATGCCAGAAAAATCCTACTAGAACAGCTGAACTTTATTTGTGATTATTCAGAGTCACTTTAAATGATGGCAAGTGTCTACTGACTTCTATTCAACATAAATTTGAATGTCATTGGTTAATTCTTAACAGAGCCACATCTCCAGTTACAAAAGAATGTGCACACTTATGCTACCAGGTTATAGTATAGTAAAGATTTCAGTTTTTATTGACTTGATCACGTTATAGGTCACATTAAAGTTGGAATTTCTAACATGATTTATCTTTGTCTCATTCTTTAACGTCACATGGACCTGGCATTTTAAAAGGGTGTGTAGGCTTTTTTTTATTGCCACTGTATGATTCCTTGAGCATCATGTATGTAAACATGGCAATCAGAATTAAATACTCCATTGTATACACTGCAGGATGCATGCGCAAAAATCATGTAGAGGTAGAATTGGAAACAAAGATTACATGTTAAAGTTACCTTTTTAGTATTTTATAACACCTAATTTCTGCACATCTTTGCAGTCTCATTCGCAGGATAGACCATAACTAAACAGCTATATTTGTAGAAAAAAGTTTATACCATCTTTAACGTACCCGTGAATATAGTGCCATAGTGTGAAGGGAAAATATTCTACAATATATTAATACATACGCCGCACAATAGCGTATGGTATGACATATGTCTTCTCAATTTTGTTCTTCCATACATAAAGTGATAAAGTGGTTTTGCAGGAGCTTCAGGTTGTTCCTACTCCAGATTCCATTATTGACGCCACCTGTCATGATGAAGAGATGTTAGTAGCGATCAAAAAAACATTTCCAGCACATTTAGAGATAGAATATGTATTTCACTAGTGAAGTATATTAAACCGTAATCTATATCTTTAAAGGCAGGTAGCTGAGTAATTCCCCTCTAAGTGCACACAAGATAATGTATGTATCAAATTTTCAATATTCATTTTTTCCAGCTGACTCTCTCTCTACATCACGACTCAATTCTGAAACTTCTGTAACACATTATATGGATTTCAGACAATTGCCAACAGATTGTCTCTGAAACAAGAGATCATTCATAATGTGCAAGATACTGATTATCATTGCGAGCAAGAACATAAAAATAATTTTAACTATTACACTATGCAAATAGAGCCTTGGAGCCGAGAGCAGAATGGCAGCGGCTTCCCCAAGGCCTCATTGCGGCAAAGTGACTTTTATTACTAGAGGGACATTTTAATGTAAATTTACTACCATTAATACTAATCCTTGTGAGAGCTTAGGACATGCTGTACTCCTTTTGTGGAGGAGACGGATGTGTTATGGAAATATCCTGATACATTGTATTTGTATTAAAGTGCTGTCCACTTCCATAGAACCTCATCTGCTTTCAGGAATAATTTAATAGCAATTTCTTTCTTTCATTTTTTCCCCTTGGATATGAGACAAAATATTAAAATTACACAGACTGGAGAATACATTACATTGAATTTACTCAGTCCTTTCATTTTTTGCACTATTTTTTCTACAAGACAAAAAAAACTAAACAAAAAAGTAAAGAAAATAAAACCTTGTAGATTCTGCTTTCTTTTTATGGCTAAATATTTATATATTGATATATATATACACACACACACACATCTATATATATATATATATATATATATATATATATATATACGCAAATACACATATAAAAATCCCTCCTGCCGTCCCCATATGTTTTCTTCTAAGCAATGCTATTAAAAAATAATAAAAGCAGTACATTCCCTAAATTCCTCTGTAAGACAGTGCTGAAAGGCAACAGCTGTTATCGCAACAATATATACCACCAGCACTCTCAACACTAATGGGTGACAACCCAAGTCTCGATAGGAGTTGGAGGAACCAGTGTAGTCACCCCTAACTGCAGAGCTTTATGCAAGGATGTACATTTGAAACAGTCTAGGCAGCTGCTATGGGGCCCATGTAGACATGGAAATCCCAAATCAGCTAAATCCAGTTTTATATTGACAATAATGGGGTTTATTTATTAACGTGAGCCGGACTCTTTTTTTGTCGTGTTTTGTGCCCAAATTGTGTTACACGTTCTGTGCAACACAATTTGCGAATAAAAAAAAGCCTCCATTTTACAAGAAAAACCCAGAAAGGGTTGGGAGAAAGGGGGAGAAAGGGGGCATGGTCCCGACAAAAGGGGTTTGTTCCTGACAGTTTTGAAAAATTCCAACATATTTACTAAGGTTTCCACAGAAAATGTGGATTTGAGCTGGAAAAAACCCAACAGATGAGAACAGTTGCAAAACAAGCAAAATGTAGGGAAAAGTGCAAAATGTAGGGAAACATAAGTATATACCTTGGAAAAATACCTGTCGGGAATCAAAACCCACAAAGAAAACTACACTCCACTCTTACTAAATAAACCCCAATATATATACATATTTGTGGCCCTATTGCAGTTGTAAGTCTTGGCCCAAATGTGGATCTTATTACTGAACTGATAGCATCATGCATCTATTTTACACTTGAATACAACTAGCCTAACGCTTAGTTTTAATTTGTTTTGTTTGGGCAGAAAAGCCATAACCGCTGCATGGCGTTTTTCTGCAGTAAAACATCACGGCCAGATGTTGTCAGGTAACCAATAGGGAAATACAAAACTTCAAACCCACTTTGCGCTTTAAGTTTGGTGTTTTTTTCCCCGATCTCAATGTTTTGCAGCGATTTAGGATTCACTGGCAGTTTTTCCAAATCGCAACATGCATTGACTATTGCTACGTTGCCACTTGTTATTTTGAAAAAAAACACCAGAAAAATGCCGAAAAGTCTGCAAAAGCTTTTTCCTGCTTTTTATTTCCGTAGGCCTTTTCTTTTTCCTTTTTTTTTTTTTTTCAAACGTGTGGAAATCAATTTTGTACCCTGTAGCAGTTTTTCACTTCCTTCAGGATACCACTCCATGGATCGGATACAGAGACTTTGGCCTATGGAGTGTAAAGGAGACAAGTAGTGATTCATAGCATAGCATCACTACTTATCTCCGCCGGAAGTATAGTATATAGCATTGTATAGCGCTGTGCTATATACTATACAGGAGCCAGGACTTCCATCACTATACTGACTACTCGCTATACTAACAGGAGTCCCTGCTCCTAGCAGGACTGAGCTGTGCCTGCACCCGAGGGCACAGCTCACCTTGGGTATGAGGTATACATCGTTTAGCAATACCTGGATACTCCCTGTTTAGGAACATACTGCTTTATGGGCGCTCTCCTCTGGGGAAAGCGCCCTAAATGTACTAACCCGTTTTTTGTGTTTTTTCTTTTCATTTCAGATATATGTATGCAGTGGATTATGTCAGATCAGTGGACTATGGTGAAGATGAAAATACAAAAAAAACAATTTTTTTTTCATAAATAAATGAAAAAAAAAAATTGGGGGATACCCGTACTTTTATTCTTAGCCAGATATCAACCAAGCAGCAGCAGCCGGACATTATCAGGGTGGTGGACCATTGTTGGCCCTCCCCAGCCTTAATAATGCCAGCCTGTTACCACCAAAGCCCAAGAGAGACATTTTTGATGCTTTGGGCCTTTTTGTACCAGCTCTTCCTGTTGCGGTGAGTCCCGGAGTAATAATTAACGGTTAGTGGGGCAAACGCTACATCTTTAAAACAGCTTTCACTACTAAGCCTTAAATGTAAATTTATAAACACTTAATGCGCCAGCAGGGGTCATATCTAATACGCTGCTTGGGGCTAGTTATATAGGCTATATATCTGTCCCCCTCTGCAGCGCTATATATCTTGCTCCCCACAGCGCTTTTAATATAGATATGGCCCCCTGCTACCCTGATTGGCTCCTCGGTACTGGCCATTCAGGGCTCCCCATGTGGGATTCAAAAATGAAAGTTAAAACACACTGATACTCCGCAGGGTTGCGGAGCTTGCCGGAGCTCCCCTGCTTAATAACTTCAGATCACACCGGATCTCAGAAGTGAAACCCGGTGCGATCAATCCCTCAGCCCACAGACTCTGTTCCATGATGGGGGTAGTAGTACAAACACTAATGTAGCCTCCCCAGCTGTTTGCAGACTCCCGCAGCCAGGGAATTCCTACTCCCATCATGGAAACAAGTCTGTTCCATGATGGGAGTAGTAGTAGTCCCTCAGCACTGCAGGAGTCTGCTGATGTCACCTCTTCTGAGCATGCTCAGTAAAACTAAGGACGTTATTATAACGGGCATTAACGGGTGTATTTCCTAAGGTATGTCAGCCATAGACTTCAATGTTATAAATAACAGACGTTAATTTACACGTTTCTTGTGACGGGCAAAAATTTAGTGCATAAAAATTCCTGTGTAGTCACAGCACCTGTAAAATATCCATTTATTAGAAATCCATAAAAAATCCAGGAGATACAAAAAAAGGTGCAACCAACATATTAGAGGTCGAAACCTCCCCCTCTGACGCGTTTCCGCCCCACCGGGCCTTAATCATGGATATTTTACCGGTGTTGTGACTACACATGAATTTTTCTACTTTGGAAGCAGTGAAGGAGGACTGATTGCACGTGCATGTCACGTTATTTCTCCCGTCACAAATAACGTCCGTTATTCATGACGGGCTATAACAGTTCATAACGTGTAATATAAAAACACCATAGACTTGAATGGGGTTGTTAAACGCACGTTTAAAATGGCTTTTCAAACGGGCGTTTATAACGGGTGAACTTCTATAGTGTGAAAGGAGCCTTAGTGGGATGGAATTCTTTGTGTGGGTGAGATAGGACGAGGCAAAATGTAATATAGAATTCCTGGATGTGGGCTTCCTATAACCTGATGTGACAATGTGGCATCCTGAGGGATGCGGGTGTAAAGGCTCTGTATGTCTATAAAGGCTAACTTGTAGTCCTCCTGCCACAAAAAATTGTCTAAAGATGAAATAAGATATCCTGTGTCACAAACATAAGATGGAATGTGGGGTAACAGTGGTGAAACCAGCCAGTCCACGTAACTGGAAAGGAACACAGTTGGAGAACCTATCCCCGCGAGGGGGGGTTGACTGGTTTGTGGATTTTAGGCAATATGTACCACCTAGGTTTTTGTGGACATTCAAGTATCTACCTTTCTGTTGTTTTTTCTGTCAAAACACTTTTTTTCAGTGTATTTACGTAATAATGTTCTAAGGCCATCCATGATTTTTCTAGTGGGATCCTGTTTTAATTTCTTGTACACAATAATGTTCCCCAACTGGTTCTGTGCCTCATTCTCATAATCTGTCTTATGCCACAACACTTATGAGCCTCCACCTGCTCCCCTGCCTGATTTACCCCATATGTTAATCTGAACAATAAAGAAGTTGAAGCAAGAAAGACCTGGTGAGTGTTCTGTACTCTTCTTTTATACACTTATGAACTGGGACTATTTCTGTTATTTCACATGTCAGCACCAGACAGGTACAGCTCTACTTTTAGGGGCCGTGTTTCTGCCAAATCTTCAGTCTCCACACCTGTAGCTTACCATATACCAAGTGGTGCCGAGTATACTTCTATTAAGATTTGCCTTTAAGGGGTGCTCCAGGGAAGTTAAAAATGTTTTTTTTTTAATTCCCCAAAGCCACCACAATATCCATGTGGTTTTGGCAGCTCTTGTGGCCCCTGTAGTCTCCTCAAAGGGGTACTCCGGGGAACTAAACCCATAGCCTATCCTTTCCCTCTCACCAACCTATTTATTTGTCTAAATATCATTAATTTGCTATATAGAGCAGTTTCCCTCTTTCAGCTGCCTTATACATGCAGGGAGTAAAAAAAAAAGACGTCATATTCAGATCCTGCATATCTTTGTGTAAACCCTCAGAGACCTAGCCCCCACCCTCCTGCAAGACAAACGTGTGATTTCTGGCTTCATAGGCACACCTCCCCTCCACATCACCTCCCTGTGTGCCAAAAGAGAAGCCCAGTGAAGATTCACAGTCACAACTCAGCACATAACACTGATCTTTTCCTGCTGTAGATCTTATCACTGACTGCTGCCATTCAGAGCCTAGCAGGATTTATTGCTGGGGGAAGGATAGTTTGAAAGAAAAGACATGTAGTGTGTGCTGCTGACTGTAAGCACAGCATGCACACGGATAGTTAAAGCAATTGGCTGGCAGCCATTACACAGAGCTGCACTGACTTCTGGGAGTTGTATTCTGGGCTGCAAGCAAGGAAAAATTATATACAGGAGACTACAGGGGCCAAAGGAGCTGCCAAAGCCAAATGGATAACTACAGGGGACTTTGGGGCATTTTAATTTTTCTTAACTTCCCCAGAGCACCCCTTTAATATTCTTTTTCCTTGCTTGAAGCCCAGACTAAAACTCCCAGTAGTCAGTGCAGCTCTGTGTGGCTGCCAGAAAATTGTTTTCACTATATGTGTGCATGCTGTGTTGTTGTAAACAGTCAGCACACACTACATGTCTTTTCTTTTAAACTATCCTTCCCCCAGGAATAAATCATGCTATGTTCTGAATGGCAGCATCTAGTAAGATCTACAGCAGGAAAAGAGCAGCATTAGGTGCTGAGTTGTGACTGAGAACCTTTAATGTTCTTCTCTGCCTCACGCAGGGAGGGGAGAATGAAGGGAGTGTGTCTGTGAAGACAGAAATCACATGGTTTGTCTTGCAGGAGGGTGGGGGCTACGTCTCAGTGAGGGGTTTACACAAAGACAAGCAAGATCTGAATATGACATCTTTCTCTCACTCTCTGCATATAAGTGACAGCTGAAAGAGGGAGACTGATCTGTATAGCTAATGAATAATACTTAGACAAATAAATAGGTTGGTGAATGGGAAAGGATGGGCTTTGGGGTTTGTTCCCCAGAGAATCCCTTTCAGCTTTTGTGCCAAAGTCAGAAGTGGATCCACAAGTAAGGAGCGGCAAATGCCTTTAGTATACAGTATCTACCTGTCCCCAAGGTGCAGTACAATGTAACAGTGAATATCCAGCAAAGGTAAAGAGAAAAATACATATTTGTGGATGGCCATCAAAATGTAGTCCTGTGAAAACCCAACTCTAATGATGACCTGTGCCGTCATGATCCATGCGGAGCCGCTCTTACACAGATCTGGACAATGTTTTTCTAAGCCTGAAAAACCTGTTAGCTAGCTATTAGTGCCATTCGTTTCATCCCTAATATGCTAAAGCTGGCCTTGACGGCTAAGAGGGCAGTCACCACTGCTCTCCTAGTTAAAGAAGCACCCCAGGTTGTATATATATATATATATATATATATATATATATATATATATATATAATTTTATTTTTATTTTTTGCTCATGTCATGCACGTTCACCCTCACTAGTTCTACAGCATCATTTGTTTTACTCCTTGAATTTCATTACTGTAACTGGGTCATGTGTCAGAGAAAGTGGAAGAGGATATTTCCATTCCTTTTTGAATACACTTCTGACTTTAACTCAAAAACTGCTAAGTAAAAGCCCAGTCTAAAAACGATTTCACGTGGAGCCCAAGTCTGACTGTGGATTTGATAATCAAAATTGACAACTGAAAGTTTGGGTCATCAGAAATGCAGTCGGCCACCAGGACTTGAGGTGATAACACAGATATAAAAATGTACCCATATTAAGCCCGTGTAAAAACAGCCTTGGTCACTTCTGTGTTCTTCCTACTAGTGGTTAAATTGTTCTACATGTAGCATTTTCAACTGCACAGTCCAGAGGGGCAGGCCAGTCAAGACATTCATTGTAGTAGTATTTCGGAAAGAATTGCACCATTTTGCAGGCAGAATGACACTTTTTATAAATGTGCCATGTCGAACATAAAATAAGCCTTTAATAGATTCATTCTGGCAGCTCAGAGAATAGTCTGTATAATAGGATGGAAACATTATACACGGTTGCGATCACTGATTTACAATCTGTACACATATAGGCAACGCAGCTTATCTAGATTAATAAAAAAAAATGAATTTGGAAGCTCTTCATCTCCAAAGCACAAAGTAAATTTTCTGTACTGTATTTATATGAAAACATTGCATTTACAATAGCGCTGCGATAAATCTTTCTCTTCTACGGCCGCCTTTAGAAGTTTAATCAATGTTTTCAGGAAATTCTTTGCTAAAATCCCATCATGGCAAGATAAAGATAAAGAACTGCAATTCTTTGAAATACAAATAATTGCCCTGTTTTATATGCCATACAAAGTGTGTAAATACTGAGCCCCTGACAGGAGCCGCCACTGATCTCACATTGATAGAGATATTAGAATTGGAATATATTTAGCTGGGATCTTGACTTATTTGTGCATCCTGCCGTAGGCCTGAGACGTTAATCACAATTATAGGAGTATTTATAAAGGCAGACAGTGGTGTTCTCTGCTCAGTGAACAAGAAGCTTGCTGTTTAATGTCTCCCTCTCATTCTGGAGGCCGCAGAAATAGCTAATAAACTGTTTAGTATACAGCGAGCGGTGTGTCGTCTGCACAGAACAAATTTGTGCAATAACCAGAGATGGGAGGAAAGTAAGTGAATAATGAAAGACTGATGCATTATCATTGCAAACATGTTTGTTTTCTACATCAGAAGATGAGAAATTATACCTATCATTCACTCATCCAGCGATAGCCATAGTCCCACCCAGGATGGTTCTTAGATGGGTGTACATCCACATACTTTTGACCACTGCCTTGATGAGCCATTGAGCTGGTGGTCTTATTAGTGTATGCTTCATGTATGCTGCGAGTTTAAAATTACTATTCTGAGAGATCCCTTAGACCGCAGCCACAAATACAGTCTCACATACTGGTGATTATCTAATCAAAATAGGCATTCTGCTTGTTCATCTGTCCTTGCATTGTGTTCACACCTCAGGATTTCCATCGGAATTCTGCATGGAGATTCCGCTGCAGCAGAGTCCTGTTGAATTCAACGGGATTCTACTGCACTGTGCACACAGCAGAATTCAGATTTCCATGTCCGCAGAAAGAATTAACCTGTTCATTCTTTCTGCGGACTCCACACGGAATGCATAGCCGTCTATGAAACGGCCCATTCCTGTTTGGCCCTAGCGGTCTGCAGTCCTAGCAGTCTCTGGAATGTCCGCATGGAGATCTTCTGTGCGGACATTTCGTAGTGTGAACATAACCTTACTCGGTCTCCAACTATAGAATTTCTTATCCTCTTCTTCCTAGTCCAGATTTTGGATTTCTCAGTATTTAAGAGCTATTCCTGTAGTTGTGGAGGCGCTCTCGGGTACCAGTAGTTCTATTATATTCTTTTACTGTAAGGGTAGGTGGAGTAGGATTAAGACTTAACCTTGTAGGAATATTGACTGGTACAATAGCTCAACAGTGATTTGCTTTCTGCTGCTATTAGATGCAGTATTAGATGTAGTAGGTGTACATTGATCATTTGGCGACGTGTCTAGTTGAGAGTGCTGGTCTTACATGGGCCTCAATCCCAATAAGTCCTGATCTTAAAGCTGAGGAGCAGAGGGTGTTTGGTCTTCCTTGTGGAAGCCTATTTTACCTGAAGAAAAGTCATTGTAGACTCGAAACGCGTTGTGACCTGGCTTAATAAAGAAATTCTTATTCCTACCAAGCTGATCGACTCGTGGTTTGCGATACATCCTGGCTTTTTTCCTGTACCTATCCGTCATATGAATCACGGCTGATGACCTCTTCATGCTGATACTGGGAAAGCAGCACCACACTCTCTATACCTAAAGCGCTTATAGTGGTTGTGTCTGAAACACAACCATAACAGGTGAGCAAACTCGTACAGCTATCCTCACTGCCCTTTGTGCAACTGACTATACAGACTATATCCCCCGATGGGAGGCTCTGCCTGTTCTTTTATTCCAGAATAATTTATTCCTTGAGGAATTGTTATATAGAGAAGGAGAGAGAAAGTTGTCCGCTCCTTACAGAACTGCATCTGCGTTCCATAAAGACATCATTGTAATTTTATTAGTAATGAATCTCATTGGTTGTCATGACAATCTTTACTTTCTCAACTTCTAGAATACATCAAAAAAGAACATAATGTCTGGAGCGTTCTGACCTCTTCTGTTTTTATATGATAAATAATGTGCTGTAAAGCAAGAATGTGATCACATGACCTTACCTTCTGTTTTTTTTTTACATCGGCTATAACTCCACAGTATAATGCATTGGGGGGGGGGGGTGTCACTCCAGTGTCCTGTGGCCAGATTACATCTGTATCTTTGCTATTAAGCTGTGATTTGTATGGAAATAGTTTAAAGGTTTTCTAAGAGATGCTATTTTGGAGTATCTTGATAAAAATAAAATGAGAATTGTGCTGGGGGAGAATGTGTTTTAGTGGTTAAGTAACTGGTTCAGTGATAGGAAACAGAGGGTAATTATTAATGGTGCATACTCTGATTGGGTGACTGTTACTAGTGGGGTACCACAAGGGGTCAGTTTTAGGTCCTGTTCTATTCAATATATTCATTAATGACCTTGCAGGGTTATTATATAGTAAATACTAAGCTCTGCAAAGTGTTTAACATAATAGAGGACAGTGACAAATGGATCTGGATAGGTTGGAGGTTTGGGCTGGAAAGTGGCAGATGAGGTTCAACACTGATAAATGTAAGGGAATGCACATGGGGAGGAAAAATCCAGGCTGGGATTATGTATTACTGTATACGGGAAAACATTGGGGAATTCTGACATGAAAAGGACTTAGGCGTTTTAGTTAACAGTATATTTACCTGTAGTAGAATCTCTGTGGAGGAGGACGGCACCAGGATATGGTGCGCTGTGCTTGTGGATCATATACCGTATTTATCAGCGTATAACACGCACTTTATAGGCTAAAATTTTTAGCCTAAAGTCTATCTGCGTGTTATATGCCGATAAGCTGCTGCAGTTCAACGATTTAAATGTGCTTTAACCCCTTAAGGACCGGGTTTTTTCCCGTTTTTGCATTTTCGTTTTTTGCTCCTTGCCTTTAAAAAATCATAACTCTCTCAATTTTGCACCTAAAAATCCATATGATTGCTTATTTTTTGCACCACCAATTCTACTTTGTAATGACGTCAGTCATTTTGCCCAAAAATCTACGGTGAAACGGAAAAAAAAAATCATTGTGCGACAAAATTCAAAATAAAATGCCGTTTTATTAATTTTCGGGGCTTCTGTTTCTACGTAGTACATTTTTCGGTAAAAATGACACCTATCTTTATTCTGTAGGTCCATACGATTAAAATGATACCCTACTTATATAGGTTTGATTTTGTCGTACTTCTGGAAAAAATCATAACTACATGCAGGAAAATTAATACGTTTAAAATTGTCACCTTCTGACCCCTATAACTTTTTTATTTTTCCGTGTATGGGGCGGTATGAGGTCTAATTTTTTGCGCCGTGATCTGAAGTTTTTAACGGTAGCATTTTTGCATTGATAAAACTTATTGATCGCTTCTTATTCATTTTTTCATGATATAAAAAGTGACCAAAAATGCACTATTTTGGACTTTGGAATTTTTTTGCACGCATGCCATTGACCGAGCGGTTTAATTAATGATATATTTTTATAATTCGGACATTTCACACGCGGTGATACCATATATGTTTATTTTTATTTACACTGTTTTTTTTTATGGTAAAAGGGGGGTGATTCAAACTTTTAATAGGGGAGGGGTTAAATGATATTCATTCACTTTTTTTTTTTTTGCAGTGTCATAGCTCCCATAGGGACCTATAACACTGCACACACTGATCTTTATCATTGATCACTGGTTTCTCATAGGAAACCAGTGATCGATAATTCTGCCACATGACTGCTCATGCCTGGATCTCAGGCACTGAGCAGTCATTCGGCGATCGGACAGCGAGGAGGCAGGTAGGGGCCCTCCCGCTGTCCTGTAAGTTGTTCAGGATGCCGCGATTTCGCCGCGGCTATCCCGAACAGCCCACTGAGTTAACCGGCAGCTTTCACTTTCGCTTTTATCCGCGCGGCTCAGCTCTGAGCGCTTGGCTAAAGGGTTAATAGCGCGCGGCGCCGTGATCGGCGCTGCGATCGGCGCTGCGCGCTATTAGCGGCGGGTCCCGGCTTCACTATGACGCCGGGCCCGCCGTGATATGATGCGAGGTTACCGTGTAACCCCAATCTGATTCCGAGATTGTTTTTTCGTGATATATTCTACTTTAACATAGTGGTAAAATTTTATGGTAACTTGCATCCTTTCTTGGTGAAAAATCCCAAAATTTGATGAAACATTTGAAAATTTTGCATTTTTCTAACTTTGAAGCTTTCTGCTTGTAAGGAAAATGGATATTCAAAATATTTTATTTTTATTTACATTTCCAATATGTCTACTTTATGTTTGCATCATAAAATTTACGTGTTTTTACTTTTGGAAGACACCAGAGGGCTTCAAAGTTCAGCAGCACTTTTTCACAAAATTTTGAACCTCGCTTTTTTTCAGAGACCAGTTAAGGTTTGAAGCGAATTTGAAGGGTCTTCCCATTAGAAAAACCCCACAAATGACCCCATTATAAAAACTACACCCCCCAAAGTATTTAAAATGACAATCAGTAAGTGTTTTAACCCTTTAGGTGTTTCACAGGAATAGCAGCAAAGTGAAGGAGAAAATTCACAATCTTTATTTTTTACACTCGCATGTTCTTGTAAACCCAATTTTTGAATTTTTACAAGGGGTAAAAGGAGAAAATGTATACTTATCTTTGTAGCCCAATTTCTCTCGAGTTAGCACATACCTCATATGTCTATGTAAAGTGTTCGGCAGGCGCAGTAGAGGGCTCAGAAGCGAAGGAGCGACAAGGGGATTTTGGAGAGTACGTTTTTCAGAAATGGTTTTTGGGGGGCATGTTGCATTTAGGAAGCCCCTATGGTGCCAGAACAGCAAAAATAACCCACATGGCATACCATTTTGGAAACTAGACCCCTTGGGGAACGTAACAAGGAATAAAGTGAGCCTTAATACGTGGGGTGTTTCACAACTTTTGCATATGTAAAAAAATATATATATTTTCACTAAAATGTGTGTTTCCCCCCAAATTTCAAATTTTTGCAAGGGTTAATAGCAGAAAATACCCCCCAAAATTTGTAACCCCATCTCTTCTGAGTATGGAGGCACCCCATAAGTTGGCCTGAAGTGCATTACGGGCGAACTACAATGCTCAGAAGAGAAGGAGTGATATTTGACTTTTTGAGAGCAAATTTTGCTCGGGGGGCATGTCGCATTTAGGAAGCCCCTGTGGTGCCAGAACAGCAAAAAAAAACACATGGCATACCATTTTGGAAACTAGACCCCTTGAGGAACGTAACAAGGAATAAAGTGAGCCTTAATACCCCACACGGATTTCACGACTTTTGCATATGTAAAAAGAATATATATTTTTTTTTCACTAAAATGTGTGTTTCCCCCCAAATTTCACATTTTTGCAAGGGTTAATAGCAGAAAATACCCCCCAAAATTTGTAACCCCATCTCTTCTGAGTATGGAGGTACCCCATAAGTGGACCTGAAGTGCACTACGGGCGAACTACAATGCTCAGAAGAGGAGGAGCACCATTGAGCTTTTGGAAAGAGAATTCGTTTGGAATGGTAGTCAGGGGCCATGTGCATTTACAAAGCCCCCCGTGGTGCCAGAACAGTGCCCCCCCCCCTCCACATGTGACCCTATTTTGGAAACTACACCCCTCACAGAATTTAATAAGTGGTGCAGTGAGCATTTACACCCCACTGGTGTTTGACAGATCTTTGGAACAGTGGGCTGTGCAAATGGAAAATTAAATTTTTCATTTTCACGGATCACTGTTCCAAAAATCTGTCAGACACCTGTGGGGCGTAAATGCTCACTGTACCCCTTATTACATTACATGAGGGGTGTAGTTTCGAAAATGGGGTCACATATGGGGGGGTCTATTGTTCTGGTACCATGGGGGCTTTGTAAACACAAGTGGCCTTCAATTCCGGACAAATTTTCTCTTCAAAATCCCAATGGCGCTCTTTCTCTTCTGAGCATTGTAGTGCACCCATAGAGCACTTTACATCCACATATGGGGTATGCTCTTACTCAGAAGAAATTGGGTTACAAATTTTGGGGGGCTTTTTTTTATTTTCCCTTGTGAAAATGAAAAATTTAGGGTGGCACCAGCATTTTAGTGAAAACATTTTTTTTTTTTCATTTTCCCATCCAACTTTAATGAAAATTTGTCAAACACCTGTGGGGTGTTCAGGCTCACTGTACCCCTTGTTACGTTCCGTGAGGGGTGTCGTTTCCAAAATGGGGTCACATGTGGGTATTTATTTTTTGGGGTTTATGTCAGAACCGCTGTAAAATCAGCCACCCCTGTGCAAATCACCAATTTACCTCCCGTGAAAATAAAAAGTAAAGGACAACACCAGCATGTTAGTGTAAAAAAAATTTTTTTTTTACACTAACAGGCTGGTGTAGACCCCAACTTTTCTTTTTCATAAGGGGTAAAAGGAAAAAAAGCCCCCAAAATTAGTAGTTCAATTTCTCTTGAGATACCCCACATGTGGCACTAAACTGTTTCCTTGAAATACGACAGGGCTCTGAAGTGAGAGAGCGCCATGCGCATTTGAGGACTAAATTAGGGATTGCACAGGGGTGGACATAGGGGTATTCTATGCCAGTGATTCCCAAACAGGGTGCCTCCAGCTGTTGCTAAACTCCCAGCATGCCTGGACAGAAATGCTGTGAGTTGTTGTTTTGCAACAGCTGGAGGCTCTGTTTTGGAAACACTGCCGTACAATACGTTTTTTTATTTTTATTAGGGGGACAGTGTAAGGGGGTGTAAATGTAGTGTTTTACTCTTTATTATGTGTAAGTGTAGTGTAGTGTTTTTAGGGTACGTTCACACCGGCGGGTTTACAGTGAATTTACCGCTAGGAGTTTGCGCTGTGGTGAAAAATTTGTCGCAGCTCATACTTGAAGCAGAAAACTTACTGTAAACCCGCCAGTGTGAATGTACCCTGTACGTTCACATGGGGGGGCAAACCTCCAGCTGTTTCAAAACTACAACTCCCAGCACGTACTGACAGACTGTGCATGCTGGGAGTTGTACTTTTGCAACAGCTGGAGGCACACTGGTTGGAAAACCTTCAGTTAGGTTCTGTTACCTAACTCAGTATTTTCCAACCAGTGTGCCTCCAGCTGTTGCAAAACTTCAACTCCCAGCATGTACTGATCGCCGAAAGGCATGCTGGGAGATGTAGTTATGCAACAGCTGGAGGGATCGCAACTACAACTCCCACCAGGCAGAGACAGCTGTTTGCTGTTTAGGCATGCTGGGAGTTGCAGTTTTGCAACATCTGGAGAGCTATAGTTTAGAGACCACTGCACAGTGGTCCTCCAGATGTGGACCTCCAAATGTTGCAAAACTACAACTCCCAGCATGCCCAGACAGCAAACTGCTGTCTGGGCATGCTGGGAGTTGTAGTTTTGCAAGATCTGGAGGTGCACAGTATAGAGATCACTTTGCAGTGGTCTCAAACTGTATGCAACAGCTGGAGGGATCGCAACTACAACTCCCAGCATGCAGAGACAGCTGTTTGCTGTTTAGGCATGCTGGGAGTTGCAGTTTTGCAACATCTGGAGAGCTATAGTTTAGAGACCACTATAGTGGTCTCAGACTGTAGCCCTCCAGATGTTGCTAAGTAACTCACCGGCTTCCGTTGGATCCAGGAAGCTGCGTCGCCGTCCTCTTCTTACGCCGATCGTCGCCCGCTGCCGCCGCTGATCGTCGCCCGCTGCCGTCGCCGATGGGTAAGTGGATCTTCAGCGCCGGTCCCTGTCGGTTTCCCCGTCCTGCCCCGCCTATTGTGGGTGGGCAGAACGGGGAAACCGAAAGTAAACCCCACCGCCCCCGATCTGCTATTGGTGGTCGCGTCTAGACCACCAATAGCAGAGATAGGAGGGGTGGCAACCCTGCCACCTGACTCCTATCACTACAGGGGGATCGTGGGTGTCTAGGACACCCGCGATCCCCCTTCTATTCCGGGTCACCGGGTCACCATAGACCCGTAATGACCCGATCGCCGACATGGGGGGGTCTAATGACCCCCCTGGGCATTTGCGCGGGGTGCCTGCTGATAGATATCAGCAGTCACCCCGGTCCCCGCCCGGCGCGCGGCGGGGACCGAATTTCCCACGGGCGTACAGGTACGCCCTTGGTCCTTAAGTACCAGGGAGCAAAGGCGTACTAGTACGCCCTTGGTCCTTAAGGGGTTAAATCAATGAACTGCAGCGGCTTTGCAGGTGCAGAGACCTGCCGTCGCTTCCGGCTTCTCTGCCCCTGCCTGTCCTGGGATCTAGAGCCCTGCTGCCGGCCCTTCTCTCCCCACTGGCTATCGGTGCTGCTGCCCATTCTCTCCCCCTGGCTATCGGTGCCGCTGCCCCATTGCTGGCGCCGAAAGCCAGGGGGAGAGAAGCGGTGCCGGCAATGGGGCAGCGGCGCCGACAGACAGGGGGAGAGAAGGGGCAGCGGCACCCATTGCCGGCGCCGCTGCCCCGTTGCCTCCCCCATCCCCGGTTGTATAATTACCTGTTGCCGGGTTCGGGTCCGCGCTGCTTCAGGCCTCCGGTGTGCGTCCCCTGCGTCGTTGCTATGCGCTACAAGACGCAATGACGTCACTCTTCATAATGGTGCAATGTCTTTTGTCTTTGTGATTTGCACTGTGTACTTTTATATGTGACATATCTAAATCATGTAGGCTGTGTTGTAGGGTAAGGGGTGCCACCTTGTTTTTCTCTTTCCCTCTTTGGTGTAATACTTTCAATTTTTATGTATGTTATTTTTTGACTAATAGATTGATGATTTTTTTTTTGTAATTGAGTTTCTTTTAATCACTTCATTTATTCTGTTAGTACACATTAACAGTATGTAGAGTTTTCAAGGTATGTAATCCATGTTTGTCTCTCAATGGCTCACATGTAATAATGAAGGCAATATACAGATAAATGCACAGGTAACATGAGCATACAAAAACTATGTGATAAATCCAGATGATGTAATATCTGACAAAGTGCAAAATGCCTCCAAAGTACTTCTTCAATGTTCAACCCACTTAAATTGGAGATGCAGAAAACTCACACTTGGTAAGTGATGAAATAGCTCAATATCATATTACCGGGAATATCAAACCTTAATTCCAAGCCAAGTGGGTGTAGCTTAGTCAGGGTTATCTAGTCATATCCTGCATGGTATACTCGCTATAAAGTTCTTAAATTTTCCCATATGCAAATTTTCACACATGCAAATTTTTCGCAGATGCAAAAAAAACCGCGAATATTATGAATATGCGAATTTAGCGAATATATGACGAATATTCGTCCATATATTCGCGAAATATCGCAAATTCGAATATGGCCTATGCCGCTCAACACTAGTCGAGACGAGAAGCTCGAGTTTCCTCCTCAGTCCCTGATACAGGCGATACCTGTTCAGGGACCTGAGGCTCGAGAGCTGACAGAAGAACCCTGCAGCCTGCTTCTTGAATATCTCCCACCACTCTGACTTACTACTACATAGGCCCAGTAAAGGTCTTACCTCTGCTTCCTCCAGGAGGGACGAATTCATCTTCCAATAACCTTTACCCATCTCTGAGACATTCAGGGAAAAATAAATCATACAGTGATCAGAGAACTCCACCTTAACCACGGACACTGCGGAAAAGATGAATTCCTTCTTCAAATTAAACCTGTCTATCCTAGACCTGCAGCTACCTCGATGATAGGTGAAATGTGGTCATCCTTTAGGCTAGCTTCCCTAATTGTACTATTGAGAGCTATGCTATCATAAGCCAGCGGACCATTGAAACCTCTCCTATCTTGGGACCTTGTGACAGTATTGAAGTCCCCTCCAAAGATCACTTGCCGGCTTGTAAAAAGAAAGGGCTCAATCCTCAAAAAGAGATCTTTACGGTCCCACTTGGTTTGTGGAGCGTAAATGTTTATGAGCCGGAGTTCTTGTCCCTTCATGAGGATATCTAAAATCAAGCACCTCCCCATTTCTAACTCAATAACCTAGCTGCATTCAACAGGAGCGGTAAAAAGGACCGCCACCCCACTGTATGGCTCGGCCACAAGAGAACAGTGGGAGCGACCACATCTACACTCTCTCCTGGCTTACCAGAGAGGCTAGATCTGACAACCTGGTCTCCTGTAAAAAGAAAATGTTGGCTTCAACACGGCCGAGAAAATCAAAGGCTGGGAATCTAGCCGTATCAGACTTTGTGCTGGCACAGTTAATAAATGGCAGCGTCAATGAGTGCCTCCATCATGGGTGATTGAGTTAGACAGCCCTAACCCCTCACTTCTGTTTTTTCTTCCCCCCCTCATCCCCAGATGAGGAGGCTTCTTTCTCTATGGACCGTTTTTTAGATTCTAACTGGTCGGAATCGGAAAGATCGGCCTTGCTGCCTTCTTCTCTACAGATGCTCCCCATTTCATCATCCAGCACATCCTCCTCCAGGGCCTCAGCAGTTTCAGGACCAACCTCTGGAGCAGGGCCAGAAGCTACCCCTGCCACATGGGAACTCTCCAATTCCCTGCTCCCTCTTCGCTTAGCCTCCCGTCTCAGCTTGGCGGGACTTTTCTTCCTCACTGACCCTGTTGCACCTTCACCTGCACTCGTGCCCTCCCCAGCTGAGGCAACATTACTACTCTCCCCAGCCAAGGTGACCGTTGCCCGGGCAAAGGCACTAGGACAACGGTTGAAAAGGTGTCCTAAGACACCACACAGATGACACCTGTTCTGCCTACAGGATGCGGCAAGATGACCTACCCGGTACAGGCTGCGCTAAAGTTAGTGTGGCTGCCCCACCTGTGACAGACATTGGGCTGCCCCTGGTACAACATTTGGATTCTGTCTCTCTCAAGAAAAGCAGCTGATGGGATGTGGGCAACAGTTCCCCCCGAATGCTTCAGTTTGATGGAAAATGTCCTGGCCCCAGACCAGATCGCATGTTCGTCATAGTTCTATTTTGGCATGTGCGTCACATCCCCATATCGGCTGAGCCAGGTTATAATGTCATAGCAAGATAGTGACTCATTACGTGTGAAAACGGTCACTTTCTTGGCCAAATTCTGACTTGCTCCCCTCTCATGCACTCCACTTGCACCCCTCTCATGCACGCCACTTGCACCCCTCTCATGCACTCCACTTGCACTCCTCTTTTGCACCCCACTTGCACCCCTCTCTTTCTGTCCACTTGCACCCCTCTCTTTTACTCCACTTGCACCCCTCTTGCACCCCCTCTTGCACGCCACTTGCACCCCTCTCTTGCACTCCACTTGCACCCCCCTCATCCACACAGCTACTACAACTCCTACCATAACTCACATTGTGCACATTACAATTTTTTATCACATTTTGCTCTCACTTTCACTCTTGCCAACACTCTCCCTTGATGTGTTACAGGTTGGGCTGGCTGGGTCTATTGCTCCAGGTATTAGAGTTGCCAGTTTAAGGATTGGAGCTGCACAGCTCTTCTGTTCAGTCTCTTGGGGCACAGATACAGGCTCCGCCTCCAGCTTAGGTGGCCCCGGCAACTCGCACAATGTCAAAGATCTTGGTGGGAGCTGTCCCTCCGGAAACTCCCGCCCTGCCTACTGCAGCTGACACGCAGGGGACCTCCCCCTTCACAGGCGAGGGCCCCGCAGTGCCAGAACCAGTACCGACCACATCACCTAGGGGACAGTCCATTGAACCAACAAGGTCTGGCACCCGTACACTCCCCCCCCCCCCCCCCCCCCGTCACAGGGGAGTGCCCTGCAGCCCCAGGAACTGTATCGCCCACTTCAACCGGGGGACCGCCCCACGAACGGGTGAGTCTGCCACCATTTTCCCAGAATGCTGGAGGGGAGAAAAAACAAACTTTATCTGTCTTTCTGTTTTCTTTAGTTTTTTGCCCTTTGCTTTTTTATTCTTTCTTTTCTGTTCTGGGCCCAAATCTTCTGCAAAAGAAAAGTTTTCTAGACAGTTGGGGGACTCCTGTACAACAACCGCCCACAGGAGACCCCTGTCTGCCAAGCCGTTGCCTTCACTACAGTCACTGCCGTCACCATCCTCATCCTCACTGGAGGGAGGTAAGGCCACCTGAGCCGGATTTATATAGTCTTCACTCAGGATAAGTGGGGGGTCAGGGGTCACAATGGCGGCACACACGGGACCCATATCCATATCCCCCTCACTCACATTCCCTTCCTCCCCTCCATCACCTCCTCCTCGCTCTGGCAGTCATCTTGGTGACTTTCTTTTTCACCACCTCTGGAGACCCGCATGTTGGAGAACCTCTCTTCATTAGTAAGTTTCTCACTGAGAAAGCCAGCACCCTCCACAATGTCTGATCTCCTCCGCACAAGCTCTTCCACTTCTTTCCTCAGAGATCTCACCTTAGCAGTAACTCTGCCCTCTTGGCCTTAGGTGCATGATTAGCTTGATAGATGGCAAATTTCAGATCTTCTCTAAGGCCTCGAAGTTGCGTGCCAAGCTGTTCATATTCAGCCATCTTTGCCTGGATTCTGGATCCAAATGTCGCCAGGGATTCTCTGGTCCCCTTTACGCCCCATTGCTGGGGTTCTGAGGAACCAGAGAAAGCTACCTTTCCTCCATTCCTCTGCCTGGAAGAGCTCCTTTTCCTGGTTGAGCTTTTGCTGGAAGCTTTGCAGCTCCCAGCTGAGGTCGGGGAGGGGGCCCCACATTGCTGTGGGCCCTGGAGGATCTACTCACCTCATCCTGGCTACTGGCTGTTGCATTGTCCTTCACACCCCCTGCTGGCTGAGTACAGGGAGTGGCAGATGAAGCTCCATAGCAGTAAAACCTGCCCAGGTGTCTGCCACACACCTTGGGAGGGGCTGATGGATTCTCTGCTTCTCTGGAAGTCTCAGAAGCACAGCAGAACCCAACCTCACTCCAGAGCTGGACTCAATAATTTGCTGGTGAGATCACTGTGTACATATGCTGTGCTGTTACAATGTGCCCCGCTAACCACTGCCTGCCAGAGCTGCCACTGACATAATAAGGAAGGTGAGAGCCGGCACAGATTTGGAGGTACCACTATTAGAAGTGTAGCTTTGTTGTAGAATGTTGTGCAGCTCAGAACACTGCTGTTGTACACTGACTGTACTGACAACAAAAGTATGATAGTAATATGTATGGTTATAATATTCCTCCTTGTATACTGGTATTATTGGTAATATTGGTCTCAGTATACAGGATTTGGTCAGTAACAGTATGATGGTAATATGTATGGTGATATTATTCCTCCTCATATACTGATATTGTTGGTAATATTGGTCTAAGTATACAGGATTTAGTCAGTAACAGTATGATGGTAATATGTATGGTGATAATTCTCCTCCTTGTATACTGGTATTATTGGTAATATTGGTCTCAGTATACAGGATTTGGTCAGTAACAGTATGATGGTAATATGTATGGTGATAATATGCCTTCTTGTATACTGGTATTATTGGTAATATTGGTCTCAGTATAAAGGATTTGGCAGTAATAAAATAACAGGTAGCAACAAATGAGCTGAGCAGTGACTACAGCTAGGAGGTGGAGTTTTGTTAACATGTGCTTGCAGACATTTTGAGAGAATTCAGTCCAGGAGAAATCCAGCAAACAGAATGGAAGCAGAGAAAGGAGGTTACCAGAATCCTCCTCAAGAGTGCCGCAGCAGCTGAGAGAGACCTGCTGGCAAGTTGGAAACATAGAATATGTCAGCAGATGAGAACCATTTGGCCCATCTAGTCTGCCCAATAATCTGAATACTATGAATAGTCCCTGGCCCTATCTTATATGAAGGATAGCCTTATGCTTATCTCATGAATGCTTAAACTCTGCAGAAAGGCTATTCCATGCATCCACTATTCTCTCAGTAAAGTAGTAATTCCTGATATTACTTTTAAACCTTTGCCCCTCTAATTTAAAACGGTGTCCTCTTTTTCTTCTTTTAAATATGCTCTCCTCCTTTACCGTGTTGATTCCCTTTATGTATTTAACCCCTTAAGGACCGACGGTTTTTCCGTTTTTGCATTTTCGTTTTTTCCTCCTTGCATTTAAAAAATCATAACTCTTTCAATTTTGCACCTAAAAATCCATATGATGGCTTATTTTTTGCGCCACCAATTCTACTTTGCAATGACGTCAATCATTTTGTCCAAAAATCTACGGCGAAACGGAAAAAAAAATCATTATGAGACTAAATTGAAAAAAAACGCTGTTTTGTAACTTTTGGGGGCTTCCGTTTCCACGCAGTACATTTTTTGTTAAAAATGACACCTTATCTTTGTTCTGTAGGTCCATAAAATTAAAATTATACCCTACTTATATAGGTTTGATTTTGTCGTTCTTCTGGAAAAAATCATAACTACATGCAGGAAAATTAATATGTTTAAAATTGTCATCTTCTGACCCCTATAACTTTTTTATTTTTGCGCGTATGGGGCGATATGAGGGCTAATTTTTTGCGCCGTGATCTGAAGTTTTTAGCGGTACCATTTTTGCATTGATAGGACTTATTGAAGGGAAGGAGGAGTTTTGAAGTATGATGTGTGTGTATGTATGCTGTGTGTATGGATGTGTGTGCGCAGGTATGATGTGTGTATGTATGTGTGATGTGTGGGTATGATGTGTGTATTTATGATGATTGCATGTATAATGTGTGTATGTATAGTGTGTATATGTAATGTACGTATAATGTGTGTGTATGTAATATATGTATGATGTATGTATAATAGATGTGTGTATGGCTTCTTTCAAACTGCTGTTAGTGCACAGCAGTGTGACGGCCACCGGGAGAACCGGGCAGAATAGCGGGAGAAAAATTATTATTTATTGTGTCGTCTTCTTCTCTTGCTATTCATAACGGCACCCAGCGGCCCCCATAATAGTAAATGGGAGCCGCCGGGACCCGTTGTTTGCTGTTGCTCCCCGTCATGAGAACGGCTGTTAAAGTCAAGGGGAAAAAAATTAGTTTTTGACAGGGAACAACGGCAGTGTGTAGGGGGCCTTAGTATGATAGATATGTGTAAGCTAGATGATGGATGTATGATCTATGTGTGTATGTATGTAATATATGTATGTATAGTTGTGTATACATGATAGATGTGCGTGTAAGCTACATGTATATATCTATGTTTGATGTGTGCGTATATGTATTATGTGTGTATGTATTATTGCATGTGTATGTATGTGTGTAAGTATGTTGTGTGTATATGTATGATGTGAATGTCTGTATGCATGATGTGTGTATGTAATGTATGATGTGGGGGGCGGTGGCAGGTGAATGTATAATGTGTGTATATGTATGATGTGTGTATATGTAGGATGTGTGTGAAGTGTGTATGTATGAAATATATGATGAGGGGGGGTGGCCACGGATGTATGTATGATGTGTATTTATGATGTGTGTATGTATGATGTGTGCATATGTATGTATGATGTGTGTTTAGGATGTGTGTATGTATGATGTATGTGTGTAAGCTAGATGTGTATAAGCTAGACAATGTATGTATGATGTGTGTATGTATGATGTATCTGTGAAAGCTAGATGGATGTATGATTGTGTATATATTATATGTGTAGGATGCGTGTATGTATGATTGATGTGTTTATGTATGATAGATGTGTGTAAGCTAGACGGATGTATGTATGATGTGTGTATGTTTGTATGATGTATGTATGTATGATGTGTGTTTGTATGATAGATGTGTTTATGTATGGACCTACCTAAAGTGGGCTGCTACTTCTACTACCTTAAGGGAGCTGCTACTACTACTGCCTAGGGGGGCTGCTACTACTTCTACCTAAAGAGGGCTTCTACTACTACTTCTACCTAGACGGGTTCCTGCTACTACTACCTAAATGGTGGCTGCTACTACTTGAACTGGGGGCTTCTACTACTATATATGGGGGGCTCCAACTACATACCGGGGACTGCAACTTAATAAATGGGTGCTGCCATCTACAATGGGACCTACCTACAAGGAGTAATCCCTACTTATAGGAGGCTGTTACTGCCAACAGGGAGTTAATACCTACAGGTATCTACACATGGACCTACCTACAGGTGGCACTTACCTACTCGGGACACCTCTGTAATGGGGGAAACCACATGAAGGGTTCCGCTTAATAGGAGGACCTACCAACTCTTCCCCCAATCCACTTATCTACCCACTCTACTGTGTGAGACACCAAGGGGTTATTATTACTGTATGGAACGCTATAGGTGCTTAAATAGTGCGGATCCTAAAATATTTGTCTGGCTGGTTCTGTGGAGACAAGTTGATGATGGAAGAAATCATCATGACAGTCTGGGCTGGATGGAGAAGAAATAGGAAAAGTGAGAGAGTACGATCACAGATGACGTCACCTGATGTAACTGTATGTAATCACTTATATGGTCTGTAGAGCCTTTGAAGAGTTGGGGTCACCACTATATGGGCACTGTATGGGGGGGATTTTAATATGTGTGCAGTTGTTTTATTCAGTATCAGTATGGTAATTTTAACCCCTTCATCATATGGTGGTAATGGTAGTGGTCATGGTGTGGCGGTATTTTTTGTGCCTTGTATAGTGGGGTTATTGGTAATACTGGTCTGTATATAGTGGTTTTATTCATTATCAGTATGGTGGTATTAACCCATCACTATATGGTGGTAATGGTACTAGTTATGGTGTGGTGCAATCATTTGTCCTTTGTATAGTGGTGATAATGTTCTCTGTATAGGTTTTTTATTTAATAACAGTATGATGGTATTAGTCACTGCAGTAGTAATATGTTGTCCTGGTGTGGAGGCATTATTTTATGTGAAAATCCTGGTTGCACCCCTAATGAGCAGCAATGCATACACTATATGCATTACCATTCTCGTACATTCACAGGCCAGCGGGGAGATGCACAATAATCTGCGTCAGGGCTAAAGAGCCTTAACCCTTGTGGAAATGTTATTTAATCTTGTCAGGCAATGATGATACAGTCTGCAGAGCAGTTTTTGTTGTCAGGAGGATTTACCTGTACTAAATGAATGGTTTGTAGCAGTGTTATCCAAATTATGGGTTTGTGGCTCTTGCACAACATCAACTCCCAACATAATCTGACAGAATTTGGCAACAGTTGGAGCCACAGGTAGAGAAACAGAGATATTTTGTATATACGTGTCTTCGATCCATGCTCCCATTCTCCCAGTATCTTCAACTATACCCTTCATTCAGGCGTCAGGCTTGGGGCATGGGCAGAGCTCCATGACATTCCTGCTGCTGTTTCCCTAGGCCTGCTCGCAGCAGGGCCTAGCAGATAAACAGCAGCGGTGATGCCACAAACCTCCACCCGTGCCCCAAGCCTACCAGCCGAACAAAGGTAGCAGATAAAGATATCAGAACAGGAGCACGGATCGCGGACATGTAAGTATGGTTGTCATCAGTGTCACCCGCACTACCTGCATGTAACAGCAGGTTAGTGTGGTGACACTGATGACAGTTTTCTCTAATCAAACCATAGGAGGAAGACCAGAGTTGCGAGGGCTGCAACAGTAGATTGGACTCGTTTTAATTTACCATTGCTGCAATAAGAACATTTAAAATGCATGTATCAGCTTTGATCACAGTTTAGACATAGTTTTGTCTGTTTGCTGTGAAGTCCTATATATTTAACATGCAATTTTCAAGTGTTATATTTCTTTTTTTCAAGATGCTTACGGTGTGGCAATAATGTGATTGTAATCACACCCTAACAGGAGATTAGTAAGTAAAAAAATGCATTGTTCCAGGCCTTATGGGTCATGTTTTGTCTAATCCCCATTATTATATCAATACCTGAGCCCCATGGGAGGATCCTCAGGTAGAAGTGTCCAACTGCTCTTATGGCATTTATATTTCTTTGTAAAGCTTAATCTATATGATATTTTGCATAGTATAAGCTGGCCATTGTATCTGTTTTTATGTGCAATTAATAATAAAACATAATTGTGGGTCTTTAGGCTCTGGAATCACAATAAGTTGGCAAAATAGACTCCTATGCTTGCAGTTATATTGCATTGATTCTGTTGCTAAATGGTTTCTATGGCTATGCCTAGGGATGAGCAAATCCACTATTTAGTGAGGACAATCTAGAGGACAGTCAGCAGTTACTGCCCAGCCAAGAAGTGGAGGAGGCATCCGCCGCTTCCTCCGCTAGACGGGCAAGTGGTGATGATTAGAGTGACGTGGAAGGCAGTGAGGCTCCTGAAGCAGACACTGTTGAGGAACGTGAGGAGGACATCAGTGACGTGCAGACACAACTCGATGATGATGATGATGATGAAGCCGATCGCACTCGGGGGCTTTGTGCAGAAGGGCTTCATCATCATCAGGAGAAGAGGAATACAGGTTGCCCGTGAGGCAGCAGCTGAGCCAGCAAGGTGGTAGCATGGTTGGCAGTCAGTATGGTGGCAGAAGTGGAAAGTCTGGAGCCAAAGGTGCCCGGGGTAGACCACCTGCTTCGTGGCAGCCTACCTTCCCAGGAGGTAGTGGAACAGGGGTTCATGGAGTCGGTGGCAGTAGCAGTCAATCAGTGCGGACTGTTGGTGGGAAAATCAGCTACTCGGCGGTGTGGTGGTTTTTAATCAAACATCCTGAAGGTGTTAACCTGGCCACATGCAAGATGTGTCAGCAGAAGCTGAAGCGTGGCCAGGGTCCCAATGTTGGCACAACGGCCCTGCATCAACATATGCAGCATCACAATAAAGCGGCCTGGGAGAACCGTGGCTCTGAAGTGGTGGTAAAGCCTGCTGCATCACCCAGTGGCACGCCGCTCCCTAGTTCAGCCAGCCAAGGCTCCACCATCTCAGCCGAAGGGAACTGTGTGTCATACCCATCTTCTGTGGCTCCAGATGCTCCTGCTCCTCCTACTTCAAGTCAGTCATTTCGCCAGCAATCCATTGGCAAAGCCATATCCAAGAGACAACAGTATGGGCCCACTCATCCAACGGTGCAGAACCTCAATGTGCTCCTGTCCAAGTTGCTGGTGCTTTTCAAGTGGTGGACTCTGCACCTTTCAGAGAACTGATGGCTTGTGGCGAGCCGAGGGGGAAAGTCCCAAGCCATCATTTCTTTGTGAAGAAGGCAGTACCAGAAGGCAGCTAAATGTGGTTCCAACACAGCCACAACAGCAACTTGGACAGGTCATGCCGCGCAGGGGGCCCTCTGCGCTCACCTTCCACTGCCATGGCTGCTGGGGAGGGGTGGGTTGGCAGGAGCAGTACCAGCTCCATCAGCAGCAGCCTGAGTCTACAGTCACTGATGAGTAGCTTTCTTCACCTGCATATTGAAGCAACTCATCAGCAGCTGGTAGACCTGGAGCAGGACCTGAACCAGCAGGTGGTGGCATACCTTGACATGTTCATGCCAACACACCTTGAAGATCCGCTGGACTTCTGGGCAGCCAAACTTGATTTGTGGCTGAAGCTAGCAGAGTTTGCCCTGGAAAGGCTGTCCTGCCCGGCCAGTAGTGTGCCATCAGAGTGGGTGTTTACTGCAGCGGGGGCAATAGTAACCCCAAGGAGAACTTGTCTGTCCACGAAAAAATGTGGAGAGACTGACCTTTGTGAAGATGAATCAGGCATGAATCAGCCAGGATTTCCAACCACCAATGCCTGATGAATCAGAGTAGATTGACCATGGTGACCACATAGATTGACCGCACCAACACTTCACAAATATGGATAGTGCAAAACATATTTAAGGTGCTGCTCCCCAGTTACAGACATTCCTCCGTATCAGACCACAAGTAAGTATTGAGGATATGCATTAGCTAAAACTTTACTTTTCTTAGGATAAAATATATGTAACCAAAAATGTTTTCAAATCAAACAAGAAAGGTATGCAAAAAACACCATGTGCCACCTAAATTACCAAGTATTGATATGATGCAAAGACCTCTAAAAGGTGGAAGGGAACAACGTATGGTCCATTGTAACCGGTGGGGGTAAAAACTTCCCCTGTAAGGCCCTACTCTTGCATTATTAATTCCCTTCTTGGCAAGTGTTACTTGCCCTAAAAAGGGTGGCCCCACATAGGAACCTCTCCCTGTTTCCACCTACAAACACTGCCATTTCACAGGGTTTTTAGGTGGAAATACTGAGAGTTTCCTGTGTGGGGCCGCCCTTTTTAGGGCGAGTAACACTTGCCAAGAAGGGAATAAATAGGGCAAGAGTAGGGCCTTACAGGTGAACTTTTTACCCCCACCTGCTACAATAGACAATACGTTGTTCCCTTCCACCATTTCGAGGAAAGTGTTACTCGTCTTAAAAAGGGTGGCCCCACACAGGAACCTCTCCCTATTTCCATCTAAAAACCCTGGGAAATGACAGTGTTTACAGGTGTAAATAGGGAGAGGTTCCTGTGTGGGGCCGCCCTTTTTAGGGCGAGTAACACTTGTCAAGAAGGGAATTAATAATGCGAGAGTAGGGCCTTACAGAGGAAGTTTTTACCCCCACCGGTTACAATGAACCATACATTTTTCCCTTCCACCTTTTAGAGGTCTTTGCATTACATCAATCACTTGGTGGTGTAGGTGGCAAATGGTGTTTTTTAAACACCTTTCCCTTTGTTTGATTTCTAAACAATTTTGGGTACATATATTTTATCCTAAGAATATTATTAAAAGTTCAGTTTTACGTAATGCATATCCTCAATACTTACTTGTGCACACTAACACCTATCCAAAAGAGATCGTTTTCTTCTGCCTACCTGCTTCAGCTACTATTCTGATTCTGCCACCCTTCTGATGCCACACATCTGATGCCAAGTTCTCTTTTTTCACCCACCTTCGTCACCGGGTACTGGTATTGCCATCCACCGTCCCACTGTGTCACCAGGTCATTTTCAGGACTCCTGATGCTGCTGATACCACCTCTATGCTGTCTCATACTGCCACCATATATTCTCCTCATGCTGATGCCAGCTCCAAGCTGTTTCATTCTGCCACCATATGTTCTCCTCATGCTGCTGCCACCTCCAGGCTTTCTCATTCTGCAACTATATGGTCTCCTCATGCTTCCGCCACCTCCAGGCTGTGTCATTCAGCCACTATATGGTCTCCTCATGCTGCCACCAACTCCAGGCTGTCATTCTGCCACTATATGGTCTCCTCATGCTGCCACCAACTCCAGGCTGGGTCATTCAGCCACTATATGGTCTCCTAATGCTTCCGCTACCTCCAGGCTGTGTCACTGTACCACCATGTGGTCTCCTCATGCTGCTGGAACATTAAATAAAACTTTTTAGGTTCATCTATTTGAAATCTTCAATTTAGATTAAAAAAAAAATCTTTAATCTTTTCAATTGTGAGGCCCTATGGTCTTCTCTTGCTGCCGCCACCGCCACGCTTTGTCATTCAGCCACTATATGGTCTCCTCATACTGATGCCACCTCCAGGCTCTGTCATTGTGCCGCTCTGCAACAGTGATTCTAATAGTATTATTTCACTAACCCAGCACACACCCTATGTGTGTTACAGCAAGGCAAAGTGTTCTACACCCCTATTGAGGCTCTCTGTAGGCCAGAAATAGCAGTTTTTAATACAGATTCACCACAAATAAATTCAGACTGAACCAAATTTTTTGGGAAAATTTGTCTAATCGGCCGAATCAAATTTTTAAAAAATTCGCTCATCTCTAGCTATGTTCACACGGCAGAATTTATGCATGAATTTATAGCCAATTGACTTCAATGGAACTCCTGCTGCAGAAATTCTGCTGTGTGAATGGGACAACGGAATCCCATTGAAGTTTATTAGCCATAAATTCATGTAGAATTTTCATGCAGAATTCCATGCTGATATTCTGGCATGTAAACATAGCTATGAGGTTACAAACAAGCATAAAACAAAAAAAGGGTTTTATAACTAGGCCCCACTAACAAGACAGACATTCTGCGGGCAGTAGATGCTGGCCAAACAAGCCAGTGCTATGATCATTCGGATTTGCACTCTCTCCATAGACGGCAATGCATTTCAGAGCATATTCTGCAGAAAGAATTGACATGTTCATTCTTTCTGTGGAATTCAGAATTTACATTTCCACGACAGATGTTTACGCTGTAGACATTCCACTGCAGAAATTCCGGTGCAGCAGAATCCCATTGAAAATAATGGGATTTTACTGGAACTGAATTTCCAAGCAGAATTTTTCAGCCACAACTTATGAATAAGGCCTCATTTGAATAGAGCAGAGCTGTAATACCAGACACAGCCATGGACAAGGGCAGTGTTGTTTGTGGGGGGGGGGGGGGAAGTAGCACTTATTACTAATCTTGTACATTATTACTAGAGATGGGCAAATTTTTTGAAAAATTTGATTCGGTCAATTCGCCGAATTTTGGTTCGATCCGAATATATTCGGGGCCAAATTGCTATTAAAAATGGCTATTTCCGGGCTACAGAGAGCCTCAATAGGGGTGTAGAATACTTTGCCTTTCTGTAACACACATAGGGAGTGTGCTGGGTAGTGAATAATACTGTTATTCAGTATGACATACAGATTACAGGCATCGCTATTAGAATCACTGCAGCAGAGCGGCACAATGACAATGAGTCTGGATGTGGCAGCAGGGTTGGAATGGATTTCCCCTGTGCTGATCTGTATTGTCAGTAATGCTGATTACTGACCACACAGTGTCTGCTCTTTCTCTCTCTAGCCAAAATGAATGCAGGCTTGAGGTGAAAGGATTTGCTGCTGTAAAGATCTGTATTGTCAGTAACGGTGATTACTGCGCACACACTCTCTGCTCTCAGAAATGCCCATCTTTGGCAATGGCTGCCGAATACAGTGCATAGTGAAAGTATTCGGCCCCCTTGAACTTTTCGACCTTTTGCCACATTTCAGGCTTCAAACATAAAGATATAAAACTGTAATTTTTTGTGAAGAATCAACAAGTGGGACAAAATCATGAAGTGGAACTAAATTTATTGGATATTTCAAACTTTGTTAATATATAAAAAACTGAAAAATTGGGCGTGCAAAATTATTCAGCCCCTTTACTTTCAGTGCAGCAAACTCTCTCCAGAAGTTCAGTTAGGAGCTCTGAATGATCCAATGTTGACCAAAATGACTAATGATGATAAATAGAATCCACCTGTGTGTAATCAAGTCTCCATATAAATGCACCTGCACTGTGATAGTCTCAGAGGTCTGTTTAAAGCGCAGAGAGCATCATGAAGAACAAGGAACACACCAGGCAGGTCCGAGATACTGTTGTGGAGAAGTTTAAAGTGAGATTGGGATACAAAAAGATTTTCTAAGCTTTAAACATCCCAAGGAGCACTGTGCAAGCGATAATATTGAAATGGAAGGAGTATCAGACCACTGCAAATCTACGAAGACCTGGCCGTCCCTCTAAACTTTCAGCTCATACAAGGAGAAGACTGATCAGAGATGCAGCCAAGAGGCCCATGATCACTCTGGATGAACTATGGAGATCTACAGCTGAGGTGGGAGACTCTGTCCATAGGACAACAATCAGTCGTATACTGCACAAATCTGGCCTTTATGGAAGGGTGGCAAGAAGAAGGCCATTTCTTAAAGATATCCATAAAAAGTGTTGTTTAACTCCTTAAGGACCCAGCCAATTTTCACTGTAGGACCCGGCCATTTTTTGCACATCTGACCACTGTCACTTTAAACATTAATAACTCTGGGATGCTTTTACCTTTTATTCTGATTCCGAGACTGTTTTTTCGTGACATATTCTACTTTATGTTAGTGGTAAAATTTTGTCGATACTTGCATCATTTCTCGGTGAAAAATTCCAAAATTTGATGAAAAATTTTTAAATTATGCATTTTTTTTTTACTTTGAAGCTCTCTGCTTATAAGGAAAATGAATATTCCAAATAAATTATATATCGATTCACATATACAATATGTCTACTTTATGTTTGCATCATAAAGTTGACATGCTTTTACTTTTGGAAGACACCAGAGGGCTTCAAAGTATAGCAGCAATTTTCCAATTTTTAAAAAAAAAATCAAAATCGAAGATTTTCAGGGACCAGTTCTGTTTTGAAGTGGATTTGAAGGGACTTCATATTAGAAATACCCCACAAATTATGCCATTATAAAAACTGCATCCCTCATAGTATTCAAAATGACATTCAAAAGGTTTGTTAACCCTTTTGGTGTTTCACAGGAATAGCAGCAAATTGAAGGAGAAAATTCTAAATCTTCATTTTTTACACTCGCATGTTCTTGTAGACCCAGTTATTGAATTTTTACAAGGGGTCAAAAGGAGAGAAATCTTACTAAAATGTGTAACCCAATTTCTCTCGAGTAAGAAAATACCTCATATGTGTATGTCAAGTGTTCGGCGGGCGCAGTAGGGGGCTCAGAAGGAGTGACAGTGGGATTTTGGAGAGTGAGTCTTCCTGAAAAGGTTTTTGGGGGGCATGTCACATTTAGAAGCCCCTATGGTGCCAGAACAGCAAAAAACAAACACATGGCATACTATTTTGGAAACTACACCCCTCAAGGCACGTAACAAGGGGTCCAGTGAGTCTTAACACCCCACAGGTGTTTGACGACTTTTCGTTAAATTTGGATGTGTAAATTGTAAATTATTTCAATTTTTTTTCACTAAAATGCTAGTTTTCCCACAAATTATTTTTTTTTTACAAGGGATAATAGGACAAAATGCCCCCCAAAATGTGTAACCCCATCTCTTCTGAGTATGGAAATACCCCATGTGTGGAAGTCAAGTTCTCTTCTGGCGCACTACAATGCTCAGAAGTGAAGGAGCGCCATTGAACTTTTGGGAAAAAAAATAGTTTGGAATGGAAGTCAGGGGCCATGTGCGTTTACAAATCCCCCCCATGGTGCCAGAACAGTGGACCCCTCCCCACATGTGACCCCATTTTGGAAACTACACCCCTCACAGAATTTAATAAGGGGTGCAGTGAGTATTTACACCCCACTGGCGTTTGACAGATCTTTGGAACAGTGGGCTGAGCAAATGAAAAATTAAATTTTTCATTTTCACAGACCACTGTTCCAAAAATCTGTCAGACACCTGTGGGACGTAAATGCTCACTGTACCCCTTATTACATTACATGAGGGGTGTAGTTTCCAAAATGGGGTATCATGTGGGTATTTATTTTTTTGCGTTTATTGCAGAACCGCTGTAAAATCCACCCCTGTGCAAATCACCAATTTAGGCCTCAAATATACATAGTGCACTCTCACTCCTGAGCCTTGTTGTGCGCCCGTAGAGCATTTTACGCCCTCATATGGGGTATTTCCGTATTCAGGAGAAATTGCATTACAAATTTTGGGGGTCTTTTTTTCCTTTTAATGCTTGTGAAAATAAAAAGTATGGGGCAACACCAGCATGTTAGTGTCAAATGTTTTATTTTTTTACACTAACAAGCTGGTATAGCCCCCAACTTTTCCTTTTCATAAAGGGTAAAAGGAGAAAAAGCCCCCCAAAATTTGTAGTGTAATTTCTCGAGTACGGAAATACCCCATATGTGGCCCTAAACTGTTTCCTTGAAATACGACAGGGCTCCGAAGTGAGAGAGCGCCATGCGCATTTGAGGACTAAATTAGGGAATTAGGGATTGCATAGGGGTGGACATAGGGGTATTCTATGCCAGTGATTCCCAAACAGGGTGCCTCCAGCTGTTGCTAAATTCCCAGCATGCCTGGACAGTCAGTGGCTGTCCGGAAATGCTGGGAGTTGTTGTTTTGCAACAGCTGGAGGCTCCGTTTTGGAAACACTGCCCTATGATACGTTTTCATTTTTATTGGGGGGGGGGGGACAGTGTAAGGGGGTGTATATGTAGTGTTTTACCCTTTATTATGTGGTAGTGTAGTGTAGTGTTTTTAGGGTACATTCGCACCAGTGTGTTACGATGAGTTTCCCGCGAGGAGTTTGCGCTGCGGTGAAAAATTTGCCGCAGCCCAAACTTGAAGCAGGAAACTTACTGTAAACCTGCCGGTGTGAATGTACCCTGTACGTTCACATGGGGGGGGCAAACCTCCAGCTGTTTCAAAACTACAACTCCCAGCATGTACTGACAGACCGTGCATGCTGGGAGTTGTACTTTTGCAACAGCTGGAGGCACACTGGTTGGAAAACCTTCAGTTAGGTTCTGTTACCTAACTCAGTATTTTCCAACCAGTGTGCCTACAGCTGTTGCAAAACTACAACTCCCAGCATGTACTGATAACCGAAGGGCATGCTGGGAGATGTAGTTATGCTGGGAGAGGTACACAACTACAACTCCCAGGATGCCAAGACAGCTGTTTGGGCATGCTAGAATTTTCAGTTTTGCAACATCTGGAGGGCTACAGTTTTAGAGAACACTGCAAAGTGATCTCCAAACTGTGGTCCTCCAGCTGTTGCAAAACTACAAATCCCAGCATGCCCAGACAGCAAACAGCTGTTTGGGCATGCTAGGAGTTGTAGTTTTGCAAGATCTGGAGGTATACAGTTAGAAACCACTGTATAGTGGTCTCTAACTGTAGCCCTTCAGCTGTTGCAAAACTACATATTTCAGCATGCCCAAACAGCTGTCTGGGCATGCTGGGAGTTGTAGTTTTGCAACATCTGAAGGGCTACAGTTAGAGACCACTGTATAATGATCTCAAACTGTACCCTCCAGATGTTGCTAGGCAACTCACCGGCTTCCATACGATCCAGCCGCACGACGTTGCCGCCCGCCGATCTCCGTCGCCCGCAGCCTCCGACGCCCGCCCGGATGGGTAAGTGGATCTTTGGTGCCGGTCTCCTTTTGTTCCCTGTTCTGCCCCGCCTATTGTGGGTGGGCAGGACGGGGAAAACGAAAGTTAACCCCCTCCCGCCCCCGATCTGCTATTGGTGGTCGCGTCTAGACCACCAATAGCAGGGATAGGAGGGGTGGCACCCCTGCCACCTGACTCCTATCCCTTCAGGGGGATCGTGGGTGTCTTAGACAACCACGATCCCCCTTATATTCCGGGTCACCAGGTCACCATAGACCCGTAATGACCCGGAATCGCACAAATCGCAAGTGTAAATTCACTTGCGATTTGCCACGATCGCTGACATGGGGGGGTCTGATGACCCCCCTGGGCATTTGCACGGGATGCCTGCTTAATGATTTCAGCAGGCATCCCGGTCCGATCCCCGCCCAGCGCGCGGCGGGGGCCGGAATTCTCCATGACGTACGCCTACGTCATGGGTCCTTAAGTACCAGGGTTTCATGATGTAGGTGTACGTCAAGGGTCCTTAAGGGGTTAAAGTTTGCCACAAGCCACCTGGGAGACACACCAAACATGTGGAAGAAGGTGCTCTGGTCAGATGAAACCAAAATCGAACTTTTTGGCAACAATGCAAAACGCTATGTTTGGCGTAAAAGCAACATAGCTCATCACCCTGAACACACCATCCCCACTGTCAAACATGGTGGTGGTAGCATCATGGTTTGGGCCTGCTTTTCTTCAGCAGGGACAGGGAAGATGGTTAAAATTGATGGGGAGATGGATGGAGCCAAATACAAGACCATTCTGGAAGAAAACCTGATGGAGTCTGCAAAAGACCTGAGACTGGGACGGAGATTTGTCTTCCAACAAGACAATGATCCAAAACATAAAGCAACATCTTCAATGCAATGGTTCACAAAAAAACTTATCCAGGTGTTAGAATGGCCAAGTCAAAGTCCAGACCTGAATCCAATTGAGAATCTGTGGAAAGAACTGAAAACTGCTGTTCACAAACGCTCTCCATCCAACCTCACTGAGCTCAAGCTGTTTTGCAAGAAGGAATGGGCAAAAATGGGCAAAACTCGATGTGCAAAACTGATAGAGACATACCCCAAGCGACTTACAGCTGTAATCACAGCAAAAGGTGGCGCTACAAAGTATTAAAGGGGCTGAATAATTTTGCACGCCCAATTTTTCAGTTTTTTATTTGTTAACAAAGTTTGAAATATCCAATAAATTTCATTCCACTTCATGATTGTGTCCCACTTGTTGTTGATTCTTCACAAAAAATTACAGTTTTATATCTTTATGTTTGAAGCCTGAAATGTGGCAAAAGGTCGAAAAGTTCAAGGGGGCCGAATACTTTCACTATGCACTGTATTCGGCAGCCATTGCCAAAGATTCAGGGTGATCCCACGTACCCGCCTTCCCAGACTTCGTTGCCCCATGTCCTCACACTTGTAGCCGCCATTTTAGCCCCCCGGCCCGCACAAAATGCTAGTGTCTTAGCCACTAGGAGTCAGGTCTTCTTTAGCAGTTGTAATTGCATCCTAATCCCTATGCTTCAGAGCAGTACCTGCAGACCATGTCTCTTAATGTACTGTAGAAGGAAAGATACCTGTCCTTGCATCTGTCATAGTGGACTCAATAATTTTCCCTTTCTGCAAACAGTAGAATTATATCATATGTTCATATGTAGGTTATGTCAATGTTGGGGGGGGGGGGGGAATCAGTGGGATCTTTAATATACTTATTCATAGTGTCACTTGAGCACTCTTTACATATTCCCTTTCGGGTGCCTTTTCCCTCTGATTTTCTAGCTTGGGTTAATTTCCCAGGACGGTCACAGTTGTTCAGATATTTAATTTGAAAAGCTTATTTTCTAAGAATTAAAATGTATGAGATACTTGAATTAAATAGATTTGATGAAATGTATTCTTGTGAAAGTCTTAATGCATTCTGGACTCGAAAACAAGCTTGGCTTGGATGTTTAGCATAAGAAGCGGCAGAATGGCGGCGTTCCTCTCCAAGAAGATGGAAAATAGAACAACATTTAAAAAGCCAGAAATTGAGACATGCTATGTGCCTTCTTTATGGAGGCTGCTGATAATATGAGCAAATATACATGTACTCACACAGCCACCAGTTTTAGCCTTAGCGTGGCCCTGGGCAAGATCAAAAGTGGGGCCCCAAAAGTCATAATAGTGCACTAACCACATTTTTGGTTACTTCAAATACCATAAAAATATCTAAAAAGCAATTGAAAAGTCCCATCAAAACAAAAATGATACCGATAAAAACTACAAATCACAGCACAAAAAAATTACCCTCATACATCCCCATGCACAGAAAGAGTTATAGGGATCAGAATAGTACCATTTTATATTTTTGTATTGTTCCCCCACATTCGGTTGGCAGCATTGTTCCCCACATTAGGTTGGCAGCATAGTTCCCCACATTAGGTTGGCAGCATAGTTCCCCACATTAGGTTGGCCACATAGTTCCCCCACATTAGGTTGGCAGTATAGTTCCCCCACATTAGGTTTGCGGTATAGTTCCCCCACATTAGGTTGTCAGTATAGTTCCCCCTCATTAGGTTGGCAGTATACTTCCCCCACATTAGGTTGTAGTTCCCCCACATTTGGTTGGCAGTATAGTTCCCCCACATTAGGTTGTAGTTCCCCCACATTAGGTTGGCAGTATAGTTCCCCCCAGAGGTCAAGTCCTGGAAAAAAAGTGAGGGAACTCACCCATGATTTCCACTCAAGGGCTGGTCCTGCTAATGGGAATTGTGTTCCTGCAGTGAAAAAAGTGCAGGAACTAAGTTCCCACACGTTCCTGCAGGACTTGACCCCTGGTTCCCCCACATTATGTTGTAGTATCCCCACATTAGGTTGGCAGTATGTTCCCCCACATTATGTTGTAGTTCCCCCACATTAGGTTGGCAGTATAGTTCCCCCACATTAGGTTGTAGTTCCCCACATTAGATAGGCAGTATAGTTCCCCCCACATTAGGTTGTAGTTCCCCCACATTAGATTGGCAGTATAGTTCCCCCACATTAGGTTTGCGGTATAGTTCCCCCCACATTCGGTTGGCAGTATAGTTCCCCCACATTAGGATCGTACCCAGAGAGTGGTGGTGAATGATTCGTACTCTGATTGGTCCCCGGTTATTAGTGGTGTACCCCAAGGTTCAGTACTGGGCCCACTGCTGTTTAATTTATTTATCAATGATATAGAGGATGGTATTAACAGCTCTGTTTCTATCTTTGCAGATGACACCAAGCTTTGTAGCACGGTACAGTCTATAGAGGATGTGCATAAGTTGCAAGATGACTTGGATAGACTAAGTGTCTGGGCATCCACTTGGCAAATGAGGTTCAATGTGGATAAATGTAAAGTTATGCATCTGGGTACTAATAACCTGCATGCGTTGTATGTCTTAGGGGGGATTGAACTGGCAGAGTCACTGGTAGAGAAGGATCTGGGTGTACTTGTAGATCACAGACTACAGAATAGCATGCAATGTCAGGCTGCTGTTTCCAAAGCTGGCAGGATATTGTCATGTATAAAAAGAGGCATGGACTCGAGGGACTGGGACATAATACTCCCCCTTTATAAAGCATTGGTACGGCCTCACCTGGAATATGCTGTTCAGTTTTGGTCGCCTGTTCATAAAAGGGACACTGCGGAGTTGGAAAGGGTGCAGAGACGCGCGACTAAACTAATATGGGGCATGGAACATCTTAGCTATGAGGAGCGATTAAAGGAGTTACAATTGTTTAGTCTTGAGAAGAGACGTTTAAGGGGGGATATGATAAACGTATATAAGTATATAAATGGCCCATACAAAAAATATGGAGAAAAACTGTTCCAGGTTAAACCCCCCCAAAGGACGAGGGGGCACTCCCTCCGTCTGGAGAAGAAAAGGTTTAGTCTAAAGGGGCGACACGCCTTCTTTACCATGAGGACTGTGAATTTATGGAACGGTCTACCTCAGGAACTGGTCACAGCAGGAACAATTAACAGCTTTAAAACAGGGTTAGATACATTCCTGGAACAAAATAACATTAATGCTTATGCAGAATTATAAATCTACATCCCTTTCCCTTATCCCCTTACACCCTTCCCTTCAATTCACTGGTTGGACTTGATGGACGTATGTCTTTTTTCAACCATACTAACTATGTAATTAGGTTGGCAGTATAGTTCCCCCACATTAGCTTTTAGTTCCCCCACATTAGATTGGCAGCACAGTTCCCCCACATTAGGCTGGCAGTATAGGTCCCCCCACATTAGGTTGGCAGTATAGTTCCCCCACATTAGGTTCACAGTATAGTTCCCCCACATTAGGTTGGCAGTATAGTTCCCCCACATTAGTTTGGCAGTATAGTTCCCCCACAGATATACAGCCTTCAGCCATATACAGTGTATGGCTGTAGGCTGTATGTCTGTGTACTGCCCCACTTCAGAGCTCCGTCCACCGCTCCTCTGGTCAGGGGTCACAATCTACTGTTATGGCCCATAGGTCCCGTGACCGGAGGTGCAGTTGTTGGAGCACCGAAGATGACGTGCAGTTGGTAACTTACCATGCCGGCCAGTGTGCGTCATCCTCCTCGATGCTCTGCTCCTCCGTTCCTATGGGCGCACGCATGGGACTTCAGTGACGTCCCTGCATGCACTACCTCCCGGCGGCCCCTGCATTTTTAAAGTTAATGCAGGATGGCAGAAAGGTAACCAGGACATCCTTGTGTCTCAAAAAGAGGTGGTCATCTCCCTCTCCTCAGACTTGAATAAAAGAGATGAGAGATATTAACCACTTAAGAACTTGGCCTACTGATATCTCATATTCCATCCATTGAAGAACTAATAGCTATTGTAACTACTAACTGCAAAGTTGAAATCTTACTAGCACAACAAAACGAGAAAAAAAAGAGATAACTGGAAAAGATGGTTAAATGGGCACAGTCATGAAGTAAAAAAATTGATATGTTGTAGTACTTAAGTACTACAACATATCTCTAATATACTTTAATTAAAAAAAGTGATTTTAAACAAGTTTAAAATCACTTTTAAATTCGGCCACTAGGGGTCGCCCTCCTAGTGGCCGAATGCATTCGGCAGTGACGTCACTACTGAATTTCGACTCATTTAAGCCTGCCAATGAGTCAATATTCAGGCACTGCGGTGCTCGCTCCCACCTATCAATCAAACAGGCGAGAGCGAGCACGCTGATAGCTTGGGCTGCGCGCATTGGCCAGCTCCACTGGCCTCGCGCATGGCCCCGCCTGCCCCCGTTACCCTGTCCCTGTGCCCACGAGTGTGATCGCTACCATCACCGCTAGCGGGGTCCCTGTGCCCACTAGCGGTGTCACAAGAATGCCGAGCGCGGCTCTGTTCCCTGTCCCTGTCAGCTCTCAGGGTACGGGAACAGATTTAAAAGCCTCGTGCGCAGCTAACGTAGTACTGTAACGTAGCAAATAGCTTAACGTAGCAAATAGCGTAGGGCTAACGCCAGGCTCCTTGCGCTGCTTACATTAGCCCTACGCTAAATTGTCTGAGGCCGGGACCCGTGGCTAATAGCGCGCGGCACTGATTGTGGTGCCGCGCGCTATTAACCCTTTAGACACGGCGTTCAAAGTTGAACTCTGCGTCTAAAGTGAAAGTAAATCGTTTCCGGTTAGCTCAGGGGGCTGTTCGGGATGTCTGTGGCGAAATCGCGGCATCCCGAACAGCTGTGACACAGCAGGAGGGTCCCTCACCTTGCCTCCTGGTGTCCGATCGCCGAATGACTGCTCAGTGCCAGAGATCCAGGCATGAGCAGTCAAGCGGCAGAATCATTGATCAGTGGTTTCCTATGAGAAACCACTGATCAATGTAAAAGATCAGTGTGTGCAGTGTTATAGCCCCCTATGGGAGCTATAACATTGCAAAAAAAAGTGAGGAAAAAAAGTGACTAAAGATCATTTAACCCCTTCCCTAATAAAAGTTTGAATCACCCCCCTTTTCCCATAAAAAAAAACTGTCTAAATAAAAATAAGCATATGTGGTATTGCCGCGTGCAGAAATGTCCGAATTATAAAAATATATCATTAATTAAACTGCACGGTCAATGGCGTACACGCAAAAAAATTCCAAAGTCCAAAATAGCGTCTTTTTGGTCACTTTTTATATCATGAAAAAATTTATTAAAAAGTCAATAAGTCCTATGAATACCAAAATGGTACCACTAATAACTTCAGGTCACTGCGCAAAAATTAACCCTCATACCGCCCCATACGCGGAAAAATAAAAAAGTCATAGGGGTCAGAAGATGACAATTTTAAATGCATACATTTTCCTGCATGTAGTTAGGATTTTTTCCAGAAGTACAACAAAATCAAAGCTATATAAATAGGGTATCATTTTAGTCGTATGGACCAACAGAATAAAGAGAAGGTGTCATTTTTACCGAAAAGTACTGTGAAGAAACGGAAGCCCCCCAAAAGTTACAAAATTGCATATTTTTTTTCAATTTTGTCTCACAATGACTTTTTTTTCCGTTTCGCCGTAGATTTTTGGGTAAAATAACTGCTGTCAATACAAAGTAGAATTGGTAGTGTAAAAAATAAGTGATCATATGGATTTTTAGGTGCAAAATTGAAAAAGTTATGTTTTTTTAAAGGTAAGGAGGAAAAAACGAAAATGCAAAAACGGAAAAACCCCAGGTCCTTAAGGGGTTAAAGGAAAATTCACCCAAATAGCCAACAGATAGTGTTTCTGCTATAATTGTTGAACATATGGTACTTACACTGCAGTTTTAAGTCTTCTATCTACCTTTTCCCTTAGTTAGAACATGTTTAGTTAGTTGTATATTAAACGTCTTTATTTCTGCCAGTATTTGGGTGTAGTAGTTCTAATTTGTGCATTGGATATTGGGATATAACTCTTCCAAAATTCCTAATAAATAGGTTGGTCTGTGGGGTGTTTATGAATGCATTTGGTCTCCAGTAATACTGCTTAGTTAAGTGTCTAACGTACCTGGTCCTTGTGAATATATATATTGTATTCACTAAACCACACGGTGGCAGCCATCTTGTGTCTCAGCCATTGATGACCTTACATGCATGGTCTGCAGATATTTAACTGGTTGTATAACCTTTGGAGCCAAATCTAATTGTACCCCAAAGCCACAAACCACAACATATATATTTTACTGAAACCGCACGGTCAATGGCATATACGTAAAAAAAAATACCAGAATTAAAAAAAAGTCCAGAATTGCAGATTTTTCATAATTTCATATATGAGCCTTCATATAGCCCCATATACAGTATGAAAAAAATAAGAGTTATACGGTCAGAAGAAGACAATTTTAAGTATACCAATTTTCATACAAAAAGTTATAATTTTTTTAAAGGAGTAAAATAAAACAAAACCTACGTAATTTTGGCATTGTTGTAATTGTACAGTATAAACCTATAGAATAAAGATGTGTCAATTCTATCGAAACCTGCACTGCGTAGAACCAGAGCCCCTAAAAGTTGCAAAATGGCGTTCAATTTCACCACACAAATAAAAACATTTTTTGTTTCACCGTAGATTTCATGGTAAAATTTGTGGCACATAAAACAGCCCGGAACGGCTAACCCTCCCCACTGCACACTTCCTGCAGCATAGATGCCCGAAGATGGACGGCCTGGCCCATCCCCTCACAGCTAGGCCAAAATTGTTCACTCGAGTATAAACCGAGGGGGGCGTTTTCAGCACCAAAAATCGTGCTGAAAAACTCGGATTATACTCGAGTATATATGGTACTCCCATCTGAGGGTCAGGGTCCTCTCAGCCTAGCAAACTAACTTCCAGCTAGTTTTATTACCTAGTGACCAGTTGTCTCAGCATCTGTGCTGTTCTGTTCTGAAAATCTGGTGTGGCCTAGGAAACAGAATGAAAGACCCCACTACCAAGCCTGCCTTTTATTTAATATAATCCAGACCCGAAAATATTTACCAAAAATTCTCAATAATCAAGCTAAATCTTGCCAGAGATTAAACTCTCTCCTGGATTTCACATATCTCACCTGGAGCTTGCCTGGATGGGATATGCTCTTCCTAAAACCTAGTGCCTTCATATGACAGGTACCCTATTAAGGCACCTTATGAATAGCAATCATTGACCACCATTCCTGTCCCTGTCTCACAACACATATGTGGAAGAGTTTTCCATTGTTTCAAGGATTTCAACAGTCTCTGTAAGGTTGTGACCTTAATGATTCTATGTGAAAAAAGATCAACATTTTTGTTATGGTCACCTTAGGAAAAATTAAAAGATTTTTTTGTGCATGGAGCCACATAGCTTATACATCTGTACATATGGCATATGATAAAGAATGCCTATATTTATTTTTCTGTTGGATGTGAGAAAACAGAAGCAGAGTGCACTTGACTGCGAAGCTAGTACACCTCTGTTTAAAAAACTGAACCATAATACAGGCATATGGATGAAGTCTTACACTTGTTACACAGTATACTTAATCACATCAAATTATTTAGCATCCATTCCGCTGATCCTAACAAATGTAAAAAGACATGATAAAATCTTATACAACACTGCCATCTGTAGGGGACATTGTATATAAGAAGCCTAGAGATTACACACATTCTGCTCTTGTATTTCCTCCCCAAGAATTGCTTTTGCTAATGAAAGAAAATGTGATTAATGGTTAGTTAATGTAAAAATTTTATGTAAAAAAATATGTCTTATAAATGATCTGATTAAAGCATAGTTTATGTCAAGGACTGATGTAAGGGTCATTTACATAAATGATGCAGTGTTTATGGAGTAAATAGTAGCGGTACTTATTAAGGGTAAATTAAGAATATTTATTTCATTTGTGTATTTGCAACTACTTCTACTTCTGCTAACATCAAAGACATTGAAAAATACAGAATTACCAACAGCTATTGTGCAGAAATTGCTGAAAAGGTAATGTTTGCTGAGACAAAAAGGTGTCAGAGAACATGGATTACAGTTTAGGCTGGGTCCGCACAGCACTCATTGCTTCCATTCTAAGTATACATCAACATCCTGTCAAAAAAGGAAAGTCAGCATTTACCATGTTGCTCTGCAGTAGGCCTATTCACTTTAATGGCCTGAATGTAGTCAACTAGTGACTGTTTGAGCCATTTCCCATTCATGAACACTTATTTAACAGGACTCAATAGCATAGTCTACTGCAGCAGGTCCTGCTTAGTAAGAATATATATGTGGGAAATTGCCCAATGTAGTCATTACCTGACTTTGTTTGAGTCAGTAAAGTGAATAGGCCCGGTGCAGTGTTTTGCGATATATGTTGCCATCTCTTTTTTGATAAGATGCTGACATATACAAGTGATCCCTCAACTTACAAAGCAACATATAATAGTTTCAACATACAATGGTCTTTTCTGGACCATTGTAACTTGAAACCAGACTCAACATACAATGCTACAGACAGTGCAGATCTGTGAAACATGTCAATGGCTGGAAGAACTGACCAATCAGAATGGGCATTCACTGGTAAAACCCTGTATTACTGAAGTGTATGCACTGACTGGCTGTCTGGTAGTGCCCCCTCAGTACAGGGAGGTATTACATGTTCTGTACTCTTACCTGTGCCCATAGGCGTGCGCAGCCTATTGCATTAGGGTGTGCACCCTAAAGCACAAACTCACGCCGCACGCGTATATGTCCGCCATTACCAGCGGGTCCCTGGCTGCGATCAACAGCCGGGACCTGCCGCACATGATCCGGGCATCACTCCGATGCCCGTGGTTATGCTTAGGACGTAAATGTACGTCCTGGTGCATCAAGTACCACGTCATCAGGACATACATTTACGTCCTTCATCGTTAAGGGGTTAAATGGAACTTAATAAAAGGTATATTTTATCATATGGAAGGTCCCTATTCAAATCAGTGCCTATAAGGTATGTAGGTTGGTTTTTAGCTAGCTAGGTCAGTTGGTAGCTAGGTGGATTGGTAGTTGATAGCTAGGTAGATAGCATGTGGGCAAAGTCAGATCACAATACACAGTGTTACTTCACACTTTGTATGTTTAGTTCACAAATAGAGCAACTGATAGAGTCACTTCATACAATCATAGATGCAGAGCCTCTAGTGTTATTCATAGTGCACATATAATTAGGTGTTACTGTTTCACATTTTGTGTAAACTGCGCATTCATAAACATAAGATGCATAACTTTGCCTTGATGTCAGGACCCTTGTATAGTTGCACAAAGTCCTGTGTATTACATCGGGTCCCTATATTAGCACCAGGTAATGTATTCACTGTTCACGTCCCAACACTGCGCTATTGTATTAGTGCCCGTCATTGGTGGCCCGGGAAGCGATATTAGAAGAATACACGCTACAACGTGATCCCTGATTAATTAAAGCATGTAGGATCGCCTATGGCAATGTGAACGGAGCCCAAATACTTGAAACCAGCTACCACTAGGAAACAGCGAAGTGCAATGGCAAAGTGTTATACAATCTGCAGCCAATGCATAACAAAGGAAGCTGTGTATATATGTGGATTAGGAAATGGAGTGACGGGCACTAGTGCAATAGCGCAGTGTTGGGACATCTGCAATAAAGTGAACAGTGAATACATAACCTGGTGCTAATATAGGGACCCCATGTAATACACAGGACTTTGTGCAATTATACAAGAAGGGTCCTGACATCAAGGTAAAGTTATGCACCTTATGTTTATGAATGCGCAGTTTACACAAAAAAAAAAAACAGTAACACCTAATTATATATGCACTTTGAATAACACTAGAGCAGTGGTCTCCAACCTGCGGACCTCCAGATGTTGCAAAACTACAACTCCCAGCATGCCCTGACAGCCGTTGGCTGTCCGGGCATGCTAGGTGTTGTAGTTTTGCAACATCTGGAGGTCCGCAGGTTGGAGACCACTGCACTAGAGGCTCTGCATCTATGATTGTATGAAGTGCACTCCATCAGTTGCTCTATTTGTGAACTAAACATACAAAGGACATTAACTCACATATAATTGGACTGCAAAATAAAGAGCAGTAATAAAAATTCATAGAAGTAACTGCATAATAGCGTGTCTATGTGAAAAGGGTCCAGTAGAGCAGTGTTTCCCAACCAGGGTGCCTCCAGGTGTTGCAAAACTACAACTCCCAGCATGCCTGGACAGCCAAAAGCTGTCCAGGCATGCTGGCAGTTGTAGTTTTGCAACATCTGGAGGCACCCTGGTTGGGAAAAACTGCAGTAGAGTAAGTGTGAAGTAACACTGTGTATTGTGACTAAAAGATCACCCCACCCCACCCCACCGGGTCACCACCCCACACGATTCCCCATCCCAAAGTACCAAAGAAAATAACAAAAAAAACTCACCTAGTCCCACGCAGCGATCTCCTGAAGAGCCGGGCCGCGTTCTCTCTTCTCCACAGTGCAGGCGCTGATGATTGACGTCATCGGCGCCTGCGTCTGGGAAGGGGTCACGGCCTTCTCTGACCTGTGTGCGCACACAGTTCAGAAGCTCCGGCAGAGAGTGAACAGCTATAAATGCCTCCCTGGGTTAAATAGACCCAGGGAGCATATAATACAGCAAAGTCTGCGGGCAGAACTGGGGAGGATTACCCCATGATCTGTCCCCCTGCATGATTTTCTGGGGGGATGTGTCCCCCCGATTCCTACGCTCCCTGGATATCCCGAATTTGACGGAGCCTGGGCTTGATTAGGGTGTGCCCAGGCACACCCGGCACACCCCGTGCGCACGCCTATGCCTGTGCCACAGTTAGCTGCTCCTTAGGACACCAGGTGGGGGCAGCTCCTTTTTACTTTTTTAGGACATTGCAGCTCTTTATTACTTTTATATGTAAGGACTTGCATTTTTGGATGAAATTTTGGGGCTTCAGAACCAATTACCAGGTTTCTACAGAGTTATGGTCTCAACATGCAATGGTTTCAACATACAATGGTCGTCCTGGAACAAATTAATATTGTAACTTGAGGGACCACTGTATCTAAGAAGAAAGCTGTTAACACTGTGTGAACCCAGTTTTACTGTGTAGGGAATTGTAACGGTTTGTTAACATTGAGTATTTTGAGCTGAATCTCCGCTCCGTGGAGGTTTCATCTGGCGGCCACCGCCAAAATCCTTTGGAGGAATGACCACGTGGCCCTGTGTCATCAACATTAACAGCAATGCAGTGCTCATGGAATTCCGCACAAAAGAAAAACAAAAAACAGGTTCGCTGCTGAAAATCGGAAGACCGCGGAAGACCCATTCACGCCCCAATGGTTCTGAGTTTACAGAGCGTATTTCCGCGTGAGGAACCTCCGCTAAAATTACTTATTGTGAACATACCCTTCTAAAGCACTGCCAAAATCACCTACAATGGGCACTTGACACCAAAACAAGCTAACGGAAAATAACAAGCAAGCAGGGGCAGTGTCAGTGGCATAGCAATAGGGGCCACAGTCGCAACTGGGCCTCTAAGCGAGGGGAGCCCCATTAGCAGCATCACAGGGTGAAACAAGGACACATGTCCTGGATTCCCAAGCAAACACTACCTTTTAACTGTGTGTGCGCCATTACGATGCCCGCTCTGTTGGTAGTATGTCAGCAGTAGGACACCTCTAGTGGAGGCAGCATCTCTGTACCATGCTGCCTTCTTCAGAAGCATGCGGAGGACCGGAGCATCAGGATCCCAGAAAGGAACGGCAGAGGAGCTGTGTGAGAGGTGACTTTTTTTTTGTGGGGCCACAAATGGGGACTGTGTGGGGTCGGTTGGAGGTTCAGATTTGAACAGATTAAGACAATTTAAACTTATACTAGACTATACAAGAGCGAGCCAGATTGATCACAGTATCTCATGCTGTTTGATAAATCTGGCTATGTTTACATGACGGAATGTCCAAGCAGAAACTGGCAGAAAAATTCTGCTCCATAATTCTGTTGAGGCAGAGTCCCATAGTATTCCATGGAATTGTGCTGCACCATGCACACTACGAAATTTCCACAACACAAAGATCTGCCACAGGCCTTCCGATTCAGGCCTTCCAACCAATGGCATTATCTCTATTGCAGTCTTTGCAGTTAGTTGGAGTGAATATCTTCTCTCCGAGTTGGTGATTTCTTCTGCAGGCAAAATACATGCAGGTTCTGCACAGAAATCTTTTTAAAATCTATCTATATATATATAAAACTCAACGTGTGTGTGTGTGTATGTATGTGTGTATGTTCCACAAAAACTTTCAAACGGCTAAAGATATTAACATGAAACTTGGCACACATGTTACTTATATGTCAACAACATAGGATATGTAATTTAACCCTTACTCACCCCCATTTGCCAGGGGCGGGGCTTATGTTTAAAGTCCCATACAAGTCAATGGAAAATATATGTTACTGCATAACTTCCAAACGGCTGGAGATATTTCGATAATACTTGGTCACATGTTACTTATATGTCCACTTAAAATATAGGATAATTAATTTAACCCTTAATTACCCCCATTTGTGAGGGTCAGGGTTTTTTTTTTTTTAAAGTCCCAAGCAAATCAATGGGAAATGTATGTTCCCATATCATTTCCGTACGGCTGGAGCTATTTCATTACCTGGAACACATATTACGAGTCGGAATATGAGGACGGGATGGGAGGTCAGGATAGGAGGTCGAGATAGGAGGTCGGGATAGGAGAACAGCATATGAGGACGAGATATGAGGTCGGAATAGGAGGTCGGGATAGGAGGACGGGATACGAGGACGGGATAGGAGGTCTGGATAGGAGGTTGGTATAGGAGGTCGAGATAGGAGGACGGGATAGGAGGTCAAGATAGGAGGTCGAGATATGAGGACGGGAAAGGAGGTCAGGATAGGAGGACGGGATAGGAGGTCTGGATAGGAGGTCAGGATAGGAGGTCGAGATAGGAGGATGGGATAGGAGGTCGAGATAGGACGTTGAGATATGAGGACGGGAAAGGAGATCAGGATAGGAGGTCAGGATAGGAGGACGGGATAGGAGGTTGAGATAGGAGGTCGAGATAGGAGGACGGGATAGGAGGTCGGGATAGGAGGTCAGGATAGGAGGTCGGGATAGGAGCTCGAGATTGGAGGTCGGGATAGGAGGTCGAGATAGGAGGACTGGATAGGAGGACAGGATAGGAGGACGGGATAGGAGGTCGAGATAGGAGGTCGAGATAGGAGGACGGGATAGGAGGACGGGATAGGAGGACGGGATAGGAGGACGGGATAGGAGGACGGGATAGGAGGAAGGGATAGGAGGACGGGATAGGAGGTCGGGAGAGGAGGACGGGATAGAAGGTCGGGATAGGAGGACGGGATAGGAGGACGGTATAGGAGGTCGGGACAGGAGGTCGAGATAGAAGGACGGGATAGGAGGTTGGGATGTGGGGTTGGGATATGACAATAATATATGAGGACTGCATATGAAGTCAAAAGCTTCCTCCTTTGTTTATTTTCCTCCACAAAAAGGATTAGGAAGGAAAAACCGGGCAACGTCGGATACTCAGCTAGTCTATATATATAAAACTCAATGTATGTATGTATGTTCCACAAAAACGCCCAAACGGCTAAAGATATTAATATGAAACTTGGCCCACATGTTACTTGTATGTAAACAACAAACATAGGATAGGTAATTTAACCCTTACTCACCCCCATTTGCCAAGGGCAAGGTTTATGTTTAAAGTCCCATACAACTCTATGGGAAATATGTGTTACTGCATAACTTCCAAACGGCTGGAGATATTTCGATAATACTTGGTCACATGTTACTTATATGTCCACTTAAAATATAGGATAGTTAATTTAACCCTTAACCACTCCCATTTGTAAGGGTCAGGGTTTTTGTTTAAAGTCCCATGAAAATCAATGGGAAATGTATGCTGTCACATAACTTCTGTACGGCTGGAGTATTTCAATACCTGGTGCACATATTATGGGTCGGGATAGGAGGTCGAGTTAGGAGGTCGGGATATGAGGACGGGATTTGAGGACGGGATAGGAGGTCGAGATAGGAGGACGGGATAGGAGGTTGACATAGGAGGACGGGATAGGAGGTCGGTATAGGAGGTCGAGATAGGAGGAGGAGATAGGAGGGTGGGATAGGAGGTCGAGTTAGGACGTCAGGATATGAGGGCGGGATAGGAGGTGGAGATAGGAGGATGGGATAGGAGGTCGGGATAGGAGGATGGGATAGAAGTTGGGATAGGAGGTCGAGTTAGGAGGTCGGGATATGAGGACGGGATAAGAGGACGGGATAGAAGGTCAAGATAGGAGGTCGAGATAGGAGGTCGGGATATGAGGACGGGATAGGAGGTCGAATTAAGAGGACGGGATAGGAGGTCGGGATAGGAGGTCGGGATAGGAGGTCGAGATGATAGGAGGATGGGATAGGAGGTTGGCATAGGAGGTCGACTTAGGAGGTCAGGATATGAGGTGGAGATAGGAGGTCGGGATAGGAGGACGGGATAGGAGGTCGAGATAGGAGGACGGGATAGGAGGACTGGATAGGAGGTCGGGGTATGAGGACGGGATATGGGGTTGGGATATGACAACAATATATGGGGATGGAATATGAAGTAAAAAGCTTCCTCCTTTGTTGATTTTCCTCCCCAACAAGGTTGAGGAAGGAAAAACCGGGCAACGCCGGGTACTCAGCTAGTATATATATATATATATATATATATATATATATATCTTACTATTTAATATTGATATAAGTAAAAGCTGCATGAATATTTGCTGAAAAAATAGAATCTGCATAAATATTTGCTGAAAAATTCAATAAAACATATAGGGGTTCTCTGTGATATCAAAAAAGTACATAAGCATATTTTTGTACTAACCAATATACAGCCTCAAAAAAAAGAATGCATACAGTGTTAAGTATGTGGACTGTACTATCGGGACACACCTCTTAATCACGGAACTGGTGTTTCATTCAGTGACAATGAAGGAGGCTAGTTTTGTATAAATACGTACATTTAGCAAACTTGCTTCCTTCAAGTGGTGTACTGGCGCTTTGGAGAACCTAGCTACTGCCAGGGGTGTGCTCACTACAGTGACACAAGCCACCAAACATAAATATACTACTACTTACAGTAGCTTGCTCACTACTGGGGAATCTAGGACCCTTGCCCTGGATCCCCACACGCACATACAAGAGTGAAAGGCTGTTTATTAGCCTATACTAAAAGGAGACTGTGATCTCCGCCCTGACACAGTGCGCATTTTTCTGCCCTCATAAGTGCATTCCACATACCTACATCTAAGTAGTGTACTATTTTGTACCTGTTAATCTAAGGGCCTAGATACTGTGAAAGGCCAGGCAAAAGTAATCACCGGCTAGTGTTTCCCTCAAATAATTTTTTAAGTGTACTATAGCTCATTTTTCTGCCCTCATAAGGGCATACCACATACCTACATCTAAGTAGTGTACTATTTTGTATCTGTTAAACTCTCAAGGGCCTAGATACTGTGAAAGGCCAGCCAAAAGTACACACCTGCTGCTGTTCTAGACAAATACTGTTTAAAGCGTAGTGAAGCGTATTGTACTCCCCTCATGTACGCACTAAGTATGTCAGGCAGAGAAGTGCCAGGATGTGCACAGAGGAGTGGCAGAGGCCTAAATTCATCAGGCGCAGGCAGAGGTCGAAGCAGAGTAGGGGTGTGTGGCAGCAGGAGTCGCAGCGAAAGGTCTGAGCTCCCGGTGTCAGCTATCAGTCGTGTCTCGACCAGCAACCCAGCAACCGTGATTGATTGGTTCACTCGGTCATCCACTTCATCCCAAGTGACATCTAACAACCCCAGTCAACAGTCGGTGGGTTCCTCAGACTCAACCCTCAATTGGCAGGGCCCTCATGCTGCTGCTGCCACCTCCAGGCTCTCTCATTGTGCTGCTCTATTGTCTCCTCATGCTGATGTTACCACCTTCAGGCTCTGTCATTGTGCCGCCATATGGTCTCCTCATGCTGATGCTGCCACCTCCAGGCTCTCTCATTGTCCTGCTCTATGGTCTACTCATGCTGATGCTGCCACCTCTAGGCTCTCTAATTGTGCTGCTCTATGGTCTCCTAATGCTGATGCTAAAACCTCCAGGCTCTGTCATTGTGCCGCCATATGGTCTCCTTATGCTGATGCTGCCACCTCCAGGCTCTCTCATTGTGCTGCTCTATGGTCTCCTCATGCTGATGCTGCCACCTCCAGGCTCTCTCATTGTCCTGCTCTATGGTCTACTCATGCTGATGCTGCCACCTCTAGGCTCTCTAATTGTGCTGCTCTATGGTCTCCTAATGCTGATGCTAAAACCTCCAGGCTCTGTCATTGTGCCGCCATATGGTCTCCTTATGCTGATGCTGCCACCTCCAGGCTCTCTCATTGTGCTGCTCTATGGTCTCCTCATGCTGATGCTGCCACCTCCAGGCTCTGTCATTGGGCCGCCATATGGTCTCCTCATGCTGATGCTACCACCTCCAGGCTCTCTCATTGTGCTGCCATGGATACTGCAAAACATAATTAAGATGCTGGTCCCCAGTTACAGAAATTCCTCCGCATTAGACCACAAGTAAGTATTGAGGATATGCATTAGCTAAAACTTTATTTTTCTTAGGATGAAATATATGGACCCAATTTTTTTTTTTAAATCTAACAAAAGGAAAGGTGTGCAAAAAAAACACCATGTGCCACCTACACCACCAAGTATTGATGCAATGCAAAGACCTCTAAAAGTGGAAGGGAACAACGTATGGTCCATTGTAACAGGTGGAGGTAAAAACCTCCCCTGTAAGGCCCTACTCTCTGTTACGTCATGTGCTCCGGCGACACACGCTGGCCGTGAGCACATGGTCCCCTTACCTTCTGCTGCCGACGGGGCTGGGACTTGCATCGTGGACGCGCCCGTATGCGAGCCCCAGTCCATCACTCTCCGGGTGTTTCTCCTGCCTCTGCCTCTCTACTCCGACGCACCTGTCCCGTGCTCTAAGGCGCGTGCGCGCGCAGAAGCTTTAAGGTTTAAAGGACCAGTACACTCATTAGTGTAATCCACCTGTGGCTCATTTATAAATTCCTCCACCCTCCTCAGTTCTCTGGTGGATCTTTGTTGCCTAGTGCCTTTGAGAAAGCGTTCCTCTGTATTGCCTTGCCGTGTATCAGATCTCTTGCTCTTTTGACTTGACCTTGCTCCTCTGCTGCCTGCCTACTGAACTCCTGCTTTGCTTTGACTATGCTACTGTGCGGCCGGCCCTGACCTTCTGCTATCCAGAGTATGAGTTGCCTTATCCCTCCTGTGCCTTGCATCTCCTCAGCCGCCTGTGTGGTCAAGCTGTGCCAAGGGTAGCGACCAGGGTGCCGCCTGCAGCAGCAAGTCCATCCCGCTTTGCGGCAGGCTCTGGTGAAAACCAGCAGCACCTTAGACTCCGCTCCCTGGTATGGTCCGAGTCATCTGCCACACAGGTCCAGCAGATCCACATCGCTCTACCAAAGTGTACCAGAGTGCACGGCAGCGCCGACGTGTGGAGCTGTAACTATGGTCAGGGACAATACATGTCCTTTACGGCCCATTGGGTGAATGTGGTTCCTGCATAGCCACAACAGCAACTTGGACAGGTCACGCTGCTTCCACCTCCGCGCTCTCAGGCCGTTGGTCCTGCGACAGTGTGCGACTCCGCCTCCTCATCCTCCACCGTGTCCCATAGTCACCCCAAGGAGAACTCGTCTGTCCACGAAAAATGTGGAGAGACTGACCTTTGTGAAGATGAATCAGGCATGGATCAGCCAGGATTTCCACCCACCAATGCCTGATGCATCAGAGTAGATGGTGCCACACCAATACTTCACAAATATGTATAGTGCCAAACAGATTTAAGGCACTGCTCCCCAGTTCCAAACGTTCCTTCGCATCAGACCTTTTTTCACCTACCTTCGTCACTGGGTACTGGTATTGCCACCCACCGCACCGCTCTGTCACCTCCAGGCTGTCTCATTCTGCCACCATATGGTCTCCTCATGCTGCTGCCACCTCCACGCTGTGCCATTCAGCCACTATATGTTCTCCCTTATGCTGCCGCCAACTCCAGGCTGTGCCATTCAACCACTATAGGGTCTCCTCTTGCTTCCGCCACCTCCACTCTGTGCCATTCAGCCACTATATGGTCTCCTCATGCTGCCGCCACCTCCAGGCTGTGTCATTCATCCACTGTATGGTTTACTCATGCTGCTGGGCCTGGGGTATTACCTAGCACTAGCTACCATAAATCTTCAATGTAAATTTGAAATTCATCTTTTAATCTTAGGGATTGTGAAGCCCTATGGTCTCCTCATGCTTCCGCCAGATCCAGGCTGTGTCATTCAGCCACTATATGGTTTACTGATGCTGCTGGGCCTTGGACATTACCTAAAAATAATTTATGGTAGCACTAGCTACCATAAATCTTCAATTTAAATTTGAAAATTCATCTTTTAATCTTAGAGATTGTGAGGCCCTATTGTCTCCTCTTGCTGCCGCCAATTCCAAGCTGTGTCATTCTGCCAGATTATGGTCTCTTCATGTTGCTCCCACCTCTAGGCTCTGTCATTGGTCCATTGTCCTCTGTAGGCCAGAAATAGCCATTTTTAATAGCGATTCACCGCAAATAAATTCGGTCCAAACCAAATTTTTTGTGAAAATAGGCGAATTGTCAGAATCGAAATTTTCGGAAATTTGATCATCAAAAACATGTTCAAAGTACCCTTTGTGAACAACCCCTTCCTATATATCCTATAAAAGAATAAGGAGGAAGTATAGAACATTCCCATTATAGGACCCCACCTCATTCAGTTTCAGACAAAGCAGAAAGTAATAACAAGGAGCTCTTTCAGTAGAGGAGGGCTGGTGCTTGTTCATCAGATGGATAAATTCTACTGATTTGTTTATGAAGTTACCATGTAAATCATATTTTTTATTGCTAAATGAGCTGTTCTTGAGTGGTTTCTCCAGAGGCAAAACTGTTCATGAGGAACTCAGCAAATGGTCCCTAAGATCAGCTCCTCAGAGGGATTCTCCTAAACAGTTAGTCTGTGGCCACTAGATGGCAAGGTTGTATCAGACTTGGCTTATGCATCCACAGCAGTTGAACAGGCATTGGTTTTACATTTCTTGTCTTGAAACCAAAGTCAGAGTGCATTAATAAATAAAATAGAAAAAGAAAATATTCTAACCTGCCTCCCCCTTTTGCTGTGGTTCCAACAACTCTTGATACCTGCTGCTCACCACTGGTTTTTGTGACACATCATTCTTGTTGAAACTGCTTACACGCTAGGGATTGGATGAGCAGATCGTTTCCGCAGGGATGGCGAATCACATTAACCAGGAAGCAGAAGTTATCAGCGGGCACCAGGAGATATTAGAAAGACAGTAGCAGGGTAGTAAGATAAGTATAGATTCCTTTTTATTTTAATATCACCCTAATCCACTTTAAAAATACATTTTTAGGACTGGAATACCCCTAGCCAAACTTATAAAATTGTCTTATTATTTCTTAGCCAAGTGTCAACGAATCAGGGCCAAGCTGCTCAAGTGCCACAGCCTGGCATCCCTCCTCACTTGCCCTTACTTCCCAGCACCTCCTTGAATGGCATACAAGGTGTCTGTTTTACAGCAGACGTGCCTGCTACAGAGTCTAACTTGCCTTGACCATTAAGAGTTCCAGTAAAGAAAGTTTGCTGCATATAGTTGGTGTTAAACATCATTTGCCACTGCAACGCTGAAAATCCGACTAAGGTCCAACAGTCCAGCAAGGCAGACTAACTTTTCCAAATGACAAAACAGTAATCATATGTGGCTGTAACTGCAACATAAATCCATTAAAGTGACCTGTAGGCAGGGGCACACTTCATCACTAGTACCAAGGGTGGTAGCTTGCCGAGGGCAGCCAAAAGTACTAGTAAAAAAAAAGCTCAAGTAACCGACTACCTACCACCATATATACCTACTGAGGGGGGGGGGGGGGGGAGACCGATCTACCTACATAAGGATGTATTTACCCATTGGGGGGGTTACCAACCTGAGAACATACCTGCCTAATAGGGGACTACCTAATAAAGTAACTATATAACTACTGTGGGACATACCTACCTATGCAGCAACTACCTGCCTACTGTGGGGAATACACCTACTTAATGGGGACCTACTAACCTACCCCCTTAAACCGTGCGGGACATTAAGGGGGGACATTATTACAATTTGGGGATGTGCCATAGCACAACCAGGCATATACAAAGAACAGGAGGAGGTACTGACAGCATGAGGAAGGGAAGAGTCAGCATGAATAAGAGGCAGTCAGCATGAAGAAGAGGCAGTAAGCATGAAGAAGAGGCAGTCAGCAAGAGGGTGGAGGGCAATCAGCATGACGGAGGGGGCAGTTAGAATTAGAAAGGGCAGTCAACAAGAGGGTGGAGGGCAGTTAGCATGAGGGAGGGGGCAGTCAGCATGAGGAAGGGGGGGTCAACATGAAGTAGGGGTCAATCAGCATGAAGGAGGAGGCAGTCAAGTTTGGGAAGAAGGACAGTCAGCATAAGGGAGAAGGGTATTCAGCATAAAGGAGGAGGGCATTTAGCATGAGGGAGGAAGGCAGTCAGCATGCCAGAGGAAGGCAGTCTTCTAGCATGAAGGAGGAGGCAGACAGAATGAAGGATAAGGACAGTCAGCATCAGAGAGGAGGCAGTCAGAATGAGGGAGGAGGAAAGTCAATATGAGGTAGGTGGCATTCAGTATGCGGGAGAAGGCAGTAAGCATGAAAGAGCAGAAAGTGTGACAAGAGAGCATTTAGTGTCAGGGAGGAGGGCAGGGGATGTCAATGTGAGAGATTAGACATTATGTATATTTAGGAGACAAGATAGATAGATATTCAAAGGAAGTTTTTAAAATTGATAGTGGATCCTGTATGTCACCCAGTCAGAGGCTATATGCCCAGCAGAGGTGAGTGTTAGGGTCCCATCTGAAATGAGGCCAAAAAACACTGCAGCCAGATGTTAGCTGTAAATCAATGAAAAATCACAAAATTATTTTTCCACTTGGTGTTTTTCAGTTTGGCGTTTTTTTAAACCTTTTGGCATTTTTTCTTTTTACATGGCTTCATGGTTACTTCCAGCTAGTATACTATTAGTACACGTGGCGCATGGTAGCGTATCTGGCATGTGTCAGTTCTGGTGTAATAGACATGCCACCGTAGCAGGTATACATTATCAGGTATGGGGAGTTTAATGTACATTGAGGGTATAACAAGCTGTATGTAATTGTTCTGTCATTATAATGCTAAAAAAATAACGTTCGTAGAAGTTATAAGAATTAGAATAATGCAGACATAAAAAAATAGGAGTAGTCCAATATAAAAAAAAAATGGTAATGGTGGGGAAAAAAAATTCCTCAAAAACAAATAACACCTATTAGTGAAAAATTGCTAATGAGCTCCCATAAACATATGATAAAGCACAAGAAATGAAATTGGACACCACCCCAACGCTGCGTTTCGGGACCGAAGCCTTTCTCAAGGGGTGAGAAAGGCTTCGGTCCCGAAAACGCAGCGTTGGGGTGGTGTCCCCTCAGGTCCCTGTGGAGCATTGTATAAGTATGCCTTGATTTCTTGTTTTATCTGTAGCTCCTGTAGTCGTTCTTTGGACACTATTTGACCCTATGTGCATTTGTTCTGGCTACTATGTCTGTGCATATTCTGTTATATTAGCTCCCCTAGAGTTCTGAGTGGTCACCCTTGCTGTCTTTGTCCCCCATCCTTGGGTGAGAGTCCTCAGATTTTATGTATTTGTGTATTTTTCTCAATAAAGTATATTTTGTACACTATTATTTCTCTAAACGTAGAAGTTATACGGTACAGACGCTAGTTCCATTTCTACTTTGCATCCGCTCGTGGTTTGCTGTGCATCCGCTCGTAGCTTTAGACGCTCATAGCTTTCATACTGTACACCACCCCAACGCTGCTCCCCTAGAGTTCTGAGTGTACACTGATCTGAGGAAGGGGGTTGCTCCCCCGAAACGCGTCATCTGTGTACTTCATTGTCTTCTTATGCTCTAATAAACCACTCCGGTGTTTTACCAATACCTCTGGTTGGCTTCTACATTACTCTGGAACTAGCAGCGCCTCTGTAAGGGTCATATTTTCCTTCTCCGCCTCCACTTCCATCAGGTTCGGATCTTTTCCTTTCCTGGGACCCAGGCTCAGCAGCAGTTCCGATCCTTCTGTCACCCACGGTGTGGGTTATATGCGAATACCTTATTCGCTCAAGGTGAGCGGCCATTACCTAAGGGGCAATTCCTGCCCGTTCACTGTGTTTGTTTTTATCTGTTATTCCTGTCTAGTGGTAACGCACAAGGCGCCTGTGTCGGTCTCTCCGTTTTTCTCTCCCACACTCAGAATTAATCCACTATAGTCCTACATAGACTTTACAGACTGAGCAGTGCCGATCTCACCTGTTTTTCTTTACCTGTCCTAACTTGAGACAGACTTGACTAAAGATTGACTGAACTGAAGACAGATTGGACTTTGTTCTGACTGGACTTCAGCCAGATAAGACTTGTACTACACTTTGGGCAGCAAGCTTCCTAGATTCATGATTGGGCTAAGAGCCTTCTGGAATTCAGGATCACTAGGCATGTGGGACCTCTAGGAGAACCTGGCTTGTCCTTGTTGCTTGTCTCAGGATTCACTAAGCTGCTGTGGTGGCCCAGTATGGGAGGTGTTACCCTGTACCCTTGCTGCCCTGTCGGGCAGCCTCTTCCAGTGTCCCCTGGTCTCCATGCATCTGTCCCCCATGTAAACATGTTTATTATGTATTATGCTGCATAATGTATGAAGAAAGCATTGTCACTCAAAGTCTGATTAACATGTGATTTTTAATGTGATGGTTACCCAGGAGGTATCAGTGACCAGGTGACTCAAGGGTGACCAATGGGACCCCTGCTAGCCTCCCCTATAAAAGCCATGGGAGCAGCTAGCTAGCTCTCTCTCTCTCTCTCTTTCCTTGCTCTTGCTTCCTGCTGAGGTCGAGTGCAGTCAAGTCTAGGTGTGTCTCCAGAGTCATAGGAGGTCTCAAGTCTAGTCTGCATCAACAAGCAGCTACAAGTAAGCCAAAGACTCAGTATTGTCAGTCATCAGTCAAGTCAGTCACAGTCATCATTTGTCAAGTCAACGTGGCCTGCATAAAATTGACCCCAACTACTGCAAGTTCCTGCAAGCTCTTAAGGTCTCTGAGTCACTGGTCACCTCCGTGGGCCCTGGCTGAACTGTATAGACTTTTCCACCTGTCTAACCTCAGTAAAGCTACCGCTGTCCATAACTTGGCGTCGGAGTCATTATTGCCTCCGTGCCTAGACCAGGATCCAGTGATATACCTTCGGGTGATATTGAGGATAAACCACGCCCCCAGGCATCGTGAATACAAGAGGTTAATGCCATCTGCCCTTTGCATCACACCCTCAGGCTCATGCAAACAGGCTCAAAGTGGAACTTCTAGCCGAACCAAATTTCAGCAATGTTTTAACTGAACTTGCTTTCTACTAGTTTAGTTCCCTCACCTCTATTACTTACACTAATTAGTACTGCCATTTAACCCCTTAACGACGCAGGACGTATATTTATGTCCTGCGCCGGCTCCTGCGATGTGAAGCGGGGTCGCGCTGCGACCCCGCATCACATCGCGTTGGTCCCGGCGCTCATCAACGGCCGGGACCCGCGGCTAATACCACACATCGCCGATCGCGGCAATGTGCGGTATTAACCCTTTAGAAGCGGCGGTCAAAGCTGACCGCCGCTTCAAAAGTGAAAGTGAAACTATCCCGGCTAGTCAGTTGGGCTGTCCGGGACTGCCGTGGTGAAATTGCGGCGTCCTCAACAGCTTACAGGACACCGGGAGGGCCCTTACCTGCCTACTCGGTGTCAGATCGACGAATGACTGCTCCATGCCTGAGATCCAGGCAGGAGCAGTCAAGCGCCGATAACACTGATCACAGGCGTGTTCATACACGCCAGTGATCAGGATGAGAGATCAGTGTGTGCAGTGTTATAGGTCCCTATGGGACCTATAACACTGCAAAAAAAAAGTAAAAAAAAGTGTTAATAAAGGTCATTTAACCCATTCCCTAATAAAAGTTTGAATCACCCCCCTTTTCCCATTAAAAAAAATAAAACAGTGTAAATAAAGAAAAAATAAACAAATGTGGTATCGCCGCGTGCGTAAATGTCTGAACTATAAAAATATCTCATTAATTAAGCCGCACGGTCAATGGCGTACGCGCAAAAAAATTCCAAAGTCCAAAAAAGCGTATTTTTGGTCATACCCATAGAAACTTCAGATCACAGCGCAAAATATGAGTCCTCATATCGCCCTGTACATGGAAAAATAAAAAAGTTATAGGGGTCAGAAGATGACATTTTTAAACGCATAAATTTTCCTGCATGTAGTTATGATTTTTTTCCAGAAGTACGACAAAATCAAACCTATATAAGTAGGGTATCATTTTAACCATATGGACCTACAGAATAATGATAAGGTGTCATTTTTACCGAAATATGCACTCCGTAGAAACGGAAGCCCAGAAAAGTTACAAAATGGCGTTTTTCTTCGATTTTGTCGCACAATGATTTTTTTTCTGTTTCGCCATGAATTTTTGGGTAAAATTACTAATGTCACTGCAAATTAGAATTGGTGACGCAAAAAATAAGCCATAATATGGATTTTTAGGTGGAAAATTGAAAGGGTTATGATTTTTAAAAGGTAAGGAGGAAAAAACGAAAGTGCAAAAACTGAAAAACCCTGAGTCCTTAAAGGGGTACTCCGCTCCTAGACATCTTATTCCCTATCCAAAGGATAGGGGATAAGATGTCAGATCGCCGGGGTCCCGCTGCTGGGGACCCCGGGGATCACTGCTGCAGCACCCCGCTATCATTACTGCACAGGGCGAGATCGCTCTGCACGTAATGACGGGCAATACAGGGGCCGGAGCATCGTTACGTCACAGCTCCTCCCCTCGTGACGTCACGGCCCGCCCCCGTCAATACAAGTCTATGGGAGGGGGCGTGGTGGTTGTCACGCACCCTGCCATAGACTTGCATTAAGGGGACGGGCCGTGATGTCATGAAGGGCGGAGCCATGACGTCAAGCTGCTCCAGCCCCTGTATCGCCCGTCATTACGCACAGAGCGAACTCGCTCTGTGCACTAATGATGGCAGGGTGCCGCAGTGGCGATCCCCGGGGTCCCCAGCAGCGGGACCGCGGCAATCTAACATCTTATCCCCTATAATTTGGATAGGGGATAAGATGCAAGGGGCGGAGTACGCCTTTAAGGGGTTAATGGCCTCAATGCTGCTGCTGCTTCTGAGGATGTGCTACAGAGATACAGGAGAACAAGATTCCCTCTTCTGTGTGTCTGTTCAGTGTATGGGAGTCAACATATCTACTTGACTTCATCCATTAGTTCAGGGACAACTTAAAATTTGACATGGAGAAGGAAAAACTAGTGAAAAATGCCTAATACTGGCTGGAAGTAGTGGTGCTTGAGTGTAATAGTACACACAAGACAGCTCATTATAAAAAAAAAAAAAGTCACCTGAAAGCGCAGGTACACTTTAAGCTTCTAGATGTGAAAAAGATAGTTCCTCTTTCAAGGACAGCAATGAAAGATTTTGAATATGATTGTCAAATGGAGGACAAAGGTTATTTTATTGTAAGTTTTAAAGGTTGTAAACTTACCCATATTCTGTTCTACAACAGTTTTGTATATTATAGATAATAAGATGATATTAATGACCCTGATAAACGAAATGCAAACTTTAAACGTTATATTGGAAGTAATGCAAAACACAATTATATTGGATATAGTGATAAATTGAAAATCATTACCCTTTTTCTAATCTTCACCTATACATTAATCTTTATTTGAATAACATACATGTCTGGAATATGAATGTTAATATTCTTACATGTAACTATATGTTTGAAAATCAATAAAAAAATATATATATACTTTAAAAGGGAAAATAAAGGCGTTAATGTGCAAAATTTTTCAACTTTTTATGTTTTACCACAAAGGGTGCATGGTCACCACCACATGGGAAGGAAAAGGTATTTACTGTCTTGCTATCCCATCTTGCGTGTGATTTAATGGCAGCATGCACAAAGCTAAAGGTCTTCCGTGGTGCTCAGCTTCAAGAGCCTAGTGTATACACAGTCCAATAATGCAAATAGAAATTGAGGTGGCACTCACTGATTCCATTGCAGAGCATGTTAATATCTTCAGTGCAGTGTCACATAAAAACAGGAGGACGACAACGCTGGCACTCTTTGCTCTCCAACTAAACTGTTGAGTGGCACCTCAATTTCTATTTGCATTATTGGACTGTGTATACACTATGCTCTTGAAGCTGAGCACAACGGAAGAGCTTAAGCCCCGTAATCTTGTCTGCGGCACCCCAGACATCCAGTGCACAGACGAACTGGACTCCGTGTCGGATGACTGGCAATGAGGGGCGGAGGCTCGTGATGTTATGATCACGCCCCACTGGTATCGTCACGGCCATGCCCCCTCAGTGCAAGTCTATGGGAGGGGGCGTGATGGCTGTAATGCCCCCTCCAATAGACTTGCATTGAGGGGGTGTGGTTGTGATGTCACGAGTGGGGTGTGGCTGTGACATCATGAGCCTCCGGCGCTGCACCCAATGCTCTAAACGAATGCGGGGTGTGGCAGTGAGATCAGTGGTGGGCCCCCGCGATCAGACATCTTATCCCCTATCCTTTGTATAGGGGGGAAGATGTCTAGGGGCAGAGTACCCCTTTAAGCTTTATGTTTGCTGTCTCAATTTCCATTTGCATTATTGATTTATTTAAAACTGCCTAGTCTTAGTAAATCCCCCCTAAAATCTATTAAAAAGTTGCAGAAGTCTACATTATACAATGATTAAGCTTATTACATAAAGCCCATTTTAGAACTTTTGATTATAGTATGTCATTTCAAGATGAAAAGTCACGTTGCTGATATAAAAAATGTGATCTGTTCCCTTGTGTTCTAACCTTCACATCACAACAGTAGTAGGTTTCTTAGCAGCTTTTAGAATTTACTCTTTTTAGTTTTTTGTTGTTTTTCTTCTTTTGGAAAACATTTGGAAAGCTCGTTAATAGGTATGAAAAGAAGAGGGGGGGGAGGGACCCAAAGTTTATCGAGGGCCACCCCCTTTCCAGCTAAGCATATAAAAATGACCTTAAGTTTAACACTTAAAATTCCTTCAATCCTGTAATCCACGTATTTTGTGTCATTATGTTGCCCTCTCCCTATTAATCGCGCCTACATTACCACTCCAGAGAGGCATTCATACAACTGTAACTGAATATGACACCGTCCACGTATAATAATAGAGTGGAATGTTGATAGAGTTTGGCATTAAATGGATTGCCGCTAATGATCGCTAATTATGAATAAATTGCCGGATGTGGGTAAAACTCCATTATCTAAACAGACTTTGACCTTCACACATCTTACATGTTCTGTGTGCTTTGTGTCAGCAAATTGTTGTAATGATACAAAGCTGGATTGTGTGGGCTGCAGTAACAAGTAAATCAGTGCTACAGTCTAATAAAATGTTTTCAACCTAAAAGGGATCTTGATGTTTTATAGTAAATATAAAGATTAAGAATGAGAATATTTAAGCATAACTAAGAATTACATAGTTTCACTCACACTTGATACTAAAGGCTGAATCACAGGATATGAAGATGAAAATGGCTAAGCAATATTCGCCACATTGGTAAAGCATCAGCTCACCAATTTTAGTTTTTTGCCTATTTTGAGTGTGAACTTTGTTTAGTTTATTGCAAACACACAATAAAGTAAAAGCAAAGAGTACAACCAGAATGCCTATATCAGGGCAGACTGGGCATGTACTGTAAGAAGAGTTTTCCAAAGTATCTCTATTAGAAAACAGGACAATTTGTATTCACTGACAGTGAGCAGGGATCTTGAACACAGTGAGGAATTGACACACAAACTCTGTTAGGCTTCTTTCACACTGCCGTTAGGACATGGCAGGGTGACGTCCATCGGGGGAGCCAGGGAGAATAGGTGGAGGAAAAATTCTTCATGCACTGTCTTTTTCTCCCGCTATTCCCATCAAAAAACAACCGTGCCCTAAAACCTCCATATTAGTAAAGGGAGCCATCAGGATCAGTTGTGCCCCGTCACAAGAACGGCCGTTAACCCCTTAAGGACCAGGCCATTTTATACCTTAAGGACCGGAGCGTTTTTTGCAATTCTGACCACTGTCACTTTAAACATTAATAACTCTGGAATGCTTTTAGTTATCATTCTGATTCCGAGATTGTTTTTTCGTGACATATTCTACTTTAACTTAGTGGTAAAATTTTATGGTAACTTGCATCCTTTCTTGGTGAAAAATCCCAAAATTTGATGAAAAAAATGAAAATTTTGAATTTTTCTAACTTTGAAGCTCTCTGCTTGTAAGGAAAATGGATATTCAAAATAAAACATTTTTGGGTTCACATATACAATATGTCTACTTTATGTTTGCATCATAAAATTTATGAGTTTTTACTTTTGGAAGACACCAGAGGGCTTCAAAGTTCAGCAGCAATTTGGAAATTTTTCACAAAATTTTCAAACTCGCTATTTTTCATGGACCAGTTCAGGTTTGAAGTGGATTTGAAGGGTCTTCATATTAGAAATACCCCATAAATAACCCCATTATAAAAACTACACCCCCAAAGTATTCAAAATGACATTCAATAAGTGTATTAACCCTTTTGGTGTTTCACAGGAATAGCAGAAAAGTGAAGGAGAAAATTCACAATCTTCATTTTTTACACTTGCATGTTCTTGTAGACCCAATTTTTGAATTTTTGCAAGGGGTAAAAAGGAGAAAATTTTTACTTGTATTTGAAACCCAATTTCTCTTGAGTAAGCACATACCTCATATGTCTATGTTAATTGTTCGGCGGGCGCAGTAGAGGGCTCAGAAGGGAAGGAGCGTCAAATGTTTTTTGGGGGGCATGTCACCTTTAGGAAGCCCCTTTGGTGCCAGGACAGCAAAAAAAACACATGGCATACCATTTTGGAAACTAGACCCCTCAGGGAACGTAACAAGGGGTAAAGTGAACCTTAATACCCCACAGGTGATTCACGACTTTTGCATATGTAAAAAAAAAAATAAAAAATGTTTTACCCAAAATGCTTGGTTTCCCAAAAATGTTACATTTTTAAAAAGGATAATAGCAGAAAATACCCCCCAAAATGTGAAGCCCAATTTCTCCCGATTCATAAAACACCCCATATGGGGGTGAAAAGTGCTCTGCTGGCGCACTACAGGTCTCAGAAGAGAAGGAGTCACATTTGGCTTTTTGAAAGCAAATTTTGCTCTGGGGGCATGCCGCATTTAGGAAGCCCCTATGGTGCCAGAACCGCAAAAAAAAACCACATGGCATACCATTTTGGAAACCAGACCCCTCGGGGAACGTAAAAAGGGGTAAAGTGAACCTTAATACCCTACAGGTGTTTCACGACTTTTGCATATGTTAAAAAAAAAAAAAATTTACCTAAAATGCTTGGTTTCCCAAAATTTTTACATTTTTAAAAAGGGTAATAGCAGAAAATACCCCCCCAAAATTTGAAGCCCAATTTCTCCCGATTCAGAAAACACCCCATATGGGGGTGAGAAGTGCTCTGCTGGCGCACGACAGGTCTCAGAAGAGAAGGAGTCACATTTTGCTTTTTGAAAGCAAATTTTGCTCTGGGGGCATGCCGCATTTAGGAAGCCCCTATGGTGCCAGAACAGCAAAAAAAAAACACATGGCATACCATTTTGGAAACCAGACCCCTTGGGGAACGTAAAAAGGGGTAAAGTGAACCTTAATACCCTACAGGTGTTTCACGACTTTTGCATATGTTAACAAAAAAAAATATATATATTTTACCTAAAATGCTTGGTTTCCCAAAATTTTTACATTTTTAAAAAGGGTAATAGCAGAAAATACCCCCCAAAATTTGAAGCCCAATTTCTCCCGATTCAGAAAACACCCCATATGGGGGTGAGAAGTGCTCTGCTGGCGCACTACAGGTCTCAGAAGAGAAGGAGTCACATTTGGCTTTTTGAAAGCAAATTTTGCTCTGGGGGCATGCCGCATTTAGGAAGCCCCTATGGTGCCAGGACAGCAAAAAAAAAACACATGGCATACCATTTTGGAAACTAGACCCCTCGGGGAACGTAACAAGGGGTAATGTGAACCTTAATACCCCACAGGTGATTCACAACTTTTGCATATGTAAAAAAAATATATATATTTTTTACCTAAAATGTTGGTTTCCCAAAAATTTTTGATTTTTAAAAAGGGTAATAGCAGAAAATACCCCCCATAATTTGTAACACAATTTCTCCCGAGTACGGCGATACCCCATATGTGACCCTAAACTGTTGCCTTGAAATACGACAGGGCTCCAAAGTGGGAGCGCCATCCGCATTTGAGGCCTAAATTAGGGATTGCATAGGGGTGGACATAGGGGTATTCTACGCCAGTGATTCCCAAATAGGGTGCCTCCAGCTGTTGTAAAAGTCCCAGCATGCCTGGACAGTCAGTGGCTATCTGGTAATACTGGGAGTAGTTGTTTTGCAACAGCTGGAGGCTCCGTTTTGGAAACAGTGGCGTACCAGACGTTTTTCATTTTTATTGGGGAAGGGGGGCTGTGTAGGGGTATGTGTATATGTAGTGTTTTTTACTTTTTATTTTATTGTGTGTTAGTGTAGTGTAGTGTTTTTAGGGTACAGTCGCACAGGCGGGGGGTTCACAGTAGTTTCTCGCTGGCAGTTTGAGCAGCGGCAGAAAATTTGCCTCAGCTCAAACTTGCAGCCGGATACTTACTGTAATCCTCCGCCCATGTGAGTGTACCCTGTACGTTCACATTGGGGGGGGGAACATCCAGCTGTTGCAAAACTACAACTCCCAGCATGTACGGTCTATCAGTGCATGCTGGGAGTTGTAGTTTTGCAACAGCTGGAGACACACAGGTTGTGAAACACCGAGTTTGACAACAAACTCAGTGTTTTGCAACCAGTGTGCCTTCAGCTGTTGCAAAAGCTACAACCCCCAGCATGTACGGACAGCGGAAGGGCATGCTGGGTGTTGTAGTTATGCAACAGCCGGAGGCATACTACTTTGGCTGGGGATGCTGGGGACACTGGTTTGCTACTTAACTCAGTGTGCCTTCAGCTGTTGCAAAACTACAACTCTCAGCAGTCACCGACAGCCAACGGGCATGCTGGGAGTTGTAGTTATGCAACCAGCAGATGCACCACTACAACTCCCAGCATGCCCTTAAGCTGTTTGTGCAAGCTGGGAGTTGTAGTTACACAACAGCTGAAGGTACACTTTTCCATAGAAAGAATGTGCCTCCAGCTGTTGCAAAACCATAAGTCCCAGCATGCCCATAAGTGCATGCTGGGAGTTGTGGTGGTCTGCCTCCTCCTGTTGCATAACTACAGCTCCCAGCATGCTGGGAGCTGTTGCTAAGCAACAGCAGGAGGCTGTCACTCACCTCCTGCTGCTGCTTGATCGCCGCACAGGTCAGTCTCGCCGCCGCCGCCGTCGTCGCTCCTGGGGCCCCGATCCCAACATTAACGCCGGGGATCGGGGTCCCCAGCACCAGGGGTGCACATCCCGCACCCGCTCACGTCCTCCGGAAGAGGGGCGGAGCGGGTGCGGGAGTGACACCCGCAGCAGGCGCCCTGATTCGTCGGCCGGTAATACGGCCAACGAATCAGGGCGATCGTGAGGTGGCACCAGTGCCACCTCACCCTTGCAGGCTCTGGCTGTTCGGGGCCGTCTCTGACGGCCCCGATCAGCCAGTAATTCCGGGTCACCGGGTCACTGGAGACCCGATTGACCCGGAATCACCGCAGATCGCTGGACTGAATTGTCCAGCGATCTGCGGCCATCGCCGACATGGGGGGGCATAATGACCCCCCTGGGCGATATGCCGCGATGCCTGCTGAACGATTTCAGCAGGCATCCGGCCCCGGCTCCCCTCCGGCTAGCGGCAGGGGGCCGGGAAAGGACAGGACGTACTCCTACGTTCTCGGTCCTTAAGGACTCGGAAATGGGGGCGTAGGAGTACGTCCATTGTCCTTAAGGGGTTAAAGGCCACAAAAAAACAAAAAGACTTTAACGAACGTTCTTGACAGAGAGCAACAGCAGTGTGAAATAGGCCTTAGGAGGTTGTTGAACATTGCACTACACAACCATCTCCAGAACAAACCATGTCTTTGGGGACTAAGCCCATTTTGACCTTAAGGACCAGAGAATTTTTTGCAATTCTGACCACTGTCACTTTAAGCATTAATAACTCTGGGATTCTTGTACTTATGAATTTGATTTTGAGATTGTTTTTTCGTGACATATTCTACTTTATGCAATAGTAGGTATGGGTGAAGTTTGCACCTGGGTGTAAAGTAGTGCACCTGAGCCTCCACAGATCCTCAGTGTAACATGATCCAGTAAGAATTGCACTAGTACAACAGAGTTCGTGTTCTTAATAACTTTTACTTCATCCGTATGTCTTCATACCAAAATCTTTAAAATACGGGAGCAGAATAATCTGCTCGTCGCAGATTAGGGTTGCGGCATCACATTCCTCCGCTCCTGCCGGAGCTGTCGTGCTGATGCGCTTGCCGTTCACCCAGCTTCCTTAACAGACAGCGAAAAAGCTCACAAGCAGGTGAGCGTGATTGGCGACATTTCAGGATTTCTCCCTTTCTCAAGCCTAACGTGAGTGAACCCACCACCATTACATATGGACCGTAGTCTTGTGAGACTTCATATCTATGAATTCAAATCACATATAGAACAATCAAATACAGATGGCATTACCATATGTTTATACGTTGGAACAACATGCATCATAAAAATACATTGAAATTGCAATTTTCATTAATGCCATTTGGGGACATAGCATTCAATTTAGTAATCCAGTACACCTCCTTCCTTAATAATTTCCTCTTTACCTCTTCACTCCTTGATCCACATACCCCTTCTAACACCATCCATTAAAGTTCACATAATTGGTGATGGTTTTCTACAGAATGCCTTTCAACACTACTTTCTCCATATTTAGCGTTCTCCACTTCTTTTCCCTGTGCTACCTTCTTAGCCATATTTCTAATTTCACTTTTGTGTTCATTGATACACATTCTCACTGATCTGGCTGTTTGGCCAGATATACACTTTGCCATAAGGGCATTTTATCAGGTATACAACTTGTTTCGTATAACAAGTGAACCATCCATGGATAGGGATGGGGCACAGTGTCACCTTTCACAATACCATTACAGTTCTGGCATGAACTGCATTGGAATGCAGTTCCATTTTGCCTCACTTTTAAGAAGGTTTGTTTTGATACTCTTTTCTTTCTTACATCTGATCTCACCAACATGTCACCAATAGATTTACTTCTGCGATGTACAAGTACCCCAATATTTATTAATAACTTTCTTTATTAGTTTGGAATACCCATCAATCACCGAGAAATATACATTTTCCGCTTTCCTCTTTTCCCTTTTCTGATTTTTCTTACTCAGATGTTCCCTTGGTATTTCATCCACCTCTCTCCCTGTTTCTTCTACTGTTCTTTTATTATATCCTCTTTGCACAAATGTGTTTACTAATTTCTTTTTATTCTTTTCATATTCATCTTGTGTGCTGCAAATTCTTTTAGCTCTCATTATCTGTCCTTTAGGAATACCACAGAATACCTGAGGTGCATGTCCACTATTTCTATGGAGAAGATTATTGCGATCGGTCTCCTCCTACAGTACAATGTACCCTTAGAAGTGTTTAAGCAGGTTGTTATAGATGAAGTTTGTAAAGAGTGGGGCAATAATCGTACAAAATAAAGAACTGTATATGTCTGAGGCCTATCGTCAATTAAGTGAGAAAGAAGTGTATCTGAAATTAAGGGGAGATCCCACAAACGAAATAAAAAAGGAGGTTGATATGGTGTTAGAAGATGCAGTTATAGATGGAGTAACAAGTGGAGAAGTGAAAGAGGCTCTCGGTGACAGTACACCCAGGGTTCCTGTGTAGTACTTATTGCCGAAAATTCACAAGGATCTGAGTCGACCCCCGGGGCGACCTATAGCGTAGGGGGTCAACTCAGTCCTTCATCCACTAACAGTGTACGTGGATAGTTATCTGCAATAAATTGTTAAAAATTTGTCCAACTGCTTGTATCACTCCTGACACCCACTGTGATCCTCTTGTATAATGTATAGATGCGGCGGCCACTCTTCTATGCTCCCCTGCACTGCTGTATATATACACATATTGCTATTTCCCACAGAGAGCTGTGATTGGCTGGAACCATCTGGCCAATCACAGCTCTCTACGGGAAATATGAATAGGTGTATATACGGCAGTGCAGGGGACCATAGAAGAGCGGCCGCTGCATCTATACATTATACAGGAGGATCGCAATGGCCGATCTGTCAATTAGTACAGGTACTGCTACTCCCATCATGGAACAGTGTATTCCATGCTGGGAGTAGTAGTACTAATTAAAAAAAATGTTTAAAAAAAAGAAAAAAAAGTGAAAAACACACACACACTACATTTTTATTATTGCCAGCTACATTTTTAGGTCCCTGCCCGCCCACTTGAATTGATCCCTGTTTAAAAATGAATAAACATTTTATAATAAAAAAAGATACATTTCGTCAGATAAATTTTTTTCCTTCACTACTGTATCTTTTTTTTTTTTTTTTTTTATGGTACCTTACAAAATTTTATTTAAAAAGGTATCTTCATCACTTTTTGGGATTGCTTAAGTCCAAAAAAGAATAAAAAAAACTCCTGAAAAAACGCCAAAGTTAAAACCCACATATCGTTTTTCTTGACGTTTTTTCACTCTCATACAAGTCTACTCCCATGGAAACGCCACGATTTTGACTAAAAAATCGCCAGTGGCTCAACATGCTGCGATTTTGGAATACCGCCAAGGAGCTAAAAAAAAGCCAAAAAAGAGTGAAAAATGACAAAAAGATTTAAAAAATGGCAAATTGAAAAGCGCCAAGTGGAATAAGAATTTAGCAATTTCTCATTGATTTACAGCTAACATCTGGCCGCAGAGTTTTTTGGGTGCAAGGAAGGAGGGCGAAATTTTTAGAGGTGCAAAGTCAGTGATCTTCAAATTTTAAGCCCACAGGATGTTGTGCTAACGATGACCTCGGTCATCCCTGTTGTGGTGTGTTGGGCCTACTGCTCCATAGGTTAATTTGTTATGCCGTAATGTATTCCTCTGTTATGTTATGCTTAATGGTGTACTGTCTTTTTAAGGGACTGCTGCTACTAGGCTTAGTATTAGTCTAGTGAGGAGCAGTACAGAGTACAGTGTGGAGAAGTGTGTGAAGTCGGAGAAGCCCTAAGGCCATGCCAGTTTCAGGAAAATCCAAATGCTCAGGTGAACATCAAAGCTTGGTAAGCACAATGTTCTTGGGGAAAAATAGTCTTCCGTCAGTCAGCACAAAGTGTCTAAATTCAGTGTGGGCTGTCATTTATCCAAAATCTCCAGTCTCAGCAACTATAAGTCGCAGCAAGGTGACAGGCTTCCCAAGTTCATTCTGCACATCCCTCTGCACTAAAGTCTGCACTGTGAGGATTTTAACATCAGTTCCTGCCTTAGTAAAGAAAGTTATCCGGAACCTTGCATCGGTGTCATCATTGTCCCCGCGCTTGCCCAGGAGAAGCTATCTCACCCTTGGATCATGTAGGTTAATGGTGCCCTGGCGTCACAAACTGATCTATACACCTTGCACGTAGTCAGCAGTCCGCCACATAATCACTTATATGGTATACAGAGCCTGTGTACAGCTGGTATCTACCTCTATATGGTCACTAAATGGGAAATAGTGGTCTGTATATAGTGGATTTAATTCAGTAGCAGTGTGGTAGTAATAGTCATTACGTGGTGGTAATGATAGTGGTCATGGTGTGGCGGTATTATTGTCCCTTGTATACTGGTATCATTTGTAATATGGTCTCAGTATACAGGATTTGGTCAGTAGCAGTGAGAGGGTAATATGTACGGTAATAATATTCCTCCTTGTATACTGGTATTATTGGTAATATTGGTCTCAGTATACAGGATTAGCCAGGAACAGCATGATTTTAATACATATGGTGAGAATATTTCCTCCTTGTATACCAGTGTTATTTGGTAGTTATATGATTTATTTAGATGAACATTGTTTTTATCATAGCCTGGTTATATAGAAAGGGGATAACTACCTGCAGAGGGGGTTCTACATACAGAGGGCAAGCTACTTTCAGGGAAGGTCCTACCTACACGGGGTAAACCATATATGGGTGGGGGGGGTGTCCCCATAGAGAAGCAGTTCCAGCCATCGCATTAGGAGTGAGTTATTATCTGAGACTTCTTGCACGCTGTGACTTGGAGTGTATTTGCAGTTGGATCTGGACTGGCTTTCTGGATGGCCACCTGCATGTTGGATGTTTTCCAGTGCTTAATTTTTCTCTTCTGCTTCCAATACAGTTATGTGTTAAAGCTTACAGCTAAATTTCATTCCACCATGCTTGTTTATCATTATCATTATGCTGGTAATGTCAGGGCACCTTCCCCCCTGTGGATAACTTCATTCCATATGCAAACCCTGGTCATGGGGTTTCACAGATAACTGCAGATGAAAGGCAATGAAAGGTCTTAGCTACATGGATGTTTAATGCCCTTTCCCTCGACCTTGCAGCTAATAAGGCCAAAACTGCAACCAGATGAGTTACATGTGTGTACAAAATTAATTATTTATGTCTATATAGCTCTGAAAAACAGTGGGGAGTCCACGCACATTCATTTACATAGCACTATAATGTCTCCTCTGTTACCTAGGCCAAATCATCAATATAATATTACAACTGTTAACCATTCTGTAATACCTACAACCTTACAATGATCGCCAAGAACATAAATTAACTCAGCTCTACATACAGTATATAATTATATAACACAAAATGCCAAGGTGATACCAGCATAATAATTCTATATCGCTATAGGCAAGATGTATAACTTATACAAGCTATAGATATATCATCATATGCCAAAAGTCACAATTTGCCAACTCCATCAAAAAGAAGTCGGTATAGTGGTGATAATGAGGGTAGGGCTTAGCTGTCCCCATTTTAGCTATTGAAATGTTAGTAAGTTTGTGGTTGTGGCTGCTAAATTGTTCTCTCTTCAGTATTGGTGCCCCTAGCTGTACTTTTGGACGCACATTGAGCTATTATCATTGTACAATACAATAACTGTATAGGTTTTATTGCTATAACTCTGATTTTCCTCATATCTTCTACTTATACAATCGCTGGTAAATGAACAATAATTTACAGTCAGACTGATGCATTTATTTGAACATGAGCTGTAGCTGTCAAGCAAGCTGTAGAGTAGCCTAATATGTAGGATGTATATTTGGTTACTTATTAAACGTGCAGTATGATATAATGGTGAGTCTTACTGCTCCATAAATCATCCATTTTATGGAACTTTTGCTGGGAAATTTACCAAGTGTAGAAAAGTGGAGATTAATCAAGTGCAGAAAATGATCTGATAGGTGACATTTTGCAAAACAGCACTTTGGCTTGATGTATTGAATTGCTTAAATTTGTCAGTTTTTCATCAGTTTTGTTTTCCACAGCACTAAAAGCTGAAGTTTTAGCATAAATCTTTGGTTTCACAACTCAGTACTGACAGCGGTCCATTAGCATGCCATTTCTAAGTGACAACACAAAGTTTGGTGTAAGGAAAAACATTCTTTAAAGTGCAACTTCATATACATAATTTACCTATTTCTTGGTTTCCCAGGGTAAACATTTTAAATTGGTTCCTTAAATTCTCCATGGTCACACATATCCTTTATACTGATAGAGCTAGTGACCTACTGGTATAATTAAGCATATAATTATATATGTACCACTAGTATAAAGTTATGCACCTTTTGTATATAGTGAATATGTATGGACTTTGTATAACCTCCAGATCTCTTGACATTACCTGGTAGAACCTGGCATTACCTGGTCTTCCTACCTAAACTTCGTGGAGAGGAAAAGCAACACTTCAGGAGACTGGGAAAGCTGGGTAGCATGCACTACATGCCACCCAGCTTTTCCAGCCTCCTGAAACCCCAGCAGTGATAGGTTATAGTCACACGGCGGAATGTCCATGAACATTCCGCTGCAGTAGAGCCCCATTGCTTTCAATGGGATTCTGCTGCACCATTCACACAGTGGAATTTCTGTGGCAGATGTTTCTGTGGCAGATTCCAATATCCACAAAAAGAATAGACTTTTCTGATCCATGCCTGATTCATCTTCACAAAGGTCAGTCTCTCCATATTTTTCATGGCCAGACGAGTTCTCCTTGCAGTTACTATGGCCCCCGCTGCACTAAACACCCACTCCGCTGCACTAAACACCCACTCTGATGGCACACTATTGCTTTTCAGGGCAAACTCTGCTAGTTGGGCCACAAATCAAGTTTGGCTGACCAGAAGTCCAGCAGATCTTCAAGGTGTGTTGGCATGGGCATGTCAAGCTATGCCATCACCTGCTGGTTCAGGTCTTGCTCCAGGTCTACCTGCTGCTGATGAGTTGCTTCACTATGAGGGTGAAGAAAGCTACTCATCAGCGACTGTAGACTCAGGCTGCTGATGATGGAGCTGGTACTACTCCTGCCACCCCACCCCTCCCCAGCAGACATAGCAGTTGAAGGTGAGCGCAGAGGGCCCCCTGAGTCAGACCTGCGAAGGGATTTACGATGGTGCAGATAGGCATCGGCCAACTGACTACGTGGGATGTCTCTGTAGGTGGTCAGTTTGTCCTCCCTCTCAGTGGGTGTGAAAAGGGCCCCCAGTTTGTGATGGTAGCAAGGGTCCAATAAGGTGGAGAGCCAGAAGTCATCCTGCTGCCGAATGGTGACAATTCTGCCGTCACTACGCAAGCAAGTGAGCATGCATCGTGCCATTTGTTCAAGTGACTCAGAGGGACTCCATGCCTCCATCTCCACTGCATACTGCCACGATGTGTCTGGGTCCTGTGTCTCCCCTTCCTCATAACCTTGTAGCTCCTCTAGCTGCTCCTCCTCCTCCTCTCCTGTCAGATGACTAGAAAAACCACCCATTTCGCGAAACCTAAACTGTACTCCAGTGTGCCGCTTTCCCTCCTCCTCCAGTTCAGTCCCCACATGGCTCATGTGGCCGTGAGATGTAGGCGCCACGTCTCCAGTGCCCTAACCAGCCAACGTTTCCAACAAGTGTTGTAATAGATGAAGCAGTGGAATCATGTCGTTCATCCCATAATCCTGGCGACTGACTAATAATGTGGCTTCCTCAAAGGGCCTGAGCAAACGGCAGGTGTCACGTATGAGCTGCCACTGGTTGACATTGAAGTTACCTGTCCAAGTTGCTGTTATTGTGGCTGTGCAGGAACCACATTCACCCAGTGGGCTGTAAAGGACATGTATTGTCCCTGACCATAGTTACAGCTCCACACACTTTGTGGTGCTGCCATGCACTTTGGTACACACTGACAGGCTCAAAGACTGGCCCACCTTCTCTTCCACAAAATTGTGCAGGGCTGGTACTGCCTTCTTTGCAAAGAAATGACGGCTTGGCACTCTCCACCTCGGCTCGGCACAAGCGATCAGTTCTCTGAAAGTTGCAGTGTCCACCACTTGAAAAGGGAGGGACTGCAGCACCAGCAACTTGGACAGGAGCACATTCAGTTTCTGTGCCGTTGGATGAGTGGGCGTATACTGTCATCTCTTGGGCATGGCTTCGCCGATGGATTGCTGGCAGAATGACTGACTCGAAGTAGGAGGAGCAGGAGCATCTGGAGCCACAGAAGATGGGTATGACACACAGCTCCTTTCGGCTGAGGTGGTGCCGCCTTGGCTGGCTGAAACAGGAAGCAGCGTGCCACTGGGTGATGCAGCAGGCTGGACCACCACATCGGAACCACGGTTCTCCCAGGCCGCTTTATGGTGGCGCTGCATATGTTGACGCAGGGCCATGGTGCCAACATTGGAACCCTTGCCACGCTTCCCCTTCTGCCGAAACATCTTGCACGTGGCCTGGTTAACCTCCTCCGGATGCTTGATGAATAACTGCCACAAAGCTGAGTAGCTGATTTTCCCACCAACAGTCCGCACTGATTGACTCCTACTGCCGCCGACTCCAGGATCCCCTGTTTCACTACCTCCCGGGAAGGTAGGCTGCTGTGAAGCAGGTGGTCTACCCCGGGCACGTTTGGCTCTAGACTTTCCACTTCTGCCACCATGCTGACTGCCAACCATGCTACCACCTTGCTGGCTCAGCTGCTGCCTCACTGACAACCTGCAACCCTCTTCTCCTGATGATGATGTAGCCCCTTCTTCACCCAGCTCCCAAGTGCAATCGGCTTCATCATCATCATCGAGTTGTGTCTGCATGATACTGAGGTCCTCCTCAGGTTCCTCAACAGTGTCTGCTTCAGGAGCCTTAATGCTCGCAACACCACCTCCCACGCCACTCTCCTCATCACTACTTGCCTGCCTAGAGTAGGAAGCGGCGGATGTCTCCTCCACTTCTTGGCTAGGCAGTAGCTGCTGACTGTCCTCTACATCGTCCTCACTAAATAGTGTAGCTGAACCCACAGCATAAGATACTTCTGTGGGGGAGGGAACACCATAGGACAGAGGCAATGGGAGGACAGGGACAGCAAACTGAGGGTTGTGTCTGAGGAACCCACCAACTGTTGACTGTGGGTGTCAGATGTCACTTGTGATGAAGTGGATGACCGTGTTAACCATTCGATGATGGCAGATGGGTTGCTGGTCGAGACACGACCGCTAGCTGATACTGGGAGCTCAGGCCTCTCGCTGTGACTCCTGTTGCCACTCGCCCCTAGTCTGTTGCGACCGATGCCTAATGAATTTAGGCCTCTACCACTCCTCTGTGCACGTCCTGCTGACATACTTAGTGAGTATATGACAAGAGTACAATACACTACAGTACTCTTAAAGTATTTGTGCGCAACACCAGCCGGTGAGTATTTTTGCCTGGCCTTTCACAGTATCTAGGCCCTTGAGACTTTAACAGGTAAAAAATAGTACACCGCTTAGATGTACATATGTGGTATGTACTTATGAGGGGAGAAAATGCGCTTTAGTATGATTAAAAAAGTATTTGTGTACAACACCAGCCGGTGAGTACTTTTGCCTGGCCTCTCACAGTATCTAGGCCCTTGAGACTTTAACAAGAACAAAATAGTACACCACTTATATGTACGTATGTGGTATGCACATATGAGGGGAGAAAAATGCGCTACAGTACGCTTAAAAAAGTATTTGTGTGAGTACTTTTGCCTGGACTTTCACAGTATCTATGTAGAAATAGAAAAAAAGGCCCAGAGAAGGCGCCTTGTGCATTACCCTAGAAGACAACAAAGGTCTCCCCACATAAAGTGGGGGTGAAAGGGGAGCCTATAAAATGACCGCTCACCTGGAGCAAATTTTAAATACGCATATAACCTCAGTCAGAGGTACAATAGAGGATCCTGTGCAAGTCCACAGGTCTCAGGATATATCCGGATGGAGATCCTGTAATCAGACTGGATAAGGCAAGGAAAAGATGACCTTCATGCAGGCGCTCAGTTGTCCAGAGGAATCTCACAACCAAGTCATGGAAGTGAATTAAAGTTCGAGTTTATTGGTTCAAAGCAGCAATAACGTGTTTCGGGGTGTACATACCCTTCTTCAGATTGACAGATTGATACAATACACCAAACAAATGGGCTCTTTATACACACACTGATTGAAAAATAAAATGGTGACAGGGTCGAAGAAAGTTCTTCCTTTCTGTCCGGTGTGAAGGTGGAAAGGAGGCTTGAAGCGCATCTTCTCCGTAACTGCCGTGCGCTCCATGGCATATGAACAAATGCTGCGTGCTTCGGCTCTGTTTGTAAAAGCAGAGACTTAAGAGTTGCTAGGGACGCGTCGCTATGAAGCGGGTCCCTGCGTATATTACACTGCAGTGGTGCTGGTGGGGAAAACGTAGTTACGATTTGTGCTATGGGAAAAAGAACTTAAACATATAGATTATTTAGCTAGTAAATATTGAATAAACATACATATTTAGAAGATGTATAATAAATCGTTATTAGGGATAAGTTCATAGGGTAAAAAAATAGAAATGGTAAGAAGAATCTTTAGCTGATCGGCAGAGAATGGTAGGTAATAGATAATTTAATAATAATAATTAATAGTTAATAATAAAAAGCAACCAGTTCATGAGTAAAAAATTAATAAATAGTGGGCATAAAATACTGATTATGAATATATACCATGGGAATGGGGGAGAAGCTCCATCCACCTAATAAGATAAATAAATGGAAGAATATGGATATAGTAGCTGGTACATATATAAATAGATAAAAAGTTGTAGAATTATAAATATAGTTATAAAGATAAAGGGCAATAAATTCATAAAGAGTAAATGAATGACTGCATCCACCTACGTACAGTAAGTACATGGCTACATTCAAATATAGCTAGAGGGGATGTTGTTATAAATGCAGTCAAGTAAATAGATAAAACCATTGCAATAAGATAATAAAAAAGAGCAAATATATGAAACGGATATAAATATTCACAGGTTGCTCTCAATAAATTAGTTTAAACCCAAGGGTTGTTGAGTGCGCAATTTAAATATCCAAAAGTTCTCACGTTGTCTGTGTACGTTAAAACGCTGAGGGATATCTTTGTCGATCTGTTTGATGGCTATTAGTTTAGTCTGAAAACACACCCTCATGATGTGTAGATGCATGGCATGACACCCTATTTAACTGATAATTGAGCATCACATTACTACGGTGTTTGCTGATAATGATTTCTTAAACACTGTGTTGTACGGCCTATATATTGTACAGTAGGCCACACGTACACTGTAGAAGGTAAATTACATACTGGGATTCACAGGACATGTATGATTTGATGGTAAAGATTTCTTTAGTGACTTTTGAGTGAAATTCTTTTGCCATGTGTGTTACATTGGAGCATTCGCAGCGCGTATGGTTGGACTTAAAACAGACTTTTTTTTAAAGGAAATTAGAGGGGGGGGGGGTTCACAATATTTTAAGATTGCTTGAAGAGAGTATGTTCCTAAGAGAGCATGCTCGTCAGAATGTTACCTGTGGCTTGAATGGAAGATTCTCTTGTTAAAAAAAAAAAAAAAAAAAAAAAGGGTCATTCAGGAGAATATTCCAAAGTTTAGCAAGAGTAAATTTAATATGTTTATTATTATTGGAATAAGTGGTAATGACTTTACAACATCGTTTATCTTGTGACATATCGACTATACAAGTTTTTTTTGGTGGTCTTAAACAAACATTCAGACTGTGTAACTTTGTTGGCACAAGTTTTTGCAGAGGTTACTACTTGTTTAGAATATTTTTGGGCTTGGAACCTACTAGTGAGTAGTTTGCTCTGTTGGACATAATCTGTTTCTAAAGTGCAGTTGCAGTGAACTCTCTTGAATTGGCCATACGGTACATTGAGAAGCCATTTTTTGTAATGGCAGCTCCTAAAATCTTAATAACTCTTACTGTCCACCTTTTTAAAACATCTTAGTGTTGATTTGGTTATCTTCAGTATGAAAAACACAGGCATCTAAAAATTCCGCATTGTTGGCATAAACTTCATGTGTGAAAGTGAGGCCCCATTCGTTGGTGTTAAGAAAATTAAAAAATTCTAAGATCAGAAGGTGAACCATCCCATATAATAAAAATATCATCAATGTAACGTTTATAGTATATACAGTGACTAAATAGTGGGTATAGAGTGTGGTGTCTTCAAAGTGTCCAACAATTTGGAAAACTAGGCGTGAATTTAGTACCCATGGCGGTACCCTCCTGCTGTACATAAATATGATTTTAAAATGAAAAATAGTTATGGGGTAAAATGAATTCAATTCCTCTTAAAACAAAATTTCTTTGTTCGGTAGGTATAGTGTCTTTGTTTAAATAAAATTAAATAACGTTCAGGCCCAGTTGATGATCTATAATTGTATACAATGATGATATGTCCATTGTTACAAAGAGAAAGTGTTTTCCCCATTTTAGTTGTAGAATGGAAGAGATAAAATCTGTCGTATCTTTCAAATGAGATTCTAGGGTGATGTCTATATAATGCAACAAGTTTGCCATGATGGAATTAATGCCTGATATAATCGGCCTTCCGGGAGGGTTTATGGGGTCTTTATGTACCTTGGGGAAATAATAAAAAAATGGGGAGAACAGGTTCTGGGATCAAGATATATTTCATTTCTTGTTTTGTTAAAATGCCCTTATCATAAAGGGTGGTGACCAAATTTTTCAACTCATTAGTGAATTTACTGGTGGGGTTAAAAGACAATTGTTTATAAAAAAAAAAAAAATAGTGTCCGAAAGTTGTCTCAGAGCTTCTGTAATGTTATCATCCCTGTTTATAATGACAATTCCACCCCCTTTATCAGCGGGTTTGGTGACTATGTTATCATTAGTAGACAGTTGTTTCAGAGCATGATTTTCTTTTCCAGAGAGATTGGAGTTTGTAGACTGGGATTTTTAGTTTTTCAAAGTCTTTGGCTACTAATGGTGATGTAGGGGATAGAACTTGGATTTCGGTCGTAAATTAGTGTTAAAAGTGGGGGGGGGGGGGGGGAGAGAAGTAGGGAAATACCACTGGGGGAAGGGGGATTGGAGGTGGTAGGATTTTTGGAGTTAGTGGGGTTGCCTGTGGAATCTTTCATATTAAAATGGCGTTTAATTGTGAGTTTTGTATTAAATGAGTGTAAGCCAAGAAAAAGTAGAAAAATCATTTGAGTCGTGGGTTGGACAAAAAGAAAGGCCTCTCTCCAACACCATTCTTTCTAGAGGTGATAGGGAGTGAGAATATAAATTAAATATTTTAACTGTATTTAGTTCTGTGGATTTTGCGGACATTTTATTTTTCTCTTTTCTTTCTCTTCTAGCTTGTCCGCTTCTACACCCTCTCTTTCAGATGAATGTTTAACAGTAGGAGTATCTGTATCATGGATAGTAAGAAGAGAGTCTTCTGAGGATAGCTCTGTAATAGAATCAAAACGGCCAGAAGGTAGAGTGAGATTAGTAGTATGTGGTTGGTCTTCTAGTAAAGCCAATAAATCTTCTGGAATATGTATGTAATTTACCTTCTACAGTGTATGTGCGGCCTACAATATATAGGCCATACAACACAGTGTTTAAGAAATCGTATCAGCAAACACCGTAGTAATGTGATGCTCAAATATCAGTTACATAGCGTGTCACGCCATGCATCTACACATCATGAGGGCATGTTTTCAGTCTTTAAACTAGTAGCCATCGAACAGATCGACAAAGATATCCCTCAGCGTTTTTAATGTACTCAGACAATGTGAGAATATTTGGATATTTAAATTGCGCCCTCTACAACCCTTGGGTTTTAACAAATTTATTGAGAGCAACCTGTGAATATTTATATCCGTTTCATATATTCGCTCTTTTTTATTATCTCATTTTATCTATTTATCTATTTACTTACATGCATTTATACCAACATACCCTCTAGCTATATTTTGAATGTAGCCATGTACTTACTGTACGTAGTTTGATGCAGTCATTTATTTACTCTTTATAAACTTCTTGCCATTTATATTTTATTCATCATATAACTACAGCTTTGCTTTTTATTTATCTATTATACATACCAGCTACTATATCCATAATCTTCCATTTATTTATCTTATTAGGTGGATAGAGCTTCTCCCCCATTCCCATGATATATATATACATAATCAGTATTTTATGCCCACTATTTATAATTTTTTACTCATGAACTGGTTGCCTTTTATTATTAACTATTAATTATTATTATTAAATTATCTATTACCTATGATTCTCTGCCGATCAGCTAGAGACTCTTCTTACCATTGCTATTTTTTACCCTATGAACTTATCCCTACAAACAGAGCGTAAGCATGCTGCATTTGTTCATATGTAGTGAAGCGCGCGGCAGTTACGGAGAAGATGCGCATCAAGCCTCCTTTCCACTTTCAAACCGGACAGAAAGGAAGAACTTTTATTTCTTACAATAAATTAAACTGACTTTTATAGTTAAAGGGGTTATCCAAGAAAAAACTTTTTTTTGATATATCAACTGGCTCCAGAAAGTTAAACAGATTTGTAAATTAGGAAAAACGAAGGTGAACTCGGCACTGCCAAGTCTGTGCGCGGAGCGGTACAGGCAGGTAAGGGGATCACGGTTTCTGCTGAAGGAACTCAGGTGGTGCTCAGACTACATCACCAGTTACTTGATAGTAGAGATAACGAAATAAGTCGGCAACTCACCAGCACAGGTTCGTGTGAGGTCTTGCTTTATTGCGACATACTCACTGTACAAAGGCAGGGGAGAGACAGACAGGTGGTGGGTACACAGATGGGCAACGGAACCATTTCACGCGGCGAAACGGTTCCGTTGCCCATCTGTGTACCCACCACCTGACTTGCACAAATCGCTTAGCGCCTGCATGAAGGTCATCTTTTCCCTGCCTTTCACAGTATCTAGACCCTTGAGACTTTAACAGGTACAACATAGTACACCACTTAGATGTACGTATGTGGTATGCACTTATGATTGGAGAAAAATGTACTACAGTGCACTTAAAAAAGTATTCGTGCCCAACACCAGCAGTACACACCAGGGCTGCAGCACACAGTCACTGTGTACTACACCCAAAATTGCACTTTCTCTCTCATTCTAGGCAGGATTTGTGCTTGAGCTGAATCGCTGCAAGAAGAATGCTTTTCTGTGAAACACACACTGCTCTCTGTCCCTCTCTCTGTAAAACAGAATGCTGAGTTGACTAGGAGGTGAATCGTTGCTAGAAAAAAGCTTTTCTGTGCAACACACAGCGCTATCTGTCCCTATCTATCTCTCTACAGTGAAAGGCTGAAGTGACTGGCCACAATATGGCTACCGATTATATAGGGCGGTGAAATCACAGGGTGACTGGCTGCTGATAGGCTGCATCCTGCATGTGATTCAGGGTCATCCCGCCTACCCTTGTTCCCGCCTTCAAAGAATTCCTTGCCCCATGTCCTTACATGTGGATCCGCCATTTTAGATGCCCTGGAGCCTGGACGGCACTAGATGGAGTTTAAGTAAGCGATTTGCGCAATAGAATCGCAATGATATTCGCATTAGTTGTGAATCAAATTTTTCCTGAAATTCGTAAGGAATTTGGATTCGTCAGATTCGATTCGCTCATCCCTACTACATATGTTCTAGTGTGAAGAAAACTGAGAAAGTAATTTGAAAAAGTAAATTAGAGACTAACTAGACAGAACAGCATGTAATGTCAGTCAGGTGCTTTTAACCCCTTAAGGACCAAGGACGTACCAGTACGTCCTTGGTCCTGCTCCCGTGATATAACGCGGGGTTACACGGTAACCCCGCATCATATCACGGCGGGCCCGGCGTCATAGTGAAGCCGGGACCCGCCGCTAATAGTGCGCAGCGCCGATCGTGGCGCCGCACGCTATTAACCCTTTAACCGCCCGCTCAGAGCTGAGCCACGCGGCTAAAAGCGAAAGTGAAAAGTGCCGGTTAACTCAGTGGGCTGTTCGGGATAGCCGAGGCGAAATCGCGGCATCCCGAACAGCTTACAGGACAGCGGGAGGGCCCTTACCTGCCTCCTCGCTGTCCGATCGCCGAATGACTGCTCAGTGCCTGAGATCCAGGCAGGAGCAGTCAAGCGGCAGAATCATCGATCACTGGTTTCCTATGAGAAACCAGTGATCAATGATAAAGATCAGTGTGTGCAGTGTTATAAGTCCCTATGGGAGCTATAACACTGTAAAAAAAAGTGGAAAAAAAAAAGTGAATGAATATCATTTAACCCCTCCCCTATTAAAAGTTTGAATCACCCCCCTTTTCCCATAAAAAAAAAAAACACAGAATAAATAAAAATAAAAATAAACATATATGGTATCACCGCGTGCGGAAATGTCCTAATTATAAAAATATATTGTTAATTAAACTGCTCGGTCAATGGCGTACGCGCAAAAAAATTCCAAAGTCCAAAATAGTGCATTTTTGGTCACTTTTTATATCATTTAAAAATGAATAAAAAGCGATCAATAAATCCTATCAAGTCCTTAAAAAATGGTACAGTTAAAAACTTCAGATCAGGGTGCAAAAAATGAGCCCTCATACCACCCATACACGGAAAAATAAAAATGTTATAGGGGTCAGAAGATGACAATTTTAAACGTATAAATTTTCCTGCATGTAGTTATGATTTTTTCCAGAAGTACAACAAAATCAAACCTATATAAGTAGGGTATCATTTTAATCGTATGGACCTACAGAATAAAGATAAGGTGTCATTTTTACCGAAAAATGTACTACGTAGAAACGGAAGCCCCCAAAAGTTACAAAACGGCTGTTTTTTTTTTCAATTTTGTCGCACAATAATTTTTTTTCCCGTTTCACCGTAGATTTTTGGGCAAAATGACTGCCGTCATTACAAAGTAGAATTGGTGGCGCAAAAAATAAGCAATCATATGGATTTTTAGGTGCAAAATTGAAAGAGTTATGATTTTTTAAAGGCAAGGAGCGAAAAACGAAAATGCAAAAACAGAAAAAACCCCGGTCCTTAAGGGGTTAAGGCCTGCAGGATATTGTCATGTTTTACGAGACATAAACGTGCAGAACAGGGACATAATATTACTGCTTTATAAAGCATTGGTGCAGCCAATACCTGGAATCTGCTGTTCAGTTTTAGGCACCAGTTCAAGCATACATCTTCTAGTAAATAATATTTTGAGCCATGGAGGCATAATCTGGCCATTTTTGGTGTATAATTACATACTTACCACTGGCATAAGTTGTACATCGTCTTGTATATATAGTCATGGATGTAAATGTTGCACCCCTGAAATCTTTCAAGAAAATGAAGTATTTCTCACTTAAAAGGATTGCAGTAACACATGTTTTGCTATACACATGTTTATTTCCTTTGTGTGTATTGAAACTAAACCAAAAAAGGGAGGAAAACTTTTTTTTTTTTTAAATCAACTGATGCCAGAAAGTTAAACAGATTTGTAAATCACTTCTATTAAAAAATCTTAAACCTTCCAGTACTTTTTAGAGGCTGTATACTAAAGAGATATCCAAAAAAGAAATGCATTTCCTCTGATGTCATGACCACAGTGCTCTCTGCTGACCTCTGCTGTCCATTTTAGGAACTGTCCAGAGCAGCATATGTTTGCTATGGGGAGAGCACTGTGGTCATGAAAGCAGAGGAAATGCATTTCTTTTTTGGATTTCTCTTTAGTATACAGCCCCTAAAAAGTAAGATTTTTTTTTAATAGAAATGATTTACAAATCATTAGAAAATAGAATAGAAAAGTTTTACACGGGAGTACCCCTTTAACCTGTGCAAATGCCCAAGGGGGTCATCAGACCCCCCTATGTCGGCGATCGCGGAAAATCGCAAGTGAATTTACACTTACGATTTGCGCGATTCCGGGTCATTACGGGTCTATGGTGACCCGGTGACCCGGAATATAAGGGGGATCGCGGTTTTCCAAGACACCGACGATCCCCCTGAAGGGATAGGAGTGAGGTGGCAAGGGTGCCACCCCTACTATCCTTGCTATTGGTCGTATAGACGCGACGACCAATAGCAGATATGGGGTGGGGGGTTTACTTTCGTTTTCCCTTTCTGCCCACCCACAATTGGCGGGGCAGGACAGGGAAACCGAAAGAGACTGGCACCGAATCTTACCGATCTGCGGAGGCTGCAGGCAACGGTGATCGGCGGGCGGTGATGTCGTGCGGCTGGCTCCTTGGATCCTACGGAAGTCAGTGATTTGCCTAGCAACATCTGGAGGGCTACAGTTTGAGACCACTATACAGTGGTCTCTAACTGTAGCCCTCCAGATGTTGCAAAACTACAATTACCAGCATGCCCAGACAGCTATTGGGCATGCTGGGAGTTGTAGTTTTGCAACAGCTGGAGGTCTACAGTTTAGAGACCACTGCACAAACCTCTAGATCTTGCAAAACTACAACTCCTAGCATGCCCACACAGCAGTTTGCTGTCTGTGCATGCTGGGATTTGTAGTTTTTCAACATCTGGAGGGCCACAGTTTGGAGATCATTGTGCACTGGTCTCTAAACTGTAGCCCTCCAGATGTTGCAAAACTGCAAATCCCAGCATGCCCAAACAGCTGTCTCAGCCTGCTGGGAGTTGTAGTTTCGTACCTCAAGCTATTGCATAACTACATCTCCCAGCATGCCCTTTGACGATCAGTACATGCTGAGAGTTTTAGTTTTGCAACAGCTGGAGATACACTGGTTGGAAAATACTGAGTTAGCTAACAGAACCTAACTGAAGGTTTTCCAACCAGTGTGCCTCCAGCTGTTGCAAAAGTACAACACCCAACATACACGGTCTGTCAGTACATGCTGGGAGTTGTAATTTTGAAACAGCTGGAGGTTTGCCCCCCCCCCATGTGAATGTACAGGGTACATTCGAGCGGGCAGGTTTACAGTAAGTTTCCTGCTTGAAGATTTTTGAGCTGCAGCAAAATTTTTGCCGCAGCGCAAACTCCTAGCGGGAAACTCACCGTAACCCACCACTGTGAATGTACCCTAAAAACACTACACTACACTACCACATAATAAAGGGTAAAACACTACATATACACCCCCTTACACTGCCCCCCCCTCTAATAAAAATTAAAAACGTATTGTATGGCAGTGTTTCCAAAACGGAGCCTCCAGCTGTTGCAAAACAACAACTCCCAGCATTTCCGGACAGCCAATGACTGTCCAGGCATGCTGGAAGTTTAGCAACAGCTGGAGGCACCCTGTTTGGGAATCACTGGCGTAAAATACCCCTATGCAATCCATAATTTAGTCCTCAAAATGTGCATGGCGCTCTCTCACTTTGGAGCCCTGTCGTATTTTAAGGAAACAGTTTAGGGCCACATATGGGGTATTTCCGTACTCGGGAGAAATTGCACTACAAATATTGGGGGGCTTTTTCTCCTTTTACCCCTTCTGAAAAGGAAAAGTTGGGGGCTACACCAGCTTGTTAGTGGAAAAAAATTTAAAATTTTACACTACACATGCTGGTGTTTCCCCATACTTTTTATTTTCACAAGCGTTAAAAGGGAAAAAAAAGGACCCCCAAAATTTTCAACACAATTTCTCCTGAGTACGGAAATGTGGGCGTAAAATTCTGTGGGCATAAATGTGGGCGTAAAATTCTCTGCGGGCGCACAACAAGGCTCAGGAGTGAGAGTGCACTATGTACATTTGAGGCCTAAATTGGTGATTTGCACAGGGGTTGTTGATTTTATAGCAGTTCTGACATAAATGCAATAAAAAGAATTACCCTTATGTGATCCCATTTTTGAAACTACACTACCCACGGAACGTAACAAGGGGTATAGTGAGCCTTAACACCCCACAGGTGTTTAATGAAAATTCTTCAAAGTTGAATGGAAATCTTTTTTCACAAATGCTGGTGTTACCCTAAATTTTTCATTTTCACAAGGGAAAATAGGAAAAAAGCCCCCCAAAATTTGTAACCCCATTTCTTCTGAGTAAGAACATACCCCATATGTGGATGTAAAGTGCTCTGTGGGCGAACTTCAATGCTCAGAAGAGAAGGAGCGCCATTGGGCTTTTGAAGAGAAAATTTGTCCGGAATTAAAGGCCACGTGTGTTTACAAAGCCCCCATAATGCCAGAACAATGGACCCCCCCCCACACACGTGACCCATAATGTAATAAGGGGTACAGTGAGCATTTACGCCCCACAAGTGTCTGACAGATTTTTGGAACAGTGGTCCGTGAAAATGAAAAATGTAATTTATAATTTGCACAGCCCACTGTTCCAAAGATCTGTCAAACGCCAGTGGGGTGTAAATACTCACTGTACCCCTTATTCAATTTAGTGAGGGGTGCAGTTTCCAAAATAGGGTCACATGTGGGGGTCCACTGTTCTGGCAGCACGGGGTACTCTGTAAATGCACATGGCTCCTGACTTCCATTTTTTTCAAAAAGCTCAATGGCGCTTCTTCTCTTCTGAGCATTGTAGTGCCCCAGCAGAGCACTTGACGTCCACACATGGGTTATTTCCATACTCAGAAGAGATGGGGTTACAAATTTTGGGGGGCATCTTGTCCTATTATCCCTTGTAAAAAATGTAATTTGAAGGAAAACTAGCATTTTAGTGAAAAAAAAAATCATTTACACATCCAACTTTAACGAAAAGTCATCAAACACCTGTGGGGTGTTAAGGCTCACTGGACCCCTTGTTACGTGCCTTGAGGGGTGTAGTTTCCAAAATAGTATGCCATGTGTTTTTTTTATTGCTGTTCTGGCACCATAGGGGCTTCTTAAATGTGACATGCCCCCCCAAAACCATTTCAGCAAAATTTGCTTTTCAAAAGTCAAATGTGACTCCTTCTCTTCTGAGCATTGTAATGCGCCAGCAGAGCACTTGATGTCCACACATGGGGTATTTCCATACTCAGAAGAGATGGGGTCAAACATTTTGGGGTGCATTTTGTCCTATTATCCCTTGTAAACATTTTACATTTGAGGGAAAACTTGCATTTTAGTGAAAAAAATTATAATAATTTACACATCCAACTTTAACATAAAGTCATCAAACACCTTAGGGCTCACTGGACCCCTTGTTATGTGCCTTGAGGGGTGTAGTTTCCAAAATAGTATGCCATGTTTTTTTTTTTTTTTTTTGTGTTCTGGCACCATAGGGGCTCCTAAATGTGACATACCCGCCAAAAACCATTTCAGAAAAACTCACTCTCCAAAATCCCACTATCGCTCCTTCCCTTCTGAGCCCTCTAGTGCACCCGCCGAACACTTGACATACACATATGAGGTATTTCCTTACTCGAGAGAAATTGGTTTACACATTTTGGGTACATTCCCACACGGCGTATTTGCTGCGTATTTGCTGCTGCGTATTTTATTTTCTCTGTTGGAGTCAATGGGTAGGAAAATACGCAGCACCAAATACGCAGCAAATACGCAGCAAAATACGCCGTGTGGGAACGTACCCTTAAGGAAAATTTCTCCCCCTTTACCCCTTGTAAAAATTCAAATCTGGATCTACAAGAACATGCCAGTGTAAAAAATGAAGATTTTGAATTTTCTCCTTCAATTTGCTGCTATTCCTGTGAAACAAATCTACTTCAAAACAAAACTGGTCCCTGAAAAATTTCGATTTTGAAAATTTTGGGAAAAATTTGAAAATTGCTGCTATACTTTGAAGCCCTCTGATGTCTTCCAAAAGTAAAAACATGTCAACTTTATGATGCAAAGCAGACATGTTGTATACGTGAATCAATATAAAATTTATTTGGAATATTCATTTTCCTTATAAGCAGAGAGCTTCAAAGTTAAAAAGAAAATGCAAAATTTTCTATTTTTTCATCAAATGTTGGAATTTTTTACCAGGAAATGATGCAAGTATCGACAAAATTTTACCACTAACATAATATGTCACGAAAAAGCAATATTGAATCAGAATGAAAGGTAAAAGCATCCCAGAGTTATTAATGCTTAAAGTGAAAGTGGTCAGATGTTTAAAAAATGACCGGGTCCTACAGTGAAAATTGGCTGGGTCCTTAACCCCTTAAGGATCAGACCATTTTACACCTTAAGGACCAGAGCGTTTTTTGCAATTCTGACCACTGTCACTTTAAACATTAATAACTCTGGAATGCTTTTAGTTATCATTCTGATTCTGAGATTGTTTTTTCGTGACATATTCTACTTTAACTTAGTGGTAAAATTTTATGGTAACTTGCATCCTTTCTTGGTGAAAAATCCCAAAATTTGATGAAAAAAATGAAAATTTTGCATTTTTCTAACTTTGAAGCTCTCTGCTTGTAAGGAAAATGGATATTCAAAATAAAACATTTTTGGGTTCACATATACAATATGTCTACTTTATGTTTGCACCATAAAATTTATGAGTTTTGACTTTTGGAAGACACCAGAGGGCTTCAAAGTTCAGCAGCAATTTGGAAATTTTTCAAAAAATTTTCAAACTCGCTATTTTTCATGGACCAGTTCAGGTTTGAGGTGGATTTGAAGGGTCTTCATATTAGAAATACCCCATAAATGACTCCATTATAAAAACTACACCCCCAAAGTATTGAAAATGACATTCAATAAGTGTATTAACCCTTTAGGTGTTTCACAGGAATAGCAGAAAAGTGAAGGAGAAAATTCACAATCTTCATTTTTTACACTCGCATGTTCTTGTAGACCCAATTTTTGAATTTTTGCAATTGGTAGAAAGGAGAAAATTTTTACTTGTATTTGAAACCCAATTTCTCTCGAGTAAGCACATACCTCATATGTCTATGTAAAGTGTTCGGCGGGCGCAGTAGAGGGCTCAGAAGGGAAGGAGCAACAAATGGTTTTTGGGGGGCATGTCACCTTTATGGTGCCAGGACAGCAGGACAGCTGTCCTATGGTGCCAGGACAGCAAAATGGTGCCAGGACAGCAAAATGGTGCCAGGTCAGCAAAACCTACGGTGCCAGGACAGCAAAAAAAAACACATGGCATACCATTTTGGAAACTAGACCCCTCGGGGAACGTAACAAGGGGTAAAGTGAACCTTAATACCCCACAGGTGATTCACGACTTTTGCATATGTAAAAAAAAAATAATAATTTTTTACCTAAAATGCTTGGTTTCCCAATAATTTTACATTTTTAAAAAGGATAATTGCAGAAAATACCCCCCAAAATTTGAAGCCCAATTTCTCCCGATTCAGAAAACACCCCATATGGGGGTGAAAAGTGCTCTGCTGGCGCACTACAGGTCTCCAAAGAGAAGGAGTCACATTTGGCTTTTTGAAAGCAAATTTTGCTCTGGGGGCATGCCGCATTTAGGAAGCCCCTATGGTGCCAGAACCGCAAAAAAAAAAACACATGGCATACCATTTTGGAAACTAGACCCCTCGGGGAACGTAAAAAGGGGTAAAGTGAACCTTCATACCCTACAGGTGTTTCACGACTTTTGCATATGTAAAAAAAAAAAATGTTTACCTAAAATGCTTGGTTTCCCAAAATTTTTACATTTTTAAAAAGGGTAATAGCAGAAAATACCCCCCAAAATTTGTAACACAATTTCTCCTGAGTACGGCGATACCCGATATGTGGCCCTAAACTGTTGCCTTGAAATACGACAGGGCTCCAAAGTGAGAGCGCCATGCGCATTTGAGGCATAAATTAGGGACTTGCATAGGGGTGGACATAGGGGTATTCTACGCCAGTGATTCCCAAACAGGGTGCCTCCAGCTGTTGTAAAAGTCCCAGCATGCCTGGACAGTCAGTGGCTGTCTGGTAATACTGGGAGTAGTTGTTTTGCAACAGCTGGAGGCTCCGTTTTGGAAACAGTGGCGTACCAGACGTTTTTCATTTTTATTGGGGAGGGGGGCTGTGTAGGGGTATGTGTATATGTAGTGTTTTTTACTTTTTATTTTATTTTGTGGTAGTGTAGTGTAGTGTTTTTAGGGTACAGTCGCACGGGCGGGGGGTTCACAGAAGTTTCTCGCTGGCAGTTTGAGCTGCAGCAGAAAATTTGCCGCAGCTCAAACTTGCAGCCGGATACTGACTGTAATCCTCCGCCCATGTGAGTGTACCCTGTACATTCACATTGGGGGGGGGGGGGGACATCCAGCTGTTGCAAAACTACAACTCCCAGCATGTACGGTCTATCAGTGCATGCTGGGAGTTGTAGTTTTGCAACAGCTGGAGGCACACTGGTTGTGAAACACAGAGTTTGGCAACAAACTCAGTGTTTTGCAACCAGTGTGCCTTCAGCTGTTGCAAAAGCTACAACCCCCAGCATGTACGGACAACGGAAGGGCATTCTGGGTGTTGTAGTTATGCAACAGCGGGAGGCATACTACTTTGGCTGGGGATTGTAGTTATGCAACAGCTGGAGACACACTGGTTTGCTACTTAACTCAGTGTGCCTTCAGCTGTTGCAAAACTACAACTCTCAGCAATCACCGACAGCCAACGGGCATGCTGGGAGTTGTAGATATGCAACCAGCAGATGCACCACTACAACTCCCAGCATGCACTTTAGCTGTTTGTGCAAGCTGGGAGTTGTAGTTACACAACAGCTGAAGGTACACTTTTCCATAGAAAGAATGTGCCTCCAGCTGTTGCAAAACCATAAGTCCCAGCATGCCCATAAGGGAATGCTGGGAGTTGTGGTGGTCTGCCTCCTCCTGTTGCATAACTACAGCTCCCAGCATGCCCTTTTTGCATGCTGGGAGCTGTTGCTAAGCAACAGCAGGAGGCTGTCACTCACCTCCTGCTGCTGCTGATCGACGCTGCAGGTCAGTCCCGCCGCCGTCGTCGCTCCCGGGGCCCCGATCCCAACATTAACGCCGGGGATCGGGGTCCCCAGCACCCGGGGTGCACGTCCCGCACCCGCTCACGTCCTCCGGAAGAGGGGCGGAGCGGGTGTGGGAGTGACACCCACAGCAGGCGCACTGATTGGTCGGCCGACGATCGATGAATCAGGGCGATTGTGAGGTGGCACCAGTGCCACCTCACCCCTGCTGGCTATGGCTGTTCGGGGCCGTCTCTGACGGCCCCAATCAGCCAGTAATTCCGGGTCACCGGGTCACTGGAGACCCGATTGGCCCGGAATCGCCGCAGATCGCTGGACTGAATTGTCCAGCGATCTGCGGCCATCGCCGACATGGGGGGGCATAATGACCCCCCTGGGCGATATGCCGCGATGCCTGCTGAACGATTTCAGCAGGCATCGGGCACCGGCTCCCCTCCGGCTAGCGGCGGGGGGCCGGGAATGGACAGGACGTACTCCTACGTCCTCGGTCCTTAAGGACTCGGAAACGGGGGCGTAGGAGTACGTCCATTGTCCTTAAGGGGTTAATATTTGGTTACACACCCATTGGAAAAAAATTACTGAAATCATTCGCTTCCTATAACCATCAATAAGCTTCTTTCGTCTCTTAGCTGGAATGTTGGACCACTCTTCCTTTGCAAACTGCTCCAGGTCTTTCTTATTGGAAGTGTGCTTTTTCCCAACAGCTATTTTAAGATCTCTCCACAGGTGTTCAATGGGATTTAGATCTGGACTCGTTGCTAGCCACTTCAGAACTCTCCAGCACTTTGTTGCCATCCATTTCTGGGTGCTTTTTAACATATGTTTGAGGTCATTGTCCTGCTGGAAGACCCAAGATCTCGGACGCAAATTCAGCTTTCTGACACTGGGCTGTACAGTACGACCCCAAATCCGTTGGTAATCCTCAGATTTCATGATGCCTTGCACACATTCAAGGCAAACAGTGCCAGAGGCAGCAAAACAACCACAAAACATAATTGATCCTCCACCATATTTCACTGTAAGTACTGTGTTCTTTTCTTTGTAGGCCTCGTTCCGTTTTCGGTAAACAGTAGAATGATGTGCTTTACCAAAAAGTTCTATCTTAATCTCATCTGTCCACAAGACGTTTTCCCAGAAGGATTTTGGCTTACTCAAGTTCATTTTGGTGCAATATGGTCTTGCTTTGTTATGTCTCTGTTTCAGCAGTGGGGTCCTCTTTGGTCTCCTGCCATAGCATTTCATTTCATTTAGATGCTGATGGATAGTTTGCGCTGACACTGATGCACCCTGAGCCTGCAGGACAGCTTGAATATCTTTGGAACTTGTTTGGAGCTGCTTATCCACCATCCGGTCTATCCTGCATTGACACCTTTCATCAATTTTTCTCTTCCGTCCACGCACAGGGAGATAAGTTACAGTGCCATGGGTTGCAAACTTCTTGATAATGTTGCGCACTGTGGACAAAGGCAAATATAGATCTCTGGAGATGGACTTGTAACCTTGAGATTGTTGATATTTTTCCACAATTTTGGTTCTCAAGTCCTCAGACAGTTCTCTTCTCCTCTTTCTGTTGTCCATGCTTGGTGTGGCACACACAGACACATAATGCAAAGACTAAGTGAACCTCTCTCCTTTTTATCTGCTTTCAGGTGTGATTTTTACATTGCCCACACCTGTTACTTGTCCCAGGTGAGTTTAAAGGAGCATCACATGCCTGAAACAATTTTATTTTTCCACAATTTTGAAAGGGGGCCAATAATTTTGTCCAGATAATTTTTGAAGTTTGGTGTGACATTATTTCCAATGTGCTTTTTTCCTCCCTTTTTTGGTTTAGTTCCAGTACACACAAAGGGAATAAGTCCACGTGGAAGCACCAGCTCTCCAATCCCCTGTAATGTGCCCGGATCGGTGTCCAGCCAACACCAACAATGAAAATGAACAGCAGAAGATCCAGCACTATTTCTTTGCAACTTTATTGAAAACACGGCACACAGGTAAAACCAGCCAAAACTCAGAAGCGTTTCGAGCGCATGCGCTCTTTCTCGGTGATCACCGAGAAAGAGCGCATGTGCTCGAAACGCGTCTGGGTTTTGGCTGGTTTTACCTGTGTGCCGTGTTTTCAATAAAGCTGCAAAGAAATAGTGCTGGATCTTCTGCTGTTCATTTACACAAAGGGAATAAACATGTGTATAGCAAAACATGTGATACTGCAATCCTTTTCTGGGTTGCCAACATTTACAAACACCAGAAGATGCCCGAATTAGTCAGTGGTTACATTGTATACAAGATGGTAGAACATGAGCATTTTATAGCATTCGTGTTAGAAGGCTGGATCATTGCAAGTAGCGAAGCAAAAATATTGCTGTTGTTACTACCTAAAGGGGGCTGCTGTAATTATTACCTGATGGGGACTGCTGCTGTTACTACCTAATGGGGGGCTTCTACTACTACCTAAAAGGGAGCTTCTACTACTATATATGGGGGGCTGCAACTGTATACAGGGGGGCTACTATCTACTATGGTACCTACCTACAGGGAGTAACCCCTACTTATAGGGGACTGCTACTGTCTACAGAGAGTAACTACCTACAGGGGGGAGCTATCTACATGGAGACTTGCCTATTTGGGGCACCTCCATAATGGGGAAACCACATGAAGGGACCTGTCTACCTACTAAAGCAAACTACCTTCCTTATGAGGGGGAGGGGCTACTCAACCCCAACCCACATATATACCCACTCTACTGTGTAGGACACTAAGAGGGGTATTATTACTGTATAGAGTGGTAAAGGTGCTGGGGTAATATTTTCTCATTGTATATTGGTATTATAGGTAACATTGGTCACATTGTTCATTGGTCAGTAACAGTATGTTGGTAATATGTATATTGATAATATTTCCCCCTTATATACTGGTATTATTGATAATATTGGTCTCAGTATACAGGATTTAGTCAGTAACAATATGATGGTAATATGTAAGGTGATGATATTCCTCCTTGTATACTAGTATTATTGGTATTATTGGTCTCAGTATACAGGATTTGGTCAGTAACAGTATGATGGTAATATGTATGGTTATAATATTCTTCCTTGTACACTGGCAACATTGTTAATATTCGTCTCAGGATTTGGTCAGTTACAGTGTTATGGTAATATTTCCTTTCCTCTTTATACTAATGTTTACTTGGTAAATGTATGACTAATTTAGATGAATACAGTATTATAATGCATGGACAATTTACATAAATCTGGGCGTGGCTGCCAGTGGCTGACAAAATGCTGTGGGGCTGGTATACAATTATTTCCAGGACTGTTTTTCATCCTCAGTCCAGCCCTGTTTGTGGACAAAGTATTTTTAAATGGTATTTACAATATTATTGACCCAGATCTATTGTGGAACCAAGAATGTTATTAGTCACCAGAAAAAAAAACAAAAAACGGAATCATTTGTCAAGGTGTATGTAGCCACTGCTCCCAATCCTGTGCTGAGATATTCTACTTGGTAATTCAGATTCGGAGCTGATATATTTGATGAATGAACCAAAAGGTTTGACTTTATTTAAGTGTTCCAGGATGAATTTCCCTGCCAAATATAAGATGCCTGATTAAATCTTTACATGTTACTGCCGAAAATGGAAATTGCTTTAGCAACTACTATATCTAAAAGATAACTTATTTTTGGGAGGATATTGATACTCTGGTATAGCAATTTTGTTGAAGCTGGTGTATGTAGAATTATGCAAATACAAAATCATTATCAGCTCTCTTTCTTTCAGGGAGGATGGATATTAGCCTATAGTGTCCCCTGGGCCCCTTTGCATATATCCCCCCAATATGTTTGTAATGTATTATACCATGTAATGTGTTCAGAAAGCGTTGTTACTTTAAGACTGTTTACCATGTGACTTTTTATATGATTGTTACCCAGGAGGTACCAGTGACCAGGTGATCCCAGGGGTGACCTATGGGCTCCCTGCTAGTCTCCCATAGGGGGCTATAACACTGCACACACTGATCTTTTACATTGATCACTTTTACATTGATTACTGTTCGATGATTCTGCCGCTTGACTGCTCATGCCTGGATCTCAGGCACTGAGCAGTCATTCGGCGATCGGACAGCATGGAGGCAGGTAGGGACCCTCTGGCTGTCCTGTAAGCTAATCGGGATGCCAGGCCCGACTCGCTATGACGTGGGGCTACGGGAACGGGAGCGGACTCATGTAGTACCGGTACATCATGGCTCCTTAAGGGGTTAACCCCTTAAGGACTCAGGGTTTTTCCGTTTTTGCACTTTCGTTTTTTCCTCCTTACCTTTTAAAAATCATAACCCTTTCAATTTTCCACCTAAAAATCCATATTATGGCTTATTTTTTGCGTCGCCAATTCTACTTTGCAGTGACATTAGTCATTTTACCCAAAAATGCACGGCGAAACGGAAAAAAAAATCATTGTGCGACAAAATCGAAAAAAAAACGCCATTTTGTAACTTTTGGGGGCTTTCGTTTCTACGCAGTGCATATTTCGGTAAAAATTACACCTTATCTTTATTCTGTAGGTCCATACGGTTAAAATGATACCCTACTTATATAGGTTTGATTTTGTCGCACTTCTGGAAAAAATCATAACTACATGCAGGAAAATTTATATGTTTAAAAATGTCATCTTCCGACCCCTATAACTTTTTTATTTTTCCACGTATGGGGTGGTGTGAGGACTCATTTTTTGCGCCGTGATCTGAAGTTTTTATCGGTATGATTTTTGTTTTGATCGGACTTTTTGATCACTTTTTATTCATTTTTTAATGATATAAAAAGTGACCAAAATACGCTTTTTTGGACTTTGGAATTTTTTTGCGCGTACGCCATTGACCGTACGGCTTAATTAATGATATATTTTTATAGTTCGGACATTTACGCACGCGGCGATACCACATATGTTTATTTTTTATTTTTTTTACACTGTTTTATTTTTTTTATGGGAAAAGGGGGGTGATTCAAACTTTTATTAGGGAAGGGGTTAAATGACCTTTATTAACACTTTTTTTTTACATTTTTTTTGCAGTGTTATAGGTCCCATAGGGACCTATAACACTGCACACACTGATCTCTAATGCTGATCACTGGCGTGCATTAACACGCCTGTGATCAGCATTATCGGCGCTTGACTGCTCCTGCCTGGATCTCAGGCACGGAGCAGTCATTCGTCGATCGGACACCGGGGAGGCAGGTAAGAGCCCTCCCGGTGTCCGATCAGCTGTTCGGGACGCCGCGATTTCACCGCGGCGGTCCCGAACAGCCCGACTGAGCAGCCGGGTCACTTTCACTTTCACTTTAGAAGCGGCGGTCAGCTTTGACCGCCGCTTCTAAAGGGTTAATACCGCACATCGCCGCGATCGGCGATGTGTGGTATTAGCCGCGGGTCCCGGCCGTTGATTAGCGCCGGGACCGACGCGATATGATGCGGGATCGCGGCGCGATCCCGCTTCATATCGCGGGAGCCGGCACAGGACGTAAATATACGTCCTGCGTCGTTAAGGGGTTAAGATCATTCTGCCATATAATTGTGAGCATAAAAAGATTGAAAAAATGATCAACAAACACTGGTCCACAATTAACCCCTTAAGGACGCAGGGTTTTTCAGTTTTTGCACTTTCGTTTTTTCCTCCTTACCTTTTAAAAATCATAACCCTTTCAATATTACACCTAAAAATCCATATTATGGCTTATTTTTTGTATCACCAATTCTACTTTGCAGTGACATTAGTCATTTTACCCATAAATTCACTTTGAAACGGTAAAAAAAATCATTGTCCGACAAAATCGAAGAAAAAACACCATTTTGTAACTTTTGGGGGCTTCCGTTTCTACGCAGTGCATATTTCGGTAAAAATGACACCTTATCATTATTCTGTAGGTCCATATGGTTAAAATGATACCCTACTAATATAGGTTTCATTTTGTCAGACTTCTGGAAAAAATCATAACTACATGCAGGAAAATGTATACGTTTAAAAATGTCATCTTCTGACCCCTATAACTTTTTTATTTTTCCACGTACAGGGCGGTATGAGGACTCATTTTTTGCGCTGTGATCTGAAGTTTTTATCGGTGCCATTTTTGTTTTGATCAGACTTTTTGATCACTTTTTATTTATTTTTTAATGGTATAAAAAGTGACCAAAAATACGCTTTTTTGGACTTTGGAATTTATTTACTTGTGCGCCATTGACCGTGCGGTTTAATTAATTATATATTTTTTATAGTTCGGGCATTTACGCATGCGGCGATACCACATATGTTTATTTTTATTTACACTGTTTTATATTTTGTTATGGGAAAAGGGGGGTGATTCAAACTTTTATTAGGTAAGGGGTTAAAGGACCTTTATTAACACTTTTTTTTTACTTTTTTTTTGGAGTGTTATAGGTCCCATTGGGACCTAGAACACTGCACACACTGATCTCTCATGCTGATCACTGGCATGTATTAACACGCCTGTGATCAGTGTTATCGGCGCTTGACTGCTCCTGCCTGGATCTCAGGCACGGAGCAGTCATTCGTCGATCGGACACCGAGGAGGCAGGTAAGGGCCCTCCCGGTGTCCTGTAAGCTGTTCGGGATGGCGCGATTTCACAGCGGCGGTCCCGAACAGCCCGACTGAGCAGCCAGGTTACTTTCACTTTCACTTCAGACGCGGCGGTCAGCTTTGATCGCTGCGTCTGAAGGGTTAATACAGGGCATCACCGCGATCGGTGATGTCCTGTATTAGCCGCGGGTCCCGGCCATTGATAGCCGCCGAGACCGTCCCGATATGCATATCGCGGTAGCCGGCGGAGGACGTAAATATACGTCCTTCGTCGTTAAGATAACAATTTGGGGTGGTCATTATGAGACCGTCCACCTGTAATTTATACAAAAGCCCCAAATTTGGGACTTATGGTGGCACCTTCTGTTAGATCTCCATCAACCTCTATTAATAATTCTAATACATGGCTAAATACTAAAGGCTTTTTTCTCTGTGGCTTGTGTCCAAATTGTCTAAAAATAAAAGGTCCCAAAAAAACTACTGAGATCGTTGCCTGCAGCAACGATTTCAAGTGGTCCATAGAAGACCACATCTCATGTAATTCAACTGGGGTCATATATGTGATTGAATACAGCTGCAAAAAATAGTATATAGGGAGGATGAAAAGAACACTAGAAATCCGAATCTTACTAACAGTAAAAATGGAAATTTAAAACACCCTTTGTCGGCACACTCCACTAGAGTTCATCACAAAGAATACAAAAACTTTTCCTTTATTGGGATACAACAAGATTGGAGAGGTGGTAGTTTTATCACAAAAAGGTCGAGGGTGGAAAGTAAGAAAATTTATGAATTTAATACTTTGAAGGGGACACACTGAGCCCCAGCGCTCGTCCAAAGGTGTAAACTCTCACTTTGAACTATTTGGATTTTTGAAGGGGACACACTGAGCCCCAGCGCTCGTCTTTCTTCATGAGGACGACCCCTTGGATTCACTGTGTCCCCTACACTTACGTCGGACTAACCCATTTTCCAGAAATACTCTTTGTCTTTATTGTTGTTTTGTTATTATGATTGGTTGTATAAATAATCATTGTTATTTTTTATTTTCATTTTTATTCTTATATTTACAGTTTAATTTTTATTTCATATCCATTATTATTATTATTTCTAAGTTTATTTTACATTTATGTTCATAAGTTATTGTACCTTATTTATTTTATTTTTCATTTCTATTTTTTTCTATCTACATTTATTTTTATTGTACTGTATTTCTTATTTTTATTCTTATTTATTTGTATTCGTTGTATTTTTATGTTCACCTATTTTATCTTATTCTTTTTATTACTTTTAATATCTTCATGGGTAGATATCTTTTATTAAAATTATTTTTATCATTTAAATGTTCTTTGGCTAGATTCTAAATGCTGTAATATAGCCATATTGTTCAGCATTTGTTATCTAAGTTTTCCTAGTATTATATAACATATCGTATGTTTCCTGTTATGAATCCATTCCATTTCTTGCTTCTTACAAAGAAAACAGCTTATGTGCATCTACTTTAAAGGAGTACTCCGGCGCACACTTTTTTTTCCTTTTATCCCGTCCGGGCTGACAAATAAAAGAAAACACACTTTCTCTTACCTGCCAACGAGCCCCCGGAGCTCCGGTACACTCCGGTACAAGTGTTCGGTCCCCGGGCTGTATTCTTCTTACTTCCTGTTAGCCCGGCACGTCACACGGAGCTTCAGCCTATCACTGGCCGAGGCGGGACATCGCTGCGGCCGGTGATAGGCTGAAGCTCCGTGTGACGTGCCGGGCTAACAGGAAGAAGAATACAGCCCGGGGACCGAACACCTGTACCGGAGTGTACCGGAGCTCCGGGGGCTCGTTGGCAGGTAAGAGAAAGTGTGTTTTCTTTTATCTTGCAGCCTGGACGGGATAAAAGGGAAAAAGTGCAGGCCGGAGTACTCCTTTAATTGCAAAATGTGTATATAAGGATTTACCAGTCAGTTTGTCTCACATCTCTACTGAGGAAAGGGCCGTTTTGAATTGTTAAGAGCCCTGAAATGTGTCTAGAGCTAAGTTTAACGCATCTAGAATGCACTTTTATGATTCCGCAAGTCCGCACTGAACTTATAAAGCTACACTGAACTGAAGATCCGGCAAACACCCTTTCAAACAGCTGCAGCCTCCCAGTATCCAGCGCACTGCCTCCAGTTCATCCGGCAGTCTGTTTCATCTCACCCGGCAATTTATCATGTGTCTCTGACGTCAGACGCCACCGAAGTACACGAGGTCCGTGCCAGGACATCGATAAGGTGCTACTCATACCATCTTCAAAAAAGCTTCATTACTGTAGCGGCACACAATAGGTCTGTGGCAGGCAGACCAGCCGAGGAGACGCATGCCAGTGTCCCACACCAGCGTACTAAACATTGGTCCAATAATACATCTGAGGACACCTGTTTGCTGCGATAACATCTACAGCCGGTAACTATATTCTACTTATTCACATGGACTGGGATACATTATTTATGAAATTGTGAGCTGTCATTATTCCATTCCGTACTATCAGATTCCGGACTACTGAATATATCAGAGAAATCATACAGTTAAAGTGCGGGACATTATTACTATTCCACAAGGGCCCTGTGGTAATAGGTCTAGTATAATGATTTCTAGTACAGCTTATCATATTACATTATTTTTATCTGTTTATGCAATTTAATAAATTCTGCAATTTTTCATTTAAAAAAATTTGAAGCATGATCTTTCCATTATTAATTCTAAATGGTTTATCATGTATCAGGTTGTTTGATATTAGCCTTGAGGTGGTGATTTACATATTTTTTTCCCTTTCCCCTTTCCCCTTTCTTTGTATTTATGCCACACCTGGGTGAACTGTCTAGAGCAGCATATGTTTTCTATGGGGATTTTCTCCTACTCTGGACAGATCCGTGTTCCAAAAAGAAAATAATTTCCTCTGTAGTATTCAGCAGCTAATAAGTACTGAAAGGATTAAGATTTTTTAATAGAAGTCATTTACAAATCTGTTTAACTTTACGGCATCAGAGTACTCCTTTAATGCCACCTGCACCTAGGGTAATTCCATCTGCCCTTTGCATCACACCCTCTACGATATATATATATAATTTATGTTATTTTATATATATTTTTATATTTATTATTGAATATACAAAAAAAATAAGATATATATATTATTTTTTATTTTTTTAATATTTAATAAATAAATATATAAAATAAATATAATATGAAAATATATATATATGTGTATATATATTTATCTATATATATAAAACTCAACGTGTGTGTGTGTATGTATGTATGTATGTGTGTATGTATGTATGTATGTATGTATGTATGTTCCACAAAACTTTCAAACAGCTAAAGATATTAACATGAAACTTGGCACATATGTTACTTATATGTCAACAACAAACATAGGATAGGTAATTTAACCCTTACTCACCCCCATTTGCCAAGGGCAGGGCTTATGTTTAACCCGATAACGACCAAGGACGAGTATAGACGTTCAGTTTGGCGGGCGTTCCCGCACCTGGACGTCTATACTCGTCCATTCTTCTCGTGGGTGCTGCCCAGTGCACCCACGAGATCGCGGCAGGGACTCGGCTGTATCACACAGCCGGGACCCTGCTGCACTGCCAGGACCGAAGTAAACTTCGGTCCCGGCAGTTTTAACCCTTACAGCCTCGGTCGGAAGTGACCGCGGGCTCTAAGTGTTATGACAGAGGGAGGGAGCTCCCTCTGTCACTCCTGCAGCACCCCGCATCGCGATTGCGGGGTGCTGCGTGTAATACGCGGCTGGCCGGGGCCTGCCGCACTGCCGGGAGTGAAGTTCACTTCACTCCCGGCAGTTTAACCCTTACAGCCGCGGTCAGAAGTGACCGCGGGCTGTAAGTGTTATGACAGAGGGAGGGAGCTCCCTCTGTCACTCCTGCAGCACCCCGCAGCGCGATCGCGGGGTGCTGCTGCATACCTGGGCAGCCGGGGGTCCTACAAAGACCCCCAGGTCTGCCCTGGGTATTGCCTGAAAGGACGTGCCAGAGGCACGTCCTGATATGCTGCCTGCTAGTGAAAACTGGCAGGCAGCATATAACTGCAATGCTTTGGAATACTAAGTATTCCAAAGCATTAAAAAGTGTAAAAATAAATAAATAAATAAAATAAAAGTGTAAAAATAAATAAAAATTTTATAAAAGTGTAAAAAAAAAAAAATTTATATATATATATATATATATATATATATATATATATATATATATTAAATTTACATTTATTAAATGAATCTAATTTATAAAAATGCATAATGTGTAGGATCGCGTTGGCGGACATCCCCAGCATGTAATATGCTGCGGATGTCCACCATGTGATCCTACACATTATGCAGCAGTCACGGTAATGAGCTCCCTGCTGCGGCTGGGTAGCTTTGTGTGTCCACTCATAGCGGCGGATTTCCCGCCAGCAGTCATGAGCGGACACACTGAGCTACCCAGCCGCAGCAGTGATGGATATATTCGCCATGAGCGGGTGCTTATTCCCACAACATGGCGGATATATCCATCAGGATCCTTAACTGTCACAGACAGACGCGTTACACTGCCAGCCGACAAAGGACCAATCAGAGTGGTCCCTGGTCCAGCCAATAACTTGTAGGGGTGCGGTATATAAATGGGGTCACTTGTGGGGGTGGGGGTACTGTTCTGCCCTGAAAGCCAAATGGCACTCCTCTCCTTCTGAGTCCTACCACGCGGCCAAGGAACCATATATGGCCAAAGCGGGGTATTTCCGAACATGGGACAAGCAGCTAAATAAAATATAGGGTGCATTTCTTTCAATATCAGAAGTGATGTACAAAAAATATGCCCCCCAAATGATGCATTTGTGAAAAATTGCAAATTTCGAATTTTTAACACTGACTTTGTAATAATTCCTGCCAAAAAACTATGGTGTTAAAATACTCACTGTACCCCCTAGCGAATACCTTGAGGGGTCTAGTTTTTAAAATGGGGTCATTTGGGGGGGTGTTCCTATGTTCTACTACCTTTTAATTTCTGCAAACCTTGCATAGCACACAAAAAAAGATGTACTTTTCAAATTTTCAAAATTTTCTAAATTTCAAGTTAAATTGTTAGGCTTCTAACGAATTTAAAATGTTAATTAAAAACAAAAAAATTATGTTAAAATAAAGTAGACATCTGAAAGTATAAGTTTCATAAACTATTTGGTCAGTATGTATAAATATATGCAACCTATTAGTGTTAAAATAGCAAAAAATCGTAATTTTTTGTAAAAATTTCATGATTTTTTGCATTGTAAAAAAAAACTACAAATGATATCGGCTTACTTATACTATGTACATGAAGGACAACTTGTGACAAAAAAACAATGTCGTCAGAATTATCGTGATTGGCAAAACGTTACCAGAGTTATTCTCTAATAAAGACAGACATCCCCGATTTGAAAAAACAGGCCTGGTCTTTCAGGGGCGTACAGGTTTATTTGTATTGGTCCTTAAGGGGTTAAAGTCCCATGCAAGTCAATGGGAAATATATGTTACCGCATAACTTCCAAACGGCTGGAGATATTTCGATAATACTTGGTCACATGTTACTTATATGTCCACTTAAAATATAGGATAGTTAATTTAACCCTTAACTACCCCCCATTTGTGAGGGTCAGGGTTTTTTTTTTCCCCCATATAATTTCCGTACGGCTGGAGCTATTTCATTACCTGGTACACATATTACGAGTCGGGATATGAGGACTGGATGGGAGGTCGGGATAGGAGGTCGGGATAGGAGGACGGTATATGAGAACGGGATAGGAGGTTGGGATAGGAGGTCGGGTAGGAGGTCGGGATAGGAGGTCGGGATAGGAGGACAAGATAGGAGCATGGGATATGAGGACGGGATAGGAGGTCTGGATAGGAGGTTGGGATAGGAGATCGGGATAGGAGGTCAAGATAGGAGGTCGAGATATGAGAATAGGAAAATAGGTCGGTATAGGAGGACGGGATGGGAGGTCTGGATAGGAGGTCAGGATAGGAGGTCGAGATAGGAGGATGGGATAGGAGGTCGAGATAGGAGGTCGAGATATGAGAACGGGAAAGGAGGTCGGGATAGGAGGTCGGGATAGGAGGACGTGATAGGAGGTTGACATAGGAGGTTGACATAGGAGGTTGACATAGGAGGTTGACACAGGAGGTCGGCATAGGAGGTCGGGATAGGAGGTCGGGATAGGAGGTCGGGATAGGAGGTCGGGATAGGAGGTCGAGATAGGAGGTCGAGATAGGAGGTCGAGATAGGAGGTCGAGATAGGAGGTCGAGATAGGAGGTCGAGATAGGAGGTCGGGATGGGAGGTCTGGATAGGAGGTCAGGATACGAGGTCGAGATAGGAGGTCGAGATATGAGAATGGGAAAGGAGGTCGGGATAGGAGGTCAGGATAGGAGGACGGGATAGGAGGTTGACATAGGAGGTTGACATAGGAGGTTGACATAGGAGGTTGACACAGGAGGTCGGCATAGGAGGTCGGCATAGGAGGTCGGCATAGGAGGTTGAGATAGGAGGTTGAGATAGGAGGTTGAGATAGGAGGTCGAGATAGGAGGTCGAGATAGGAGGTCGAGATAGGAGGTCGAGATAGGAGGTTGAGATAGGAGGTCGAGATAGGAGGTCGAGATAGGAGGTCGAGATAGGAGGACGGGATAGGAGGACGGGATAGGAGGATGGCAAAGGAGGTCGAGAGAGGAGGTTGAGATAGGAGGTCGACATATGAGGACGGAAAAGGAGGTCGGGATAGGAGGTCTGGATAGGAGGTTGAGATAGGAGGATGAGATAGGAGGTCAAGATAGGAGGTCAAGATATGAGGACGGGAAAGGAGGCCGGGATAGGAGGTCAGGATAGGAGCACGGGATAAGAGGTAGAAATAGGAGGTCGAAATAGGAGGTCGAGATATGAGGACGGGAAAGGAGGATGGGATAGGAGGTCGGGATAGGAGGTCGAGATAGGAGGTCGAGATAGGAAGTCGAGATTGGAGGACGGGATAGGAGGACGGGATAGGAGGTCGGGATAAGAGGTCGAGATAAGAGGTCGAGATAGGAGGACTGGATAGGAGGACTGGATAGGAGGACTGGATAGGAGGACTGGATAGGAGGACTGGATAGGAGGACGGGATAGGAGGACGGGATAGGAGGTCGGGATAGGAGGTCGAGTTAGGAGGACGGGATAGGAGGTCGGGATAGGAGGTCGGGACAGGAGGTCGGGACAGGAGGTCGGGACAGGGGGACGGGATAGGAGGACGGGATAGGAGGATGGGATAGGATGTCAAGATAGGAGGATGGGATAGGAGGTTGGGATAGGAGGGTGGCATAAGAGGTCAAGTTGGGAGATCAGGATAGGAGGACGGGATAGGAAGACGGGATAGGAGGACAGGATAGGAGGACGGGATAGGAGGACGGGATAGGAGGTCGGGATAGGATGTCAAGATAGGAGGAAGGGATAGGAGGATGGGATAGGAGGTTGGGATAGGAGGGTGGGATAGGAGGTCAAGTTGGGAGATCAGGATAGGAGGACGGGATAGGAGGACGGGATAGGAGGACGGGATAGGAGGTCGGGATAGGAGGTCAGGATAGGAGGACGGGATAGGAGGACGGGATAGGAGGTCGGGGTATAAGGACGGGACATGGGGTTGGGATATGACAACAATATATGGGGATGGGATATGAAGTCAAAAGCTTCCTCCTCTGTTGATTTTCCTCCCCAACAAGGATGAGGAAGGAAAAACCGGGCAGCGCCGGGTACTCAGCTAGTATATATATATATATATATATATATATATATATATATATATATCTTACTATTTAATATTGATATAAGTAAAAGCTACATGAATATTTGCTGAAAAAAAAGAATCTGCATAAATATTTGCTGAAAAATTCAATAAAACATATAGGGGTTCTCTGTGATATCAAAAAAGTGCATAAGCATAGTTTTGTACTAACCAATATACAGCCTCAAAAAAAGAAGGCATACAGTATTAAGTATGTGGACTGTATTGTCGGGACAAACCTCTTAATCACGGAACTGGTGTTTCATTCAGTGACAGTGAGGGAGGCTAGCATTCCTCTGTGCTCTCTCCTGTCTGATCGCACTACTTTGTGCTCTCTCCTGTCTGACAGTACCCCTCTGTGCTCTCTCCTGTCTGATAGGACTCCTCTGTACTCTCTCCTGTCAGATATTACTCCTCTGTACTCTCTCCTGTCTGATAGGACTCCTCTGTGCTCTCTCCTGTCTGATAATACTCCTCTGTGCTCTCTCCTCTCTAATAGGACTTCTCTATGCTCTCTCCTGTCTGATAATACTCCTCTGTGCTCTCTCCTCTCTGATAGGTCTCCTCTGTGCTCTCTCCTGTCTGATAGGACTCTTCTGTGCTCTCTCCTGTCTGATAGGACTCCTCTGTGTTTTCTCCTTTCTGATAGCACTCCTCTGTGCTCCCCCCTGTCCGATAGTACTCATCTGTGATCTCTCCTGTCTGATAGGACTCCTCTGTGCTCTGTCCCATCTGATAATACTCCTCTGTGCTCTCTCCTGTCTGATAGTACTCCTCTGTGCTCTCTTCTCTCTGATAATACTCCTCTGTGCTCTCTCCTGTCTGATAGCACTCCTCTGTGCTCTGTCCTGTCTGATAGCACTCCCATGTGCTCTCTCCTGTCTCATAGTACTCCTCTGTGCTCTCTCTTGTCTGATATTACTCCTCTGTACTCTCTCCTGTCTGATAGGACTCATTTGTGCTCTCTCCTGTCTGATATTACTCCTCTGTACTCTCTTCTGTCTGATAGGATTCCTCTGTGCTCTCTCCTGTCTGCACTCCTCTGTGCTCTCTCCTGTCTGATAGCACTACTCTGTACTCTCTCCTGTCTGATATTAATCCTCTGTACTCTCTCCCATCTGATAGGATTCCTCTGTGCTCTCTCCTGTCTGATAGCACCCCTTGGTGCTCTCTCCTGTCTGGTAGCACTCCTCTGTGCTCTCTCCTATCTGATAGGACTCGTCTGTGCTCTCTCCTGTCTGATAGCACTCCTCTGTAATCTGTCTGATAGAACTCCTCTGTGCTCTCTCCTGTCTGATAGGACTCCTCTGTGATCTGTCTGATAGGACTCCTATGTGCTCTCTCCTGTCTGAGAGGACTCCTCTGTGCTCTCTCCTATCTGATAGTACTCCTCTGTGCTCTCTCCTGTCTGATAGTACTCCTCTGTACTCTCTCTCTTCTCTGATAATACTCCTCTGTGCTCTATCCTGTCTGATTGGACTCCTCTGTGCTCTCTCCTGTCTGACAGCACTCCACTGTGCTCTATCCTGTCTTATAGTGATAGCACTCCTCTGTGCTCTTTCCTGTCTGATAGTACTCCTCTGTGCTCTCTCCTGTCTAATAGTACTCCCCTGTGTTCTCTCCTATCTGATAGTACTCCTCTGTGCTCTCTACTGTCTGATAGTACTCCTCTGTGCTCTCTCCCATCTGATAGTACTCCTCTGTGCTCTATCCTGTCTGACAGGACTCCTAAGTGATCTCTCCTGTTTGATAATATTCCTCTGTGCTCTCTCCTGTCTGATAGGACTCCTCTGTGCACTCTCCGGTCTGATATGACTCCTCGGTGATCTCTCCTGTCTGATATTACTCCTCTGTACTCTCTCCTGTATGATAGAACTCCTCTGTACTCTCTCCTGTCTGCACTCCTCTGTGCTCTCTCCTGTCTGACAGTACCCCTCTGTGCTCTCTCCTGTCTGATAGGAATCTTCTGTGCTCTCTCCTGTCTGATAGCACTCCTCTGTGCTCTCTCCTGTCTGATATTACTCCGCTGTACTCTCTCCTGTCTGATATTACTCCTCTGTACTCTCTCCTGTCTGATAGGACTCCTCTGTACTCTCTCCTATCTGCACTCCTCTGTACTCTCTCCGGTCTGATATTAATCCTCTGTACTCTCTCCTGTCTGATAGGACTTCTCTGTGCTCTCTCCTGTCTGACCGTACCCCTTTGTGCTCTCTCTTGTCTGATAGGACTCCTCTGTGCTCTCTCCTGTCTGATAGGACTCTTCTGTGCTCTCTCCTGTCTGATAGGACTCCTCTGTGCTCTCTCCTATTTGATAGTACTCCTCTGTGCTCTCTCCTCTCTTATAATACTCCTCTGTGCTCTCTCCTGTCTGATAGCACTCCTCTGTGCTCTTTCCTGTCTGATAGCACTCCTCTGTGCTCTCTCCTGTCTGATATTACTCCTCTGTACTCTCTCCTGTCTGATATTACTCCTCTGTACTCTCTCCTGTCTGATAGGACTCCTCTGTACTCTCTCCTGTCTGATAGGACTCCTCTGTGCTCTCTACTGTCTGATAGTACTCCTCTGTGCTCTATCCTGCCTGACAGGATTCCTATGTGCTCTCTCCTGTCTGATATTACTCTTCTGTACTCTCTCCTGTCTGATAGAACTCCTCTGTACTCTCTCCTGTCTGCACTCCTCTGTACTCTCTCCTGTCTGACATTAATCATCTGTACTCTCTCCTGTCTGATAGGACTCCTCTGTGCTCTCTCCTGTCTGATAGCACTCCTTGGTGCTCTCTCCTGTCTGATAGCACTCCTCTGTGCTCTCTACTGTCTGACCGTACCCCTCTGTGCTCTCTCCTGTCTGATAGGACTCCTCTGTGCTCTCTCCTGTTCGATAGGACTCTTCTGTGCTCTCCTGTCTGATAGAACTCCTCTGTACTCTCTCCTGTCTGCACTCCTCTGTGCTCTCTCCTGTCTGACAGTACCCCTCTGTGCTCTCTCCTGTCTGATAGGACTCTTCTGTGCTCTCTCCTGTCTTATAGCACTCCTTTGTGCTCTCTCCTGTCTGATATTACTCCTCTGTACTCTCTCCTGTCTGCACTCCTCTGTGCTCTCTCCTCTCTGATAGCACTCCTCTGTACTCTCTCCTGTCTGATATTATTCCTCTGTACTCTCTCCTGTCTGATAGGACTCCTCTGTGCTCTCTCTTATCTGATAGCACTCCTTGGTGCTCTCTCCTGTCTGATAGGACTCCTCTGTGCTCTCTCCTATCTGATAGTACTCCGCTGTGCTCTCTCCTCTCTGATAATACTCCTCTGTGCTCTCTCCTGTCTGATAGCACTCCTCTGTGCTCTCTCCTGTCTGATAGTGATAGCACTCCTCTGTGCTCTCTCCTGTCTGATAGTACTCCTTTGTGCTCTCTCCTATCTGATAGTACTCCTCTGTGCTCTCTACTGTCTGACCGTACCCCTCTGTGCTCTCTCCTGTCTGATAGGACTACTCTGTGCTCTCTCCTGTCTGATAGGACTCCTCTGTACTCTCTCCTGTCGGCACTCCTCTGTGCTCTCTCCTCTCTGATAATACTCGTCTGTGCTCTATCCTGTCTGATTGGACTCCTCTGTGCTCTCTCCTGTCTGAAAGCACTCCTCTGTGCTCTCTCCTGTCTGATTGTACTCCTCTGTGCTCTCTCCTATCTGATAGTACTCCTCGGTTCTCTCTACTGTCTGATAGTACTCCTCTGTACTCTCTCCTGTCTGATATTAATCCTCTGTACTCTCTCCTGTCTGATAGTACTCATCTGTGATCTCTCCTGTCTGATAGGACTCCTCTCTGCTCTGTCCCATCTGATAGGACTCCTCTGTGCTCTGCCCTGTCTGATAGCACTCCCATGTGCTCTCTCCTGTCTCATAGTACTCCTCTGTGCTCTCTCTTGTCTGATATTACTCCTCTGTACTCTCTCCTGTCTGATATTAATCCTCTGTACTCTCTCCCGTCTGATAGGACTCCTCTATGCTCTCTCCTGTCTGATAGCACCCCTTGGTGCTCTCTCCTGTCTCATAGTACTCCTCTGTGCTCTCTCTTGTCTGATATTACTCCTCTGTACTCTCTCCTGTCTGATAGGATTCATTTGTGCTCTCTCCTGTCTGATATTACTCCTCTGTACTCTCTCCTGTCTGATAGGATTCCTCTGTGCTCTCTCCTGTCTGCACTCCTCTGTGCTCTCTCCTGTCTGATAGCACTCCTCTGTACTCTCTCCTGTCTGATATTAATCCTCTGTACTCTCTCCCGTCTGATAGGACCCCTCTGTGCTCTCTCCTGTCTGATAGCACCCCTTGGTGCTCTCTCCTGTCTGGTAGCACTCCTCTGTGCTCTCTCCTATCTGATAGGACTCGTCTGTGCTCTCTCCTGTCTGATAGAACTCCTCTGTGATCTGTCTGATAGGACTCCTCTGTGCTCTCTCCTGTCTGAGAGGACTCCTCTGTGCTCTCTCCTATCTGATAGTACTCCTCTGTGCTCGCTCCTGTCTGATAGTACTCCTCTGTACTCTCTCCTCTCTGATAATACTCCTCTGTGCTCTATCCTGTCTGATTGGACTCCTCTGTGCTCTCTCCTGTCTGACAGCACTCCACTGTGCTCTATCCTGTCTTATAGGGATAGCACTCCTCTGTGCTCTCTCCTGTCTGATAGTACTCCTCTGTGCTCTCTCCTGTCTAATAGTACTCCTCTGTGTTCTCTCCTATCTGATAGTACTCCTCTGTGCTCTCTACTGTCTGATAGTACTCCTCTGTGCTCTCTCCCATCTGATAGTACTCCTCTGTGCTCTGTCCTGTTTGATAATATTCCTCTGTGCTCTCTCCTGTCTGATAGGACTCCTCTGTGCACTCTCCGGTCTGATATGACTCCTCAGTGATCTCTCCTGTCTGATATTACTCCTCTGTACTCTCCTGTATGATAGAACTCCTCTGTACTCTCTCCTGTCTGCACTCCTCTGTGCTCTCTCCTGTCTGACAGTACCCCTCTGTGCTCTCTCCTGTCTGATAGGACTCTTCTGTGCTCTCTCCTGTCTGATAGCACTCCTCTGTGCTCTCTCCTGTCTGATATTACTCCTCTGTACTCTCTCCTGTCTGATATTACTCCTCTGTACTCTCTCCTGTCTGATAGGACTCCTCTGTACTCTCTCCTGTCTGATAGGACTCCTCTGTACTCTCTTCTATCTGCACTCCTCTGTACTCTCTCCTGTCTGATATTAATCCTCTGTACTCTCTCCTGTCTGATAGGACTCCTCTGTGCTCTCTCCTGTCTGACCGTACCCCTCTGTGCTCTCTCCTGTCTGATAGGACTCCTCTGTGCTCTCTCCTGTCTGATAGGACTCTTCTGTGCTCTCTCCTGTCTGATAGGACTCCTCTGTGCTCTCTCCTATTTGATAGTACTCCTCTGTGCTCTCTCCTCTCTGATAATACTCCTCTGTGCTCTCTCCTGTCTGATAGCACTCCTCTGTGCTCTTTCCTGTCTGATAGCACTCCTCTGTGTTCTCTCCTGTCTGATATTACTCCTCTGTACTCTCTCCTGTCTGATATTACTCCTCTGTACTCTCTCCTGTCTGATAGGACTCCTCTGTACTCTCTCCAGTCTGATAGGACTCCTCTGTACTCTCTCCTGTCTGATAGGACTCCTCTGTGATCTCTACTGTCTGATAGTACTCCTCTGTGCTCTATCCTGTCTGATATTACTCTTCTGTACTCTCTCCTGTCTGATAAAACTCCTCTGTACTCTCTCCTGTCTGCACTCCTCTGTACTCTCTCCTGTCTGACATTAATCCTCTGTACTCTCTCCTGTCTGATAGGACTCCTCTGTGCTCTCTCCTGTCTGATAGCACTCCTTGGTGCTCTCTCCTGTCTGATAGCACTCCTCTGTGCTCTCTCCTGTCTGACCGTACCCCTCTGTGCTCTCTCCTGTCTGATAGGACTCCTCTGTGCTCTCTCCTGTTTGATAGGACTCTTCTGTGCTCTCCTGTCTGATAGAACTCCTCTGTACTCTCTCCTGTCTGCACTCCTCTGTGCTCTCTCCTGTCTGACAGTACCCCTCTGTGCTCTCTCCTGTCTGATAGGACTCTTCTGTGCTCTCTCCTGTCTTATAGCACTCCTCTGTGCTCTCTCCTGTCTGATATTACTCCTCTGTACTCTCTCCTGTCTGATATTACTCCTCTGTACTCTCTCCTGTCTGCATTCCTCTGTGCTCTCTCCTCTCTGATAGCACTCCTCTGTACTCTCTCCTGTCTGATATTATTCCTCTGTACTCTCTCCTGTCTGATAGGACTCCTCTGTGCTCTCTCTTATCTGATAGCACTCCTTGGTGCTCTCTCCTGTCTGATAGCACTCCTCTGTACTCTCTCCTGTCTGATAGGACTCCTCTGTGCTCTCTCCTATCTGATAGCACTCCTCTGTACTCTCTCCTCTCTGATAATACTCCTCTGTGCTCTCTCCTGTCTGATAGCACTCCTCTGTGCTCTCTCCTGTCTGATAGTGATAGCACTCCTCTGTGCTCTCTCCTGTCTGATAGTACTCATCTGTGCTCTCTCCTATCTGATAGTACTCCTCTGTGCTCTCTACTGTCTGACCGTACCCCTCTGTGCTCTCTCCTGTCTGATAGGACTCCTCTGTACTCTCTCCTGTCGGCACTACTCTGTGATCTCTCCTCTCTGATAATACTCCTCTGTGCTCTATCCTGTCTGATAGCACTCCTCTGTCCTCTCTCCTGTCTGATAGTACTCCTCTGTGCTCTCTCCTATCTGATAGTACTCCTCTGTGCTCTCTACTGTCTGATAGTACTCCTCTGTACCATCTCCTGTCTGATATTAATCCTCTGTACTCTCTCCTGTCTGATAGTACTCCTCTGTGCTCTCTCCTATCTGATAGTACTCCTCTGTGCTCTCTCTCCTGTTTGATAATATTGCTCTGTGCTCTCTCCTGTCTGATAGGACTCCTCTGTGTGCTCTCCTTTCGGATATTACTCCTCGGTGATCTCTCCTGTCTGATAGTACTCCTCTGTGCTCTCTCTCCTTATAGTACTCCTCTGTGCTCTCTCCTGTTTGATAGGACTCTTTTGTGCTCTCTCCTGTCTGATAGGACTCCTCTGTGCACTCTCCTGTCTGATAGGTCAGACAGGAGAGAGCACAGATGAGTCCTTTCAGACAGGAGAGAGCACAGAGGAGTGCTATCAGATAGGAGAGAGAGCACAGAGGAGTACTATCAGATAGGAGAGAGAGCACAGAGGAGTGCTATCTGATAGCACTCCTCTGTGCCCTCTCCTGTCTGATAGGACTCCTCTGTGCTCTCTACTGTCTGATAGTACTCCTCTGTGCTCTATCCTGTCTGACAGGATTCCTATGTGCTCTCTCCTGTCTGATATTACTCTTCTGTACTCTCTCCTGTCTGATAGAACTCCTCTGTACTCTCTCCTGTCTGCACTCCTCTGTACTCTCTCCTGTCTGACATTAATCCTCTGTACTCTCTCCTGTCTGATAGGACTCCTCTGTGCTCTCTCCTGTCTGATAGCACTCCTTGGTGCTCTCTCCTGTCTGATAGCACTCCTCTGTGCTCTCTCCTGTCTGACCGTACCCCTCTGTGCTCTCTCCTGTCTGATAGGACTCCTCTGTGCTCTCTCCTGTTTGATAGGACTCTTCTGTGCTCTCCTGTCTGATAGAACTCCTCTGTACTCTCTCCTGTCTGCACTCCTCTGTGCTCTCTCCTGTCTGACAGTACCCCTCTGTGCTCTCTCCTGTCTGATAGGACTCTTCTGTGCTCTCTCCTGTCTTATAGCACTCCTCTGTGCTCTCTCCTGTCTGATATTACTCCTCTGTACTCTCTCCTGTCTGATATTACTCCTCTGTACTCTCTCCTGTCTGCATTCCTCTGTGCTCTCTCCTCTCTGATAGCACTCCTCTGTACTCTCTCCTGTCTGATATTATTCCTCTGTACTCTCTCCTGTCTGATAGGACTCCTCTGTGCTCTCTCTTATCTGATAGCACTCCTTGGTGCTCTCTCCTGTCTGATAGCACTCCTCTGTGCTCTCTCCTGTCTGATAGGACTCCTCTGTGCTCTCTCCTATCTGATAGTACTACTCTGTGCTCTCTCCTCTCTGATAATACTCCTCTGTGCTCTCTCCTGTCTGATAGCACTCCTCTGTGCTCTCTCCTGTCTGATAGTGATAGCACTCCTCTGTGCTCTCTCCTGTCTGATAGTACTCATCTGTGCTCTCTCTATCTGATAGTACTCCTCTGTGCTCTCTACTGTCTGACCGTACCCCTCTGTGCTCTCTCCTGTCTGATAGGACTCCTCTGTGCTCTCTCCTGTCTGATAGGACTCCTCTGTACTCTCTCCTGTCGGCACTACTCTGTGCTCTCTCCTCTCTGATAATACTCCTCTGTGCTCTATCCTGTCTGATAGCACTCCTCTGTCCTCTCTCCTGTCTGATAGTACTCCTCTGTGCTCTCTCCTATCTGATAGTACTCCTCTGTGCTCTCTACTGTCTGATAGTACTCCTCTGTACCCTCTCCTGTCTGATATTAATCCTCTGTACTCTCTCCTGTCTGATAGTACTCCTCTGTGCTCTCTCCTATCTGATAGTACTCCTCTGTGCTCTCTCTCCTGTTTGATAATATTGCTCTGTGCTCTCTCCTGTCTGATAGGACTCCTCTGTGTGCTCTCCTTTCGGATATTACTCCTCGGTGATCTCTCCTGTCTGATAGTACTCCTCTGTGCTCTCTCTCCTTATAGTACTCCTCTGTGCTCTCTCCTGTTTGATAGGACTCTTTTGTGCTCTCTCCTGTCTGATAGGACTCCTCTGTGCACTCTCCTGTCTGATAGGTCAGACAGGAGAGAGCACAGATGAGTCCTTTCAGACAGGAGAGAGCACAGAGGAGTGCTATCAGATAGGAGAGAGAGCACAGAGGAGTACTATCAGATAGGAGAGAGAGCACAGAGGAGTGCTATCTGATAGCACTCCTCTGTGCCCTCTCCTGTCTGATAGGACTCCTCTGTGCTCTCTACTGTCTGATAGTACTCCTCTGTGCTCTATCCTGTCTGACAGGATTCCTATGTGCTCTCTCCTGTCTGATATTACTCTTCTGTACTCTCTCCTGTCTGATAGAACTCCTCTGTACTCTCTCCTGTCTGCACTCCTCTGTACTCTCTCCTGTCTGACATTAATCCTCTGTACTCTCTCCTGTCTGATAGGACTCCTCTGTGCTCTCTCCTGTCTGATAGCACTCCTTGGTGCTCTCTCCTGTCTGATAGCACTCCTCTGTGCTCTCTCCTGTCTGACCGTACCCCTCTGTGCTCTCTCCTGTCTGATAGGACTCCTCTGTGCTCTCTCCTGTTTGATAGGACTCTTCTGTGCTCTCCTGTCTGATAGAACTCCTCTGTACTCTCTCCTGTCTGCACTCCTCTGTGCTCTCTCCTGTCTGACAGTACCCCTCTGTGCTCTCTCCTGTCTGATAGGACTCTTCTGTGCTCTCTCCTGTCTTATAGCACTCCTCTGTGCTCTCTCCTGTCTGATATTACTCCTCTGTACTCTCTCCTGTCTGATATTACTCCTCTGTACTCTCTCCTGTCTGCATTCCTCTGTGCTCTCTCCTCTCTGATAGCACTCCTCTGTACTCTCTCCTGTCTGATATTATTCCTCTGTACTCTCTCCTGTCTGATAGGACTCCTCTGTGCTCTCTCTTATCTGATAGCACTCCTTGGTGCTCTCTCCTGTCTGATAGCACTCCTCTGTGCTCTCTCCTGTCTGATAGGACTCCTCTGTGCTCTCTCCTATCTGATAGTACTCCTCTGTGCTCTCTCCTCTCTGATAATACTCCTCTGTGCTCTCTCCTGTCTGATAGCACTCCTCTGTGCTCTCTCCTGTCTGATAGTGATAGCACTCCTCTGTGCTCTCTCCTGTCTGATAGTACTCATCTGTGCTCTCTCTATCTGATAGTACTCCTCTGTGCTCTCTACTGTCTGACCGTACCCCTCTGTGCTCTCTCCTGTCTGATAGGACTCCTCTGTGCTCTCTCCTGTCTGATAGGACTCCTCTGTACTCTCTCCTGTCGGCACTACTCTGTGCTCTCTCCTCTCTGATAATACTCCTCTGTGCTCTATCCTGTCTGATAGCACTCCTCTGTCCTCTCTCCTGTCTGATAGTACTCCTCTGTGCTCTCTCCTATCTGATAGTACTCCTCTGTGCTCTCTACTGTCTGATAGTACTCCTCTGTACCCTCTCCTGTCTGATATTAATCCTCTGTACTCTCTCCTGTCTGATAGTACTCCTCTGTGCTCTCTCCTATCTGATAGTACTCCTCTGTGCTCTCTCTCCTGTTTGATAATATTGCTCTGTGCTCTCTCCTGTCTGATAGGACTCCTCTGTGTGCTCTCCTTTCGGATATTACTCCTCGGTGATCTCTCCTGTCTGATAGTACTCCTCTGTGCTCTCTCTCCTTATAGTACTCCTCTGTGCTCTCTCCTGTCTGATAGGACTCTTTTGTGCTCTCTCCTGTCTGATAGGACTCCTCTGTGCACTCTCCTGTCTGATAGGTCAGACAGGAGAGAGCACAGATGAGTCCTTTCAGACAGGAGAGAGCACAGAGGAGTGCTATCAGATAGGAGAGAGAGCACAGAGGAGTACTATCAGATAGGAGAGAGAGCACAGAGGAGTGCTATCTGATAGCACTCCTCTGTGCTCTCTCCTGTCTGATAGGACTCCTCTGTGCTCTCTCTCCCATCAGATAGTACTCCTCTGTGCTCTCTCCTGTCTGATAGCTCTCCTCTGTGCTCATTGATAGGATTCAGATTATTGGGCAGACTAGATGGGCCAAATGGTTCTTAGGCTTCTTTCACACTATAAAAATACCTCTGTTATAAACGCCTGTGATAAAAACCCTGGAAATCGGCCGTTAAACGGCCATTGGAAAATTCTACTAAAGTCTATGGGAATTTTGCAATAGCCGTTTTAACCCGTTATCGCCCATTATTAATAACGGCTGTTATTTTGTGACGGGCGATAGTAACGGGAGAAATAGTGCATACTCTATTTCTTTTGTTCATTCACCCGTCACAAAATAACGGCCATTATTAATAACGGGCTATAACGTGTTAAAACGTCTATTGGAAAAATCCCATAGACTATACTGGGATTTTCTAACGGCCGATTTCCAGGGTTTTTATAACGGGCGTTTATAATGCAGGTATTTTGATAGTGTGAAAGCAGCTTTATTCTATGTTTCTCTCTCTCTCCTGTCTGATAGTATTCCACTGTGCTCTCTTCTGTCCTATCAGACAGAGGAGTGCTAGCCCACCCTCACTTACTCTACTTTGTCCATTCCTGTGCTTCAGCTTGGACAAAGCCATGATTTTATAATCCATGATTTCTATAAAAAAGGAAATACAATTTTCTTATAAAGTAGATTAGAAAGGTTAATGTGTTTTGCCAATATGTACAACATATAAACCATTTTTGTATCTGACAGTGCCCATTTCAATGCGGTTGCAGATACAGATACAGTCCAATTAGTCCAGACTCTACACAGGTTGGCTTATTGTGGATTATTCTTAAAATTTTACCCACAGTTTGTCAGGGTATGTGCTGGATAAAATTCATCATGTGTTTAGCCATGCAGCAATAAGCCTAACTCGAAGAGATTAGTGTTATGCAGAATGGTCCTTGCTCAGATGGTTTCCCACTTCTGACTAGTAATTCTCCTTCTTGAAGCCAAAAACAGATTACTTTAGAATGATGACTCTTAGTATTGACTGGAGATGACCTTTTGGATAAAATCCTAAGAAACTTCACTCAGTGTCTTGATCACTGCACACGTTACCCAGAATTGTCTCATGTTAGAGGGTTCTTGCCACTGGAACAGTTATTGAGACTTGCTAGAACAGGTTACAAGCTAAACCTGAACTTTACTGACCTCAGTGCATGCTGTACTGGCAGTGTAACAAATAAAAGCATAGTTATACATGTCAACTCACAATACTCAAACACAGACTTAATGAACAGATTCCCCAGCCACACAACAGTTTTATATTTTTTGTAAATAGACACAGGTACAAGGACACTGAAAGTTGGCCGCAGGGTATTGCTAGAGTTAGACTGGGCCCAGTGTTATTGTGTGACTCTCCCCCAATAACCGGATCTCTCTGTTTACGACAGCTTCTGCAGCCGGCCTTCACTATTGCCATGAGGGAGGTTGCATTGTGCCAGGAGCTGGACCCTGTTCTGAGGAAAATGCACTGTGAGAGCAGCCATTTAAATGTCATGATTGCCAAGACATCAGTGTGTGGCTATATAAGATTCTATAGGATGTTGTATCTTAGCTGCTGTCATAGTTGATATGTGGCCCATATACAATGTTATGGTGTAAGATAGCATGATGGATAAAATCAACAAGGTATATAATAAACTCATATACTATACTGGCATAATAATGAGAGATGGTACAAGACAAGGTATAATCTAAGGTGGCATAATAATGAGATGGTATATATACTAAACTAGCTTAAAATAAGGTATAAACTAAGGTGGCATAATAATGAGATGGCATATATAATGAACTAGCATAAAATAAGGTATAAACTAAGGTGGCATAATAGTATAAACTAAGGTGGCATAATAATGAGATGGCATATATACTGAACTAGCATAATAATAAGGGACTGTAAAAGATTGGGTCTAAAACTCAGTTAGTCTAATATTAATATACGGTAGATGCCTGGTCTGGGCTGATATTCATATAGAGAATATGAAGGTATTTAGGCACTAATTTTTGCCATGACCCTTTGACCTCCTCTAGGTTGACTTTTCTAGTGGTTGGTAACTTTGCCCCACCTAATATACAGTTGGCAATCAGTAGGATATTATAGGAAACGTGTGTTCTTCTCAACTGTATCCAACAGATATGTCTTTACAGAAAGGAATAACATAAAAACTGACAAGGATAAATACTTTTAAGGTTAGTGTCCCTTTAAGACTATAATATAAACCACAAAATATCTTATCACTGATGTTTCAGATATGTCAATGAACGTTTTGTTCAGTTGAAAATCAGCAGAAAAGCTGCTCCAGAATCTCCCCATTTTTCACTGGCGCACATTGGAGGGAGCCAGTAATTAAAGACGAGATGTCGAGCAACTTTTTCAAGTGGGCCAGATGGATCTAGTGTAACGATGCTTTTAATTGCCACTTGCAGCTTTAATGGGAGCAGCGCTGACTTCTACAGTAAGGAATGGCTTGAAGATGAGTGTAATGAGTAAACGTCAGTCCACAGCTAGAACTAAATAGTCTGCAGTTTTGTATGTGTGTTGGGGTTGGGGAGGGGGGGAGGTATAGGAGTATTCTCCTAATGAAGCTCTGGTAACATTAAAGGAATAGACTACAGAAGAAATATAAGAGTATTTAAAGTGACACATGTTTTTACACTTAAAGGGGTACTCCACCCCTAGACATCTTATCCCCTATCCAAAGGATAGGAGATAAGATGTCTGATCCCCAGTGGCGGAACCCCCGCGATCTCCCTGCTGCAATCAGCATTTGTTTAGAGGTGCAGCGCCCGACATCACGGCCATCGAGGGGGCATGGCCATGACATCACCAGCGGGGCGTGAACGTGACGTCACGAGCCTCCACCCCGGGTCGCCAGTCATCCGGCACAGAGCGAAGTTTGCTCCGTCCAGCGGATATCTGGGATGCCACAGCCGAGATTGCGGGGGTTCCCAGCGGCAGGACCCCCTGTGATCAGACATCTTATCCCCTATCCTTTGGATAGGGGATAAGATGTCTAGGGGTGGAGTACCCTTTAAGCTACAAAACTTGAAGGGGTTGTTCAAGATAAGATAAACTCTATTCCTTCTTGCAAAAACAGCATCACGCCTGTCCACAGGTTGTGTTTGCAATTGCAGTTTGGCTCCATTGAAGTGAATGGGACTGAGCTGCAGTACTACAGACAACCTGTGGACAAAAAGAGGTACTTATAATCCTGGACAACCCCTTTAAGTTAGCACTAGCACTTAGGTATAGGGTTTCATGTAGTGGCAGCAGGTATGTCCAACAAAAATTCATCAGTCGGGGTTCCATTAGTCAGCCCCCCTCACTGATCAGTGTCTTTAAAAAAAATAAAAAATAAACTCTATAAGTGGTCTCTGTTGATGTATATGGGAGTTTTCCTGATAAATAGGTGATCTTGTAAATACCCCATAGCATTGTAACCCTAAATTTAGAGCTCAGTATAAATTTTATCTAAGGACAAATAGGATCCAAACAGAGGTACTATACAGTAGCACAGAGTGCCTATGGGTCTGTAATGCATAAACTGCAAGCCTCATCCTCAAAGCTTTGCTACATGCATAGGGTCTAGCCTAATGGGTTGTTCACCGTTCATAAAATGACGGCTTAAATTGATCATATGCTGTCACTTTCTGATCAGTGGGGTCCCATCTAAAGCTGGTGGCCATTATATCTATTTTACAAGGATAACTATGATGGTGACAGAATGCTGAATCCCTTTCATTCTGTCTGGGGATTCCAAAAATAAGAACCCCATCAATCTGAGAGTGATTACATATCTATACATGACATTTATAAAAGGAAAATCCTGTTTTCTGGGAAAGCTTTATGAAGACAACAATTTCATGTGAGGGGCAATAAGTTGTCCTTAAAATTAATTCTTACATTAATTAAGATAAAGTTTATTTTATGACCATTGATTTCTGAAGATTTATTGTCATTGTACATAGCCTAGAACTTCAAAATTACAAAAAAAAAAAAATTAGAACAACGCAAAAATACTTTCAAGGCTCTTTTCTTTTATTTCCCGCTCCGGTAGCACCATTTATGATCCTAGAACATTTGTATCAGAAGGTAAACAAATTTCTATTTTGTGTAAAAACTTAAAGGCAAGGAAAAAAAAACAGATACAAAGAATCATAACAATACTGATCAGTGAGTGTTAATCCCCTCTCCCACCCAACCCATCATGGCGGGTACAGTTTACGTAGAATCCTATTAATACAGAGAACCAATTCCATGCAAAATACTCAGTTTATTTTTTTGTGATTCCTGCTCAAAAAATATAGAGCTTTAATGTAGAAGTCTATGTAGTTTATTGGAGCCTCGAATTGTCACCTTTTAGAAAAATGCAATGATTATCGCAGATTGTCTCAAAAATATATCGCTTTAGTAGAAGGAATCAGATTTTTGTTTTAATCTGTGAGGCAATTAAAAGTCAATAGACATTGAACCCTGAGCACAGTCTTCTCGGCCCCGGACATAAATTTCACAAGGGATTTCCTCCATGACGCGGTCTTCTATGCCTTTATCCGAGCAGTCATGAGACTGCTTGAAAGCATAGGTGCTTTTCTTGAATGTACTATTAAAGGTTTTCATTGGTTGTGGTTGGGCAAAGTCATTGCGGAATGGAAGGTCCATAGAGCTCAGGTTGGTCCTGCTCTGTTTCAGGGTGGCAGTTTGGGATCCACAGTGATGGTCGTGAATGCAGCGGGAAGTTGTAGAAGAACGTCTTGTCTTTTGGTAGTTTTCCAGTTCCTCCGACAAGTCAGCCAAATCTGCCGAAATCTCTTTGTCCCTGAGGGAGAAGAGTTCATAGTGTGGGGGATCAAACACTTCCTGGAACCCAGTTTTGTTGAAGGTAGTCTTTCTGGCCATGATTTTCTTTCGAGGCTGCTTGACTTGCACCAAGATGGAAATAAGGAGGAGGACCAAAACAATCCCAGAGGTAATCCCAATGATGGTCCCATGTGTCTTGGTGATTTGCTCAAACAGCCCCGCTTCCTTCTTTTCTGTAAGATAATAAAATAGGGAATATTTATCAATCATGTGACAGGATGGTGCAAACTAAGATTAATTTGTCAAAATGTTGCACATAGTGTGGTAAATTTGTCTCAACTTGATAGTTATAGTCACAAAAACTCGGGGCCGCAGCCCAGAGCACAAACCTCCTTATGATAGGGCTCCCCTAAAACTTAACTTTCATTTAATAAATATGAATAAATAAAATATTATATGTGAAAAAAAACATACATTAAAACAAAGTGTGGTTACATTGTATATGTGTATGAGTCACTGTTGGACACTATAGTGGAGATTGTCCACCAGTGACTCATACACATATACACAGTGACTCATACACATATACATATACATATACTCATACAAATATTTTACTTATTCATACTGTATTTATTAAATAAAACTTAAAGGAGTACTCCAGCGCAAAATAACTTATCCCCTAGATCGCGGGGGGTCCTGTTTGGCTGTGAACAAAGCAGGCTGGCAGCTCTGAGTGTTTAGGACTCCAGCATGAGTCAGAAATGCTTGCTGACAGGACTGATCGGGAAAAATACAATAGAAAGAAGCATATTTTTCATTAACATGCTATTGGAAAGTTATTCAACATTCATTAATCTTAAATATATCAAAAGTTTATTTGATGAGAGGTACCCTTTAAAGGGGTACTCCAGTGGAAAACTTTTTTTTTTTAATGAACTGGTGCCAGAAAGTTAAACAAATTTGTCAATTACTTCTCTTAAAAAAAATCTTAATCCTTTCAGTACATTTTAGCAGCTGTTTGCTACAGAGGAATTAAAAGTTTTCCACCGGAGTACCCCTTTAAGGTACTTTTTCAGAGTGTTAGAATGTTGTAAGTAATTCTCCCTCAGTTATTTATTATGCTTTATTTTTCTGCATGTTAGTATTAGTTGAATGAATGAATGAGAAAAAACTATTGTTTATAGTTCATTGTATAGATATGACCACAAGGTGGCAGGTTAGATCTATATACAGACAAATATGCCTGCTTGTGTAGAAGGATAATGTATCTTCGAGCTTTTTCATGACGGACAATATATTTTTCATGTTCGTTTATATACCTGTAGACAAAGTGATTTTTCCTCATGCTCCTCTGGCAATTGCACATGCATAGTGTTTGTTTTTCTTTTCAGATACATGGAAGAATATTTATTAAGTGCAACATAATATGGACAGAAGCTTTAACCCCTTAAAGGTTTACTCAGGTGAAAAACTTTTTTTTTTAAATCAACTGGTGCCAGAAAGTTAAACATATTTGTAAATTAATTCTATTAAAAATCTTAATCCTTCCTGTACTTATTAGCTGCTGAATACTACAGCGGAAATTCTTTTCTTTTTAAAACACAGAGCTGTCTGCTGACATCACGAGCACAGTGCTCTCTGCTGACATCTATGTCCATTTTAGGAACTGTCCAGAACAGCATATGTTTGCTATGGGGATTTGCTTTTACTCTGGATAGTTCCTAAAATGGACAGAGATGTCAGCAGAGAGCACTGTGCTCATGATGTCAGCAGACAGCTCTTTGTTTCAAACGGAAAAGAATTTCCACTGTAGTATTCAGCAGCTAATAAGTACGGGAAGAATTAAGATTTTTTAATAGAAGTAATTTACAAACCTGTTTAACTTTCTGGCACCAGTTGGTAAAAAAAAATAAAAAATAAAGTTTTTCACCGGAGTACCCCTTTAAGGACACAGCCAATTTTATTTTTAAATTTTTGTTTTTTCCTCCTTGCCTTCTAAAAATCATAACTCTTTTATATTTTCATCCACAGACCCATATAAGGGCTTGTTTTTTGCGCGACCAAATGTCCTTTGTAATGGCATCAATCATTTTACCAAAAATAAATATTGGGGTGAAAATCACAGAAGAATTGTGAGAAAACTGTCACACACAGGTACAGACACTATATTATGAACTATACTAACTTTACAGCCCCTGTAGCATAGTCAAATAAAAAAAAAATCCTGGAATACCCCCTTAACAAAGCTCACCCATAGTAACTGCAAGTCCCCGCTCCTTCACCCCTACATATGTTTCGATACTTCTTTGTCAAGAGGATCCTCTCGACAAAGGCAACACCCAGCATTACTTGTGGTATTGTTCATGCACTTGTGTGACTATACTTGGGGGCAGAGTATGCCTAGGACTATTATGCTTACCCAGCACTGAGAGCACCTTTGCAATGACAAATATGTGTATTATGTGAGTAATGACATGGCTGCATTATATTGCTAGCAGACCACAAGTTCTCCTATGTATTGCACTAGGCTTTCATTTTTGAATTGTAATATTGCATCTACCATGGTAATATTTTTAATTATGTAATAATAAATTTTGGTTTTTAAAAACGCATTAAAGGTGGTGGTATAAACTCATTTTTGTATATGTATACTTTTCTATTATTGTGCGGCTTTAAAAAAATCTCAAACTTTTTAAACAAAAAGAGTATGTTTAAAGGGGTACTCCGGTGAAACTATAATTTTTTTTAAATCAACTGGTGCCAGAAAGTTAAACAGATTGGTAAATTACTTCTATTTAAAAATATTAACCCTTCAAGTACTTATCAGCTGTTGTATGCTCCAGAGGAATTTCTTTTCTGTCTGACCACAGTGCTCTCTGCTGACACCTCTGTCCGTGTCAGGAACTGTCCAGAGTAGAAACAAATCCCCATAGCAAACCTATCCTGCTCTGGACAGTTCCTGAAACAAACAGAGGTGTCCGCAGAGAGCAATATGGTCAGACAGAAAAGAAATTAAAAAAGAAAAGAACTTTGTGTGGAGCATACAACAGTTGATAAGTACTGGAAATAATACAATTTTTAAATAGAAGTAATTTACAAATCTGTATAACTTTCTGGCACCAGTTGATTTAAGAAAAATGTTTTCTACCGGAGTACCCCTTTAAAATCACTTTATTTTGACCACTTATAACTTTCTAATTTTCTTGTATACGGGGCTGTATGGGGCTCATTTGTGTGCCGTGGTCTGTACTTTTTATCGGTACAACTTTTGCCTATATGTAACTTTTTACTCGCTTTTTATAAAAAAAAAATTGGAATGTGATGTCACAAAAACGCAGCCTTTTTTTTTTTACGTTTACGTCTTTCACCACACAGGATCATTAACATTATATTTTGATAGTTCGGACATTTACGCATGCGGCGATACCAAATATGTTTATAAAAAATGTTTTTATGCTTTTTGGGATAAAATGTGAAAAAGGAGCCATTTACATTTTTATTGGGGGGAGGGGCTTTTTTTTACATCTTTTTTATATTTTATTTTTTACACTTTGTATTTCCCTCATAGGGGACTATTTATAGCAATCATTAGATTGCAGATGCATAGCACTGATCAGTATTATCGGCGATCTTCTGCTCTGGTCTGCTAGATCTCAGACCAGAGGAGAAGACCCCGGAATGACGGCCGGAGCGCGTAAGGGGACCTCTGGCCACCATGTTGGATGGGCAATCCGATCCTCCATTCAAACGACCGCAATGCCGCAGATGCCGTGATCTGTATTGATCACAGCATCTGAGGGGTTAAAGGGATTATCCAGGAAAAAAAAACTTTTTTTTAAATATATATCAACTGGCTCCAGAAAGTTAAACAGATTTGTAAATTACTTCTATTAAAAAATCTTAATCCTTTCAGTACTTATGAGCTGCTGAAGTTGAGTTGTTCTTTTCTGTCTAAGTGCTCTCTGATGACACGTGTCTCGGGAACCGCCCAGTTTAGAAGCAAATCCCCATAGCAAACCTCTTCTACTCTGTGCAGTTCCCGAGACAAGCAGAGATGTCAGAGAGCACTGTTGCCAGACAGAAAACAACAACTCAACTTCAGCAGCTGATAATTATTGAAAGGATTAAGATTTTTTAAATAGAAGTACTTTACAAATCTGTTTAACTTTCTGGAGCCAGCTGATATATATATATATATATAAAAAAAAGTTTTTTCCTGGAATACCCCTTTAATGGTGGACATCAGTGCGATCGCTGATGTCCACCATTACTGGCGGATCCATGGCTACTGATAGCAGCCTGGACCTGCCGTGAGTCATGTATATGTACATCCTGGTGCATTAAAAATCAGGGCATCAGGACATACATTTACGTCCTATGTTGTTAAGGGGTTAAAGGGATTGTCCAGAGAAAAGGGTGCTTTTTTTAATCTGGTCAAGTAAGGGATAAGTTTAAAAAAATTAAAAGATCCCGTGCTGCCAGCATAATGAAGCTTTGTTTCTCTCTGCCCAGCACTTCTGGGTTTGGGGATATGATATCACATGCCCACTCAGCCAATCAGTGTCTGAAATGAGACATCACTGCGGCTGCTGATTGGATGAGTTGCCGTTTGACGTCAGTTAATTTTGTTACTTGCACCTCCATGACCAGATAAAAAAAAATAACTCTGGAGAAGTTTAAAGCTACAGAACTAGAGGATAGGTAAGGGATGATTCTATGTACTTTTGCCCATATTTTTATGTAGTTGTACAACAGTTAAAGAGACTTATCCCTGCTTTATACTATCATGAATAGATTTTGGTTTAGTGAGTGGTTCCAGTAAGGGGCTGGAGACACTTACCTTTACAATGGTTTTCATCCCAGGGATAGGCACAGTTCTGAATTCCATTGCAGACCAGGGAGTTGTTAATACACATATTACTATGGCAGAAGAATGTGCTGTCCATACAGGGAGCTGTAACAATGAGAGAAGGACATTATTAGGTGACAGTTTTTCCCTTATGACATAGTTGCCATTCATTGATAGCATTTATATGGTCTAAGCACAGGATTGTAGCTATAGGTGGTACAGTTGTGTTAGTTGCACTGGGTTGCTTTTCTTGCTGTGACACTGTAATAACATCTACTTGGAGAAATTCCTAGGAAGGGGGAGGGGCCTGGGAAGGGGAAGCATACGGATTTAAGCGCCTTTCAATGTGTACAAACCATACACAGTGAGCACCACCTAGTCACAATTGCAAGCAACCAAGCATAATACAATTTATCAAATCTGAAAAACAGATTTCCTTTATATATTGTGAAATAATTTTGGTAAGATTTGTCGACCTTTAAAACAGAATAGTAGTAAATAACTTTCATAACTCACGTTCCACAAAAGATGTAAAGAGCATCCGGAAACGGCTAAGTCGACTTCCTTCATCTGCCCACATCCGTACAACCCCGGTCCCAGTTTGAAGCATGACATCATTGGCCACAGTGCTGCAGAATTTAGCTTTTAAGTTTTCTATGGAGCTGCTTCCATCATACACGGCCACAAAATTCCTCTTGCATTCATTGGAATGTTCCATCTGATAGTCCAGGAACCTTAAGTAAATCTGGATAAATATGCACATATTAAGGGACGATTTTTATTTAAAGATTCCAATGGATGATGCATGTTAAGGTATGTGTGTGGTTGACCAGTACAGGAGGAAATGTTGCCCTTTACCCTTGCTGCCTGGTCAGGCAGTCTCCTTCAGTGTCCCCAGGGCCCCTTGCACCGGCCCCCCCCCCCCCCCCCCCCCTGTACATATGTTCTTCAGTGTATTGTATTATAAAATGTGTTTTATCTTTAAGAGTTATGTCATATGATTGTTTCCCAGGTGATACTAGTGACCAGGTGATCCCAAGAGTGACCTATGGGCTCCCTGCTAGTCTCCCCCATTATAAGCCCTGGGTGGGGCTAGTTTCTCTCTCTTTGAACTCTGCTCTTGCTTCCTGCTGAGGTCCAGTGCAGTCGTGCCTAGTGTGTGTGTCCAGAGTGTTGGAGGCCTCAAAGTCAAGTCCTGCAGCCACAATCAAGTCAAGTAAGCTAAAGTCACAGCTTTATGAGTCAAGTCAAGTCAGTCCCAGTCATCTGTCAAATCAGCGTGGTCTGCATTCAATTGTCCAGTCCTACTACAAGTCCCAGCAAGCTCTCAAGGTCTCTGCGTTACTGGTCACCTCCTTGGGCCCTGGCTGATCTGTATAGACTTTACCAACTTTCTACCCTCAGTAAAGCTACCATTGCCCGTAACTTGGCGTTGGAGTCTTTATTGCCCCCGTGCCTAGCCCAGGATCCAGCAGTGGTATACCTTTAGGTGGTTATAGGCTAAACCATGCCCTTGTGTCACGAATACAAGGGGTTAATGTCATCTGCCCCTAGGGTAACAACATCTGCCCTCATCACACCCCGCTACCACGTGTGTCTGCCATAGGATACCCCTAGTCAGGAGCCTTGGGCAATGTAAATGGAATGATATCAATATCTGAAAAAGGTCTCTATGAGAAAGATTAAAAGAAAATCCCAGCACTCACTGCTTAAAATTTTTGCTGCTTTTAGTTGATCACATAAGTGGAAGAGAATGAGATCACAAAATCTTTTTTGCAGCCAATGTAAATTATGCAAATCCACTTTTATAGGTCATGTACAGCTACTGAAGTAAGGAATAGACAAGTGTATCAGACTACACAAAGTTTGTTTGTGGTCTGTTACCCACACATAAGTCTGCATTTTGGATATCAGGAGGGGTCCCAGTGGTCAGATCCCCTACCGTCCTGACACTTGTCCCCTATTTTGTGGATGGGGGATAAGTAAACTTAGACTAGCCCTATAAGGCTATTTGAAAAGTTGCTCCCTCTTTCATTTTAGATGTGTTGGAGCAATATAAAGGTTGGACACAGTAACTGTACAACTATAATACACACACCTGTAACAGTACAACTATAATACACCATGATTAACAGTTACAATATGTATTAGCTCATTTAAATGTATTTACTGAATAGTTAAGACAACAGAAATCTGATGCACAGATATAGTAACTAAATGTAAACCACATCTGGAACTTTTGCAAGTTGCCCCACTAAGGTGTCATATAACTGAAAAACATACTTATACATATACATAAATAAGGTTTCTTCATGATACTACCATTTTCTGAGCCTGAGATTGTGTCTACCGTAAGAGAACTCAATATACAATAAAAGCATAAAGCATAAATGGAGTGTAATGTTTAGCCTTTCCAGGGCATGCTGCAAAGAAAGCGAGCAGCACACAGACAGTAATCAGCTATTAGGGGTCCCTCTACCATAAAGATTCAGGAAAGTTTCTGGCAAGTACTTACACATGATTTTATTGATACTTGTGGCTGCTCTAAAGGGGTTATCCACTATAAGGTGATTTTAGTAATTACCTGCCAGAACTGGATATTTCCTGTTGAATTTGGTTCTCTAAACTACACACCCCATAGTTCCATGCTTGTAAGTATGAGGTCACTTTCCTCCCTCCCACACATCAGCCACCCCACCTATTGAAACACACCTGTGATCCCTTCAATGCAATAGACCAGTGTTTCCTGATCAGGATGCCTAGAGCTACTGCTAAATGAACTCCCATTGAAGAAAAAAAGAACATTGAAGCAGGACAACCTCCCTCTGATCACCTGACTTGTGATGTCAGGTCTTGACACACTGCAACCTGGGAAATCCTGAGACATAAGTAATTTTGTATGCTGTTAAAAATAAATATTGGGGCGAAAATCACAGAAGAATTGTGAGAAGACCGTCACACACAGGTACAGACAATATATTATGAACTTTACAGCCCCTGTAGCATAGTCAAATAAAAAAAGATCCTGGAATACCCCTTTAAAGTCTTCAATGTAATGACCCCCAAATGACTCACCTTGGCTTTTGGCGTTGCTTTAATCGTCCATATACAGTCCACAGCTTGACCGGCCTTCAGTTTATCCCCTTGTTCTACTTGGCTGGAGCGGATTATTCCATCTGGTCCTGATAACTCAAACTGACAATCTGAGAGAAACAAAAGAAGAGACTGTCAGTAGGATATTAGACAACTCATATCTGACTGCAAAACAGTAAAGAAGGCAACTGCTGACCTGGAATAGGATTGAGAATTCCTCCAAGATAACTGAAGTCTGGATCTGCAGGCAACAGAGATTGAAATGCTTTATTAGAACACCTTATTTCAAACACTAAAATGCAATTCACTCTATTTATTAAATGGGTTTTGTCATTTGCAAAAACGTATTATATAATGTAAATAATAATATTATATGTATTTTTGTAATATACATTGGTTAAAAAATGTGTATGTGTTTGGGTAAAAAAAAAAAAGTCTTGTCCCTGCAGCTATTGCCTGTGTGTCTCTGTGCAGAGACAAAATACAGGAAATGTGGGTGGACAAGCAGGACTCTGTACACTCAGGGCAAGCAGGGCTCTGTACACTGAGGACAAGCAGGGCTCTGTGTCCTGAGGACAAGCAGGGCTCTGGGTCCTGAAGACAAGCAGGGCTCTGGGACCTGAAGACAAGCAGGGCTCTGGGACCTGAAGACAAGCAGGGCTCTGGGCACTGAGGACAAGCAGGGCTCTGGGCACTGAGGACAAGCAGGGCTCTGGGCACTGTGGACAAGCAGGGCTCTGGGCACTGTAGACAAGCAGGACTCTGTGCACTGTAGACAAGCAGGGCTCTGTACACTGTAGACAAGCAGGGCTCTGTACACTGAGGACAAGCAGGGCTCTGTACACTGAGGACAAGCAGGGCTCTGAGCACTGAGGACAAGCAGGGCTCTGAGCACTGAGGACAAGCAGGGCTCTGTGCACTGAGGACAAGCAGGGCTCTGTGCACTGAGGACAAGCAGGGCTCTGTGCACTGAGGACAAGCAGGGCTCTGTACACTGAGGACAGGCAGGGCTCTGTGCACTGAGGACAAGCAGGGCTCTGTACACTGTAGACAAGCAGGGCTCTGTGCACTGAGGACAAGCAGGGCTCTGTGCACTGAGGACAAGCAGGGCTCTGTGCACTGAGGACAAGCAGGGCTCTGTGCACTGAGGACAAGCAGGGCTCTGTGCACTGAGGACAAGCAGGGCTCTGTGACTGAGGACAGGCAGGGCTCTGTACACTGAGGACAAGCAGGGCTCTGTACACTGAGGACAAGCAGGGCTCTGTACACTGAGGACAAGCAGGGCTCTGTGACCTGAAGACAAGCAGGGCTCTGGGCACTGAGGACAAGCAGGGCTCTGGGCCCTGTAGACAAGCAGGGCTCTGTACACTGAGGACAAGCAAGGCTCTGTGCACTGAGGACAAGCAGGGCTCTGTGCACTGAGGACAAGCAGGGCTCTGTGCACTGAGGACAAGCAGGGCTCTGTACACTGAGGACAAGCAGGGCTCTGTACACTGAGGACAAGCAGGGCTCTGTGCACTGTAGACAAGCAGGGCTCTGTACACTGTAGACAAGCAGGGCTCTGTACACTGAGGACAAGCAGGGCTCTGTACAGTGAGGACAAGCAGGGCTCTGTGCACTGAGGACAAGCAGGGCTCTGTGCATTGAGGACAAGCAGGGCTCAGTGCACTGAGGACAAGCAGGGCTCTGTGCACTGAGGACAAGCAGGGCTCTGTGCACTGAGGACAGGCAGGGCTCTGTGCACTGAGGACAGGCAGGGCTCTGTGACTGAGGACAGGCAGGGCTCTGTACACTGAGGACAAGCAGGGCTCTGTACACTGAGGACAAGCAGGGCTCTGTACACTGAGGACAAGCAGGGCTCTGTACACTGAGGACAAGCAGGGCTCTGTATACTGAGGACAAGCAGGGCTCTGTGTCCTGAAGACAAGCAGGGCTCTGGGCACTGAGGACAAGCAGGGCTCTGGGCCCTGTAGACAAGCAGGGCTCTGTACACTGAGGACAAGCAAGGCTCTGTGCACTGAGGACAAGCAGGGCTCTGTGCACTGAGGACAAGCAGGGCTCTGTGCACTGAGGACAAGCAGGGCTCTGTGCACTGAGGACAAGCAGGGCTCTTTGCACTGAGGACAAGCAGGGATCTGTGCACTGGGGACAAGCAGGGCTCTGTGCACTGAGGACAAGCAGGGCTCTGTGCACTGAGGACAAGCAGGGCTCTGTGCACTGAGGACAAGCAGGGCTCTGTGCACTGTAGACAAGCAGGGCTCTGTGCACTGAGGACAAGCAGGGCTCTGTGCACTGAGGACAAGCAGGGCTCTGTGCACTGAGGACAGGCAGGGCTCTGTGCACTGAGGACAGGCAGGGCTTTGTGACTGAGGACAGGCAGGGCTCTGTACACTGAGGACAAGCAGGGCTCTGTACACTGAGGACAAGCAGGGCTCTGTACACTGAGGACAAGCAGGGCTCTGTACACTGAGGACAAGCAGGGCTCTGTGTCCTGAAGACAAGCAGGGCTCTGGGCACTGAGGACAAGCAGGGCTCTGGGCCCTGTAGACAAGCAAGGCTCTGTACACTGAGGACAAGCAAGGCTCTGTGCACTGAGGACAAGCAGGGCTCTGTGCACTGAGGACAAGCAGGGCTCTGTGCACTGAGGACAAGCAGGGCTCTGTGCACTGAGGACAAGCAAGGCTCTGTGCACTGAGGACAAGCAGGGCTCTGTGCACTGAGGACAAGCAGGGCTCTGTGCACTGAGGACAAGCAGGGCTCTGTGCACTGAGGACAAGCAGGGCTCTGTGCACTGAGGACAAGCAGGGCTCTGTGCACTGAGGACAAGAAGGGCTCTGTACACTGAGGACAAGCAGGGCTCTGTGCACTGAGGACAAGCAGGGCTCTGTGCACTGAGGACAAGCAGGGCTCTGTGCACTGAGGACAGGCAGGGCTCTGTGCACTGAGGACAGGCAGGGCTCTGTGACTGAGGACAGGCAGGGCTCTGTACACTGAGGACAAGCAGGGCTCTGTACACTGAGGACAAGCAGGGCTCTGTACACTGAGGACAAGCAGGGCTCTGTACACTGAGGACAAGCAGGGCTCTGGGCACTGAGGACAAGCAGGGCTCTGGGCCCTGTAGACAAGCAGGGCTCTGTGCACTGAGGACAAGCAGGGCTTTGTACACTGAGGACAAGCAGGGCTCTGTACACTGAGGACAAGCAGGGCTCTGTACACTGAGGACAGGCAGAGCTCTGTACACTGAGGACAAGCAGGGCTCTGTACACTGAGGACAAGCAGGGCTCTGTACACTGAGGACAAGCAGGGCTCTGTACACTGAGGACAAGCATGGCTCTGTACACTGAGGACAAGCAGGGCTCTGTGTCCTGAAGACAAGCAGGGCTCTGGGCACTGAGGACAAGCAGGGCTCTGTGCACTGAGGACAGGCAGGGCTCTGTGCACTGAGGACAGGCAGGGCTCTGTGACTGAGGACAAGCAGGGCTCTGTACACTGAGGACAAGCAGGGCTCTGTACACTGAGGACAAGCAGGGCTCTGTACACTGAGGACAAGCAGGGCTCTGTACACTGAGGACAAGCAGGGCTCTGTACACTGAGGACAAGCAGGGCTCTGTGTCCTGAAGACAAGCAGGGCTCTGGGCACTGAGGACAAGCAGGGCTCTGGGCCCTGTAGACAAGCAGGGCTCTGTACACTGAGGACAAGCAGGGCTCTGTACACTGAGGACAAGTAGGGCTCTGTACACTAAGGACAAGAAGGGCTCTATACACTGAGGACAAGCAGGGCTCTGTTCACTGAGGACAAGCAGGGCTCTGTGCACTGAGGACAAGCAGGGCTCTGTACACTGAGGACAAGCAGGGCTCTGTACACTGAGGACAAGCAGGGCTCTGTACACTGAGGACAAGCAGGGCTCTGTACACTGAGGACAAGCAGGGCTCTGTGCACTGAGGACAAGCAGGGCTCTGTGCACTGAGGACAAGCAGGGCTCTGTGCACTGAGGACAAGCAGGGCTCTGTGCACTGAGGACAAGCAGGGCTCTGTGCACTGAGGACAAGCAGGGCTCTGTGCACTGAGGACAAGCAGGGCTCTGTGCACTGAGGACAAGCAGGGCTCTGTGCAGTGAGGACAAGCAGGGCTCTGTGCAGTGAGGACAAGCAGGGCTCTGTGCAGTGAGGACAAGCAGGGCTCTGTGCAGTAAGGCTCTATGGCATGCTCACACAGAAGGCTGATTGACAAGCCGGGAGCCTGAACAGAGCCCTGCTTGTCCTGCCCTCACTTCCTGTATTTTATCTTCACGCAAACACACGCAGGAACAAGACAGCATTTCCTCACCCAAAAATACACATTTTTTAACCAAAATATATTACGAATATACATTTAATTGTATTATCTGCATGATATAGTTTTTGCAAATAACAGGTACGCTTAAAGTTTTTTTCTTGAAATGTCCCTGTTTTTTCACTCTGTTCCCTATTTTTATAATTTTCGCAAACATGGCCATGGTTTATAAAAAAATTCACCCTGTTATTTTGGTGCCTTTTCAGGCTGTGATTCTCACTTTTAACAGAAAGGTAAATAAATGAAAACCACCAAAGTGAAAACACATTCACACACAAGAGGGGAAAGGGAATATGAGGCAATAATGCATATGAGGAAAAAAAGAATAAAACGTCACTATGGAAAAGGAAGAAAAAAAAAGGGGAAACATAGTACATGAGGCCCAATGTGTAGGAAGCAGGAACCTTGGGCAAGGATCTGAGCAACTTTGACAAGGACCAAATTGGGCCTCTTTTACTAAGCTGAAACTGAGCAGTTTTTGTCTGGTTATTTTGTCTGAGACAAGTCTGCGCCAGTGTGTGCCTGAAATATCCGACAAACCCCAAAAAGGGGCGTGGTCTGTTTCACAACCCGACCGATTTACTATGGAATTCACAGAAAATCCTGTGGGTAAATGGCTGGAAATATCAACCTAGAAAAAGCTGGTCAGAAAATTTTCCCGACTTTTCCCAATAGTGAATAGAGAGAAATCCTGCATGTCTGAAACAACTTTTCCCACTAGTAAAAACCCGAAACTCTTAGTAAATGAGGCCCATTGTGTGTTTAGACCAATGGATCATAAAATTAGCAAAATTGCTGATTTTATTAGGTGTAACCAGTATGTGGTTTTTAGGACCTACCAAAAGTGGCCCAAAGAGGGACACACAGTGTGCCAACTACTTGGTCATGGCCACTCAAGCCTCATTTATGTGTGGGGAGTAAAGGCTACCCATCCGGTCTGATATAAGAGCTACTGTAGAACTTTTGGGTATTGGTAAAAAGTTTAATGCTGGCTGTGAGAGAAAAGTGCATTCTGCAAATGGGGCTGAAGACTAGTTACAGTATTCGTGTTGACTATTGTCTACCACCAAAAGTGCCTACAATGAGGATGTGAGCATCAGAACTGAGCCCTGGAGTAATGAAAGAAGTTGGCCTTCATAGTTTCTTTTTTACATAGTTTGCACAATGGGAACAAGGGAGGTCAGCAAAGGCAGTACAACAATCTAGCTAATGTTCTGCCGGGATACCTGTGTCCTACCATTGAATAGATGTTACTTTAACATATACCACCATACTAATACAATGTTATAGACCAAGTTGATCCCTTCATTGCAGAGGTATTCCATTATGGTAGTGGCATCTTTTAACAGGATAATGTACCCTAACACACTTCCATAATTGTTTAGGAATGGATTATTGGACATGACACAAAAATATTGACTTGACTTTCAAATTCCCCAGATCTAAATCTAATCCATCAATCCATCCATGAAGGTCTAACAGGACTTACAGGATCTTATTCTAAAAGCAAAGCTGCTACAAAAGCACTAATTAAAGGGACAGTGACCAAAGTTGTAACCTGCAAAACGATATTAAAGCATCGGCAATACATTTGATTTGTACAGTAAAGTTTACTAAATGTTTTACAGAATCCTGATATTCAGAGATCACATTCCTGCACTTTGCCTATTGGAATAGCTTCACTGACAAAAAGATATTTGTGAGGTTTACAAAGGAACAGAGGGTTAGTCTACCGCTCTGCCACATGACATATTTACCAGGGAATACTACACGCAGCATTAGCCTCTACACTTCTTGTAGCCACTGGATAAGATGGGTACTGTTCTCTATGCCAGGCAATACGGAACGCCATCAAATAGAGCATCCTGATATATTGGGCTACATTGCATCCAAGAAAATAGCATTAAAGAGCACCTGTCAGGTAAATTGACCTATATATACTCTCCCCATGAACACGTGGAGTTGTGTTGTATGTAACTTTTAAAGTTACTTTTTTTTCAGGTTTTTTGGTGGGCATGTACATAATTTATCATTATCATTATGATAAATATGCGCAGGTCCACCAAAACGAACAAAATTACTTCACAAAACCATTATTACTTAGTAAAGTAAGTTTCTAGAGAAGTGTGGTCTATGTTTGTGTTTTTTTTTTCAACCATTGCATTGTAATTTAGCATATTTTTGAAAAATCGCAAATGATAAATTAATGACCACTGCATGTAAAGTGGCCTACAAAGACAAGTCTTCATAAATTAGTTATGTGGTGGCCCAGTACGGGAGTTGTTACCCCGTTCCCTTGCTGCCCTGTCAGGCAGCCTCCCTGCCCCTGTCCCCTGGGCCTCCTTACACCCGTCCCCTCATGTACATATGTTTTGCCATTTGTTATACTGTGAAGTGTGTAAAGAAGTGTTATAACTTTAAAGGGGTACTCCGGTGGAAAACTTTTTTTTTTTTTATCAACTGGTGCCAGAAAGTTAAACAGATTTGTAAATTATATCATAATTGTGGGTATAAGTGTCAGATTGGGTTGCCCAGGTAAATATTGATAGTTAGATAGACAAGAGCCCCTCCAATATATATTTTTATTAGATTTGTAAATTACTTCTATAAAAAAAATCTTAATCCTTCTAGTACTTATTAGCTGCTGAATACTACAGAGAAAATGATTTTCTTTTTGGAACACAGAGCTCTCTGCTGAATCACAAGCACAGTGCTCTCTGCTGACATCTGTGTCCATTTTAAGAACAGTCCAGAGTAGGAGAAAATCCCAATAGCAAACATATGCTGCTCTGGACAGTTCCTAAAATGGACAGAGATGTCAGCAGAGAGCACTATGCTCATGATGTCAGCCGAGAGCACTGTGCTCGTGATGTCAGCAGAGAGCACTGTGTTCCAAAAAGAAAATAATTTCCTCTGTAGTATTGAACAGCTAATAAGTACTGGAAGGATTAAGATTTTTTAATAGAAGTAATTTACAAATCTGTTTAACTTTCTGGCACCAGTTGATTTAAAAAAAAAAGTTTTCCACCGGAGTACCCCTTAAAGAAATGTTCCCATGTGATCTTTAGTTGTCATGTGAGTTATCATGTGATTATTACCCAGGAGGTATCAATGACCAGGTGACTTAAGGGTGACCAATAGGAACCCACCAGTGTCTCCCCCATAAAAGCCATGGGTAGGCCTGTCTACACTGTACAGACTGTTCCATCTGTCACTCAGAAAAGCTACTATTGTCCGTAACTTGGCGTCAGAGTCATTATTGCCCCCTGTGCCTAGCCCAGGATCCAGCGGTATACCTTCTGGTGGTATTGAGGACAAACCACGCCCTGGCGTCATGAATACAAGGGGTTAATGCCATCTGCCCTTAGGGTAATTCCATCTGCCCTACATCACACTTCATACCACACTTATATAGTAAGTAAAAAAAATTTCCTTATTGTCCTTCTTCCTCATATACATTTTTTGGATCAGGTTGTGAGGGTCCACACCACCTCTCTGCACAACGTTACTGTCATTTTGGTACTGCACATGCCAAAACTGTACACACAGGGCTGCCAGCAGCTGGGCAGCGCTGTGTGTCAATCAAATGGCAGTGACATTGTGGAGATTTACAGCTCGTGGCAGTACTGACCCACTGGCTCCGCCTCTAGGACCCTCACAACCAGATCCCAAAGAGATTTTTTATATAGTTTTCAGTCACCAAACTACATAAAAAGGGTTGGTGTTCAAGAAAAGTAAAGTGGTTAATTGGGACAGTGAAAATATTAAAGGCAATATTACTGGTTGTCTAGGACAGTAAGGGGGTTAATGTCAGTTCATCTAGTGTTCTGCTGCAGTTAGACAGTAAATCCCAGTATCTGAGGTGGCCTAGGGCAGTGAAGAGGTTAATGTAAGGATCCCTGCTGGAGGGCTAATGTTACACACTGTGGATCCAGTGGTTACCACTATAGGCTTCAGCATTGTCTTGGCAGAAACTTCTTGTTTGTTCCCTGTATTGATCATAGACATGAGTGCAAGAATGGAAGAGGGGAGTCTGCACAGCTGGGTTGTATGCTGCACTGTTCTCGCTGTGATCAGGCAGAGTGATTCAGGAGCTCTCTGCTCAATCATAAAAATAAAAGTCAGCATTAGAGTGGTGAGGAAGGCAAGTAAGGCTGGTCACAACTGCAACCGCTATAACCTCTATAGCCACACCACGGCTTTAAAGAGGGGGGCTTCTTAGCTCACTGATAGTAACAAGTCAGTACAAAACACTATATATGACTGGAATCTCATATGAGACAAAGCATATATAGGTAGATTCATCAAAACATGTGAAGAGGAAATGTTTACTAATTTCCCCTAGCAACCAATCAGATTGCTTCTTTAATTTTTAAAAGGCCTCCAAAAAAATAAAAGAACCAATCTGATTGGTTGCTATGGGCAACTGGTTAATTTTTCCTCAGCACTGCAACAGTATGTTAAAATGCCCAATATGCTGTGTCCTTCTTTCCTCTGGCATGATATCAGGTAGGTATTGGGACAACCCTATACATATTAGTCGTATAATGTCTATTGACATCTGGGGTAGTCTAAGATCCACCCTCTGTCTCCTCAAAGGCTCAAGATTTCTAAAAACAAGAAGACCTGAAGTGTTGTAGTGGCCCTACATGCCTTGGATCTGTCAGATGGACATATTGTGTTGCATACCTGGTATAAAGGAATACTTTGCACGGAATCCCAGGCCTTCCAGCTCTTCATCTGACGTGAATTTGATCCACATGAATCGGCCGGTGGATCGGATTGGCAATGGACTCCTGATGCCGCAGTATCGGTCAATCAGTGGTGAAAAGCCAAACGGACCATCTCTAACCTCTAAATGATCAAAGCGGCACTCAAAGGATGGCTCTATGTGATAAGGCTCATCAAAGGTCAACTCGATTCTCTGGCGAGGAGCAGCTAAGGGAAAAATGGCACAGTGCTACAACAGGAAGTTTTGAGTTTTGTACAATATTTTTATACTTTATAGGTTCGACAGAGCTGCAACAAATATGCTATAATAATTCACTAGACAGGAAATCTACCTAGTTATGCATAAGCAGGGACATGAATAGATAATTTGTAATTCAAGCAGCAGCTTTCCCAGATATAGCACTAAGAACAGCTAGATAGAATTGCTAACAACTGAGCTGCAGTGGATGGCTCACATACCTAAATTTATAAGGGAGGGTGTAGATACCATAGATGCAAACTGTGGGGCTCCTATGGACCACTGGAGAGAAGGAGCCCATTCCAGGATGGTCTAGTTCATATTTAATGGCTGGTGGGATGAGTTCTGCACAGGCTGAACACTTCAATGGAACAGAGCTGAAATACCACACACAAACTGAGGACAAGAGTGGTGCTGTTTCTGGAAGAAAGCTGCTATGTTTTTCTAATTCTGGTTAAAGGGATACTCCGGTAGAAAACATTTAAATCGTAATCCTTCCAGTACTTCTCAGATGCTGTATGCTCCAGAGTAAGTTGAGTTGTTTTTTTCTGTCTGACCACAGTGCTCTCTGCTGACACCTCTGTCCTTATAAGGAACTGTCCAGAGTAGGAGCAAATCCCCATAGCAAAACTCTCCTGCTCTGAACAGTTCCTGACATGGACAGAGGTGTCAGCAGAGAGCACTGTGGTCAGACTGAAAAGAACACCTTAATTTCCTCTGTAGTATACAGCAGCTGATAAGTACTGGAGGAGAAAGACTTTTTAGGGAGTTGAATACTTTTGTAAGCATAGTTACAGTTATATCAATAATACATTTAGAAACTATAAAGCCAACTTTAATATTCACAGTGTCTCTAAGGAGAATACGAACCTTCTAAGATGTAGACACATTCCTTGTTAGGGGGGTAGGTATTTGGAAAGTTTGGGGATGCAAAATGCCCACCATTACTGGTTCTTACCCAGATACCACACTGGGTTACTGGGATGTGTTTGGCTCCTATGTTTTGTCCATCTGAGATAATAAATAAATAAAAAAATAAAAAAATATTCAGATAAGAATATAAAACAGATAGACTGCATTTACTATAAAATTATGGGTTTTGCACAATTATAAAAAAAAAAAAAAAAAGCATTACAAATGCTACAAAACCAACAAAACAAAAAAACATTGCAGTGTTTCATGCTTTATAAAAGTTTGTGTAAAGAAGGCCTTAGGCTAAGTTTCCACTTGTTTTTCTCTGGCAATTTTTGGAAAACTGCCACTGCAGTTTTTGAACTTCCTTTATATGTCCTATTCCTTTTGAATACATTTCTGGCTTTGGCTCAAAAACTGCTGTGGCATATTTCCAAAAACTGCCAGAAAAAAAAAAACAAGTGGAAACTTAGCCTTTCACTTAAAGGGGTTCTCCGGTGCTTACACATCTTATCCCCTATCCAAAGGATAGGGGATAAGATGCCTGATCGCGGGTGTCCCACAGCTGGGGACGCCCGGGATCATGCACGCGGCACCCCGTTTGTAATCAGTGCCCGGAGCGTGTTCGCTCCGGGTCTGATTACGCTCGACTGCAGGGCCGGCGGGGTGTGACATCATGCCTCTGCCCCCATGTGACGTCACGCTCCGCCCCTCAATGCAAGCCTACGGGAGGGGGCGTGATAGCTGTCCTTTGGATAGGGGATAAGATGTGTAAGCACCGGAGTACCCCTTTAAAAAAAATAAAATGCAGAAAAAAAGAGAAACATACTAAACACAAAAATGTTGCAAAAAAGGGACTTTTTTTAGGAAAACGCTATGTGAGACACCAGATTGTACAGTTATTGTTATTGTTTAATCTGCAGCAAAAACCACAACATGTAATTAATGGCTGCAGTGTGAATTATATAAGTTATTTTAAAAATATTTGTTTAATTATCAACATTTGCAGATTTTACTTTAGAACCACATGATTTCTAAAGCAAAATCCGCAGAACTGGAATTATTGTAGATACTGACTTCTCCATTAAAGTCGATTGAAAAAATCTGCAAAAAATCTTGCGCATGACATAACAAGCGACAAGCTTTAGATTTGAAATCTATGCCGCATTTCAATCTATCCATGTTATACATACTACATATATATATATATATATATATATATATATAATTCAGAGCTCTTTTTTGTTCTGTATTATCCAGCCTTTTATTCTACACTTTCACTGCTGACCATGTGAACAAGCCCCTATTAGTCAAGTCTAATCAGATCTCACATTGTATGGCATTTGGCAAGTACATTTGTAAAATGGCAAATCAAACTTGTGAAACAGTAGGCTGCCCGAGAGCATGCTCTGGTTCCATCCTTACCTTGAGTGCGCTGCGCCACTGCAATCCCCTCAACCACCAGGATGGTAATCAGCAGCACTGTCAGGAGGACAAGAGGGAGGCAGGTGAATATAAATCATTAGAAATTATAAGACAGTTGTATGACTGACATAGGCCCTTTTTTGGAACCTATATTACAGTCAAATGTCCCCGTCCAACCACAGGTCTTATGATCCAAAGTGAAAGCATTACAGGTTTTTATGATGCTGTTGGCTCCAGTCATTAGATCTGCAATCAAAATATAATGCTGTTAGTTTGGATCAGTAGATCAGTGGTTGATTATTTTGGTCATTAGATATGCAGTCAGGCCACAGCATTCAAAAAATAATATGGATGTGTGTAAAACAATCCCTCACAGTTTCCAAAAGCTCTGCTTGCTGTTAGGAAATAAAAATATGAAAACCTCTCCAAATCCTGCCTTGAGCACATGGGGACAAGGCCAATTACACTGTATAACTGTTCTCTTTTATATACGGTACTGACTTCAGCCAGGCATTTCACTGACAGCAAACAGACATCTTGAAGAAGGTAGGATTTAATACACAGATATTTGGCTCAGTTCACATCTGCACTGTGGTTTCTGTTAATAACCTATTGTTTTCTCACATCATCTATGGCATAAGTATGATGGACAATCCTAATAAACAACAAGATGTTACATAACTTAGATGCACCTGCAAGTGCTGATCGTTTAAGCCTTTTGCGGGATACTGTATACTAAACCCATGTACCACGCCTGTTGTGTGTGATAATGTTGCATAGTACCCCCCAGAACTATGATATCCAGAAACACTATGCTGCTACATATACAGCCTTCTGATCCCAAGTATCTAAGCCTATCAACTGTGATACTTTCTGCCAAGCTTAAGTATCTAAGCCTATGATGTATGATACTGAATAAGAGTATGTAAGCCATGTGACATCCTGTCTGAATAACTGCTGTATATAAAGCCTATTGTTTATACTGTTTCTGGAACTATTGTCTCTAGGCCCATTATATAATACTGTCTGCAGAATTCAATTACTATTGCTTATCTAGTTTTTCATAAGAATTTGATACAGCTCTACATAGAAGTCCCATAGAGAGATCCATGCATGGGGAGAGCAGGGAGCAGAGCAAGAGATCGCGGGGGTCCCAGCGGTTGGACCCCCTCCCCCCCCCGCCACACACACCCATCCCCTATCCACAGTTATTTAGTGTCCGGTACCCTTTAGGATAGGGGATAAGATGCCTGATCGTGGGGGTCTCGCCGCTGGGGACCCCTGTGATCTTGCATGCCGCACCCCATTAAAATCAGTCCCCGATGCATGTTCGCTCTGGGTCTGATTACTGTCGATCATGGGGACGGAGCGTTGTGACGTCACGGCTCCGCCCCTGTGTGACATCACGGCTCCGCCCCTCAATGCAAACGTATGGGAGGGGGCGTGACATCTTTCTCCGAAAGAGAGAATTACATCTTACAAAAGAGAAGATGTTGAACAATGGTCTCCTTGCATTACACTGATCTCTTGTGGGCCTACAGTTGGGTCAGTGCTGCCTGTCTTCAACATCAGTAACTTCCCCCAGCTGCACCTTTCCAAGTGTTGTTTTACAGATTGCCACCAAAGAAAGAGTAAAGTGAAGTCTACATTTTGCACCTTGCATCAGTAAACCAAGCAATGAAGAACCTTATCCAGCAGATTTAGTAATTTCGGAATGAGAGCTGGACAACCAGAGAACGTATATACCTGTAATTATACATCTACAGTAGACATTACACTTTTCAGTCCTAAAAACTCCTAGTGATCCCTAAATTTAGCTAAGCTGCTACAAAAACCACAAAAGGGAAAGTGACCAAATCTCTTTGTCTGACACCAAGGTTATAACCTAACAAATAGTATTCAAGCGTCTGTATTTGTACAAGGACTTCAGTAAAGTTTACAAGATGTTTCATAAAATCCTAGTGTTCAAATGTCTCATTACTGTACCTCATTACTGTACTTTGCATACGGGACACAACTTCACTGACAAAAAGATATTTGGAGAGTTCACAGAGGGAAATTGGATTAGTTCACCACTTTACCATGTGACATATTCATCATTACTTCTACACCCAACATAACCCCCTATGCTTCTCATATCTACCACAAGGGCAGCGACTGATGCACTTTACAAATATGACAGCACATTAAGGGGGCGCTTTTGCTAAATAAAGATCTGGTTCCTAGTTTTAGCTATGCTATGCTCTGGAATTTTCTTTTTGAGGGCACTGAAAGGGAAACTTGGAAGGGAACATTTCATATATGAGGGCACTCTAGAATGGTTTTACTGTATAAGGACACAGAGGGCGCCGTTTACTGTATCAGGGTGCATTTTAGTTGTGTATAAGGGCAATAATACAGTCTTTAGATGTGTGTCAGTATTACTGTGACGAGACAGTAAGGTGGCACTATTATTGTGTGGGGGACAAAGGGAAGAACTACTATTTGTGTTGCACTATAACCATCTGGGGCACTATCTGTTTGGTATTATTTTACTGGGGGTAACTATAGTTATGCTGGCACTAAGGATGGTAATGTTAAAGTGGCAACAGACTGGAAAGTTTGTGTAGAGGGTGGAGAATAGGTGGCGAGGGTGCAGAAAAAGTAAGATGTCAAAGTTGTATGGGAACTAAAATATGCAGACATATGAAAGAAAAAACCTGCCCTGGATGAAAAAGAAAAGAAAAAATGAACGAATGTAATAACTAGGATTTGTTCCGGTATGTGGGCAATTCAACAACAGAATGGTGATATTATTCAGTCTCTATTTGGTGGTACACTGTGAACCTCTAAACTTTTGATTCTCTACACCCATTTCCTATATGTTTAAGAGGTTATTTCCATTTACAAAGGAAATAAATGTTTGTTTTATTGACCATTTTAACTGTTTATTTAAATCAGCAAAGATTTCTACATTCCCTTCATTAAATGAATTGATATTGACTTGAAACGATTCCAACCAGTTGCTTATAGGATTGCAATAAATTTCTGGTGTTTTATAGACTTTTAGCGATTTCTCAAGGGTTTGAAATAAATCAAGTGTAAAAGCTTTAGGCTTGGTCAAGCAAAGATCAGGAAAATTATGGCCAAAGCAATTTCACGGTAAGTTTCCAATGTGTTATTCAGCATTCTGTGGGATCGTTAGTTAATTGTAGTGTTTCTTTAATTGTATGGAACAGTAATTGCGTTACCAGAGGGTGATTTATGGGACATAGTAGAAACCAGTTGGGAAAAGCTGACACCATCTTCTATTCAATCCATGAATGACCAGATTTTTATAATTCTGCCTTTTATATTGTATGTTTTACGATTTCTTGATAAAGGTAACAATACTGTACATGTAATAACTACAAGGTTTAGAGACATTGGCTTTGTGTATGACCAGAAATACTTCTCCTAAAATATTAGTTTCAATTTAAATTGTCTTTGTCCTAAAGCGAGACAAAAACAAACAATCAACACTCCCATTACTCCGCTGCTCAGCATTTGGAACAAACTGTTCCGAACGCTGGAGCTGGCACCGGGAGCTCGTGACGTCATGGCCCGGCCCCCTCATGATGTCATGCCCTGCCCCCTCAATGCACGTCTATGGGAGGGGGCATGACGGCTGTCACGCCCCCTCCCATAGATGTGCATTGAGGGGGCGGGGCATGACGGAGTACCCCTTTAAGGCTAGGTTTACACAAGTGGATCCATGATGAAGGAGAACTATAAGTCCTTCCTTTATATTTCCCATTCCTTTTGAATACAATTTAATTTACTTTAGTAATCCCTTTCACCCACTGCAGCATAGCTGCAACCCCTGGAGACCATGTGAACAATGACATATTGTCACATGGATTGCTGGGAAAGGTCAGAGACAACAGTAAAAGAAAAAGAAATAAACTCAAAGAACAATAACATGCACTCACAGCGACAATGGTGTCTATGCGTCCAGAGATCCGGGATACCGGGAGGAAATCGGGCTGGAAGCGAAGCACTCTGAGCCCTTCGCTTCCAGCCCGATGTCCTCCCGGTATCCCGGATCTCCGGACGCATAGACACCACTGTCGATGAGTGCATGTTATTGTTCTTTGTGTTTATTACGTTGTTACAAACAGCTCTATTACATGCACCCTGCAGGTGTCAAGTATCTCACAGGACTCCTAGCCACCTCCACTTCCATATTCTCCCAGCATTAGTGGCACATAGCGTAGTGCTCTCCTTTTCATTTCTCTGCTCCGTTACAAGTAAAAGAAAAAGACTTGCACTACAGCACTTCCTGGTGTGAGTCCTAGCATGAAAATGGGACAAAGTGGTAAGTGGAGGTAATAGAAGCATATTATATTATATATATTATACTATTATACTTATTATGACTTGGCATCATGGGCAGAAAAGAAAAAAAACAGGAATAACAATAGCTGGAGAGACAAGGGTTAGCTATTACTGATTTAGATGAAATGGCTGGGGGTTCCATATTGAACACTGCAGATGTATGTGTCAGTCTCTTGCAGGATGCTGGACTGGGTAGGGTTAATCCCCCCCACAGCTTTCTCAGACAGGGACTCATTGATTTCTGCCCTCAGTGATTAGGACTTAGTCTTCATTTATTTTATTAAACACCAGGAGCAGGGTAAATGCCAGTCTATTTTTCATGAAAAACAAATTTGGAAAGACTAAGTGGTGATGTTCCGGGGAAATGTCATTCACTAAATCCGCACTAGATGAGGGAGTGCATTATGAAATGGATCGGCTGAACAGTGAGATGACATTATATGGGCTGCAGGCAAGAATTCTGTATTTCTTTAAACATGTCCATAGCTCGTAACTTGTTGAGCTATGGTTCATGTTTACAGGAGATGGTAAAGTTATGGAAGGTATATAAGCCAGTGTAGATAGAATTTCCACAATATAAATCTAGGCATAGACATTTGAACAGTGGGGATTTGACTACTGATATCTCTACATCCAGATGATCGACTTCAGTGCTAGTGGCAAGTGGATCTAATGTTGACCCCCAGTCTTCTGTCAGCTTCAGATTATTATTAAACCTGTATATATCTGTAAACAACAATGAAGGTATATTGTGAAGTTCTACAGCTGACACTAGAAGGAGTTCTGGAGCTTACTGCATACTACGTTACTGCTGACTACCGTGTATAACAGTATGTAACTGAGCTCCATCTATTGGCCAGAGTATTGAGACTTTGAACCACTGTAAGGCTAAGTTTCCACTTGGGTTTTTTTTTTCTGGCAGTTTTTGGAATGTTGCCATTGCAGTTTTTGAGCCAAAGCCAGAAATGTATTCAAAAGGAATAGGACATATAAAGGAAGGACTTGCACTTCTCCTCCCTTATGGATACACTTCTGACTATGGCTCAAAAACTGCAGTGGCAGATATCCAAAAACTGCCAGAAAAAAAACCAAGTGGAAACTTAGCCTAACAGATGCTGGGAAATAGAATTATTGAATTAATTAAAATGAGTGTGAACATTCAATGTAAGGTTCATCATGCATCTTTCTTCACCAAGGTCCTCAGGACACAATTCAGGGGTTATTTGTTCTCCTTCCAAGTTACTCCCCAGATGTTTCTTGAATCACATAGACTACAATCTAAGACATTTTCAGGAGCTTCTGTATACTGCATATTTGCTTAAGTATGCAGTGATACAGGAGAGGAGATGTATCACATAATAATAATAAGACCACTCAATAGAGTTGTAACAGCTTACTATAGGACCACATAACAAAACTTAGAATGGGGCCTCACTTCACCTTAAGCAGCAAGTTCAGAATATATAATGATTATTATGCACACAATGATGTCACAATAGGGCGACAATGCACATGTACACATGGGAAATTTTGTCTCACAATAGTCTAACTTTTTTGTGTATGCCTTATTTGCACAAATATGTGCATCTTTTGTGCCATTTTAGGTTACTCCCACAAAGTTGGCAAGCCTTAGAAGGAATTAGCTGAAGTGTTGTGGTAATGAATGCTTGCAATTAACTTTTCAGTTTCCAGCTTATGGACAACCACAGTTGCACTAAATTTATAAAATTGAGTGCATGTTGTAAATACATTTACAGGAGTAATCTACTCAGTGACATTATAGGAAATACGGTTCATGCAGGGCTGGTGAAGGGATTTTTGCCACCCTAGGTGAAAGCTAATTCTGCCACCCCTTGACCCCTCCCTTTGACACACCCCACCTTACTACTGGGGTGACACACTGTAGAAAACCACATCCTCATGAGACAGATGTGCGCACAATGTCAGGCCATGCCTGTCTGGCCTCGGAGGTGGCACTGCGCTCCTCCAGCTGGCTGTAGAATGCAGATTATTATGGTACCGGGGGGGGGGTGGCTGGGTGGGTGCTTCGGATGAGCGGCGGGTGCTTTGGATGCTGGCTGGCTACTAACTTTCTTGCAGTAAGCAGAGTGGCGTCCCCATCAAGAGGGCGCTCTAGGCAGCTGCCTATTTTGACTATAGGCAGAACCGGCCCTAGGTCCATGCACACTAAAAAGAGAAATTACACCTGGAAATTCTGGTGCAATGTAATTCCAATGCACATTGTACACTATGGAATTTCAGAGGCAGAGCGTTTTGCTGCTAAAGTTCACCCGCCAAAAGAGTGAACATGTTTATTCTTTCGGTCGAATACAGAGTGGACTACATTGCTGGCTATGAGGAACTAATTCAGTCACTGCAGGCCGCCCTCAGGAACTCCACCCAGAGTTAATCCAGGCGGAGATTTCGTAGTATGCATAAACCCTTATGGAGTCAGTGATTTCACAATATATGGATATTTCCCTCTGTGATATTAAGGAGCACAAGCATAACACATACAAAAAAGATCATTATGGACACTGTGATATCAGAGCAAAGCAAACAATGTTACCATGCAGCTATAATAAACACATGAGGTTACAGAAGATGGATAATGCAATGATGTCAGAGGACAAAAAGAATACAAAACATGATGCATCCTTCTATTGTCCATAGTCATAGGTAACTGCTGTTGGACCCCATTACAGCTGTATTGCCTGCTATCCTGCCGTTATGCCTCATGACTTTGTTGTGTGCTATATTAGTTGCCACTCAGCTTTACTGGAAGTAGATTTCACTAAGAAGAAGCTGAGTAAAACATAGCAGAATAACATGACATGTTTGGGCTGTTGATGGTCTGGTTCCCTTTAAACCTAAGAATGATAATTAACATGGAGCTCTACCTTTAGCAGTAGGTGGGAAAATGTCTATACTTCCCAGCTGCTGAGTTTTGGGGGCGGGGCCGTGTGTCGGCGTGACTGTGATGCACGGCTCCGCCTCCAAAACTCACTACACGCATAGGGCTGCCACCGGAAAGCCCTGTGTGTATAATGAGCAAGGAATATGTAGTGTATTTCCCGCTGCTGCCATAAATTTTGCGCAGCATTAAATATGCTGCGTATACGCCCTGTGGGAACGCACCCTTAAGGGTCTGTTCACATGTGTTTTTTTGCTGCAGATTTGCTGTCCCTTAAATTCAATGAGTAGTAAAATTTGCTACAGCAAATCCGCAGCAGAAAATACACACGTGAGAACGTACCCTAAGACCAGCTCTTGTGTCTGCTGATTCCCCTCAACATCTACCTCTCAAAATAAAGCGTCTTAAATTCCACAAACTGCACAACCTTCTGTTCATTTTTTAATTTGCTAAATGGAGATCTCGCTATGAGAAGTCTGCGCAGAATGAACCGCTGCTGGTTATAGGTTTTGTGTTTAATAATTTTAGAAACAATTACTGCAGGTTTAATGGAAATTAATGATGCCGCTTTAGTTCAGAACGTTTAATTGGATTCAAACTTTCAATCAATGGAAATTAAAAAAGACAATTTGAAGCCAGGTCCTGATATGAAAAACTGCAATTATAATCTCTGATTGAGTTACCGGCATGAACTGTACAAATTATATTATTACTGGTTTTTATGCAGATGGTAAAATATGGTATTAATTGCAGAGTAGTTTTCTACCCGCTCCCCCTTTGAAGAACTTTTTGGTATGTCACAGTTTAAATGGTAAATTACTCCACCAGATGTTTACTGACCCTGTGTCCTACTCCAATAGCACCCAGAGCCGCATTCATAATTCTGCAGGACATAATCAGAGCTTAGTTTGCAGTTATATGGTGTTAGGTTTCATGGTTCACTTTAGAGAGCAGATAAACCATTAAATTGGAAATGTAGATTTGAATGTGACATATAGGGTAAACCAACTATGTAAAGAAAAGGGGGGGAGGTCGAGACAAGTAACACGTTTGTAATATTAATAGTGATTACAATATGATATATTGTTATATATAGATATTGATATATACAATATAATGTTCTCAGAATAGCTTTCTGCAGGGCAAACTCATAAAATTCTCCGCTAGGTTAGTAAATGAATCCTTCCCACCTAATTATGGAATTACTCTTATATAATGACATTGCAAAAAGGGCAAAAGTGGCATCTTAAAGGAACACTAGCTCTGCGGTTTTTCTTATCTCCATTTGCTGTGCAGGAAAATTCAATGCATTGTATTTCAGGTGCAAGAGGGTATGACTGTATTGTTCGTCAGTGAAATGAGTGACGCAGCCACTACTTTATATCATAATCTCCAATGCTCAGAACCTCTGGGAATAGTCCTATAAGGCCTTCTGTAGTCGTCACTCATTTGATGACTATTACAAGCACAAGAATTAGCAGCCTGGCTTAGCTCCTGTAGCAGGGTAAAGATTCAGTAAAGATTTTCCCTGTGTCATGCTGGATGGAGGAAGCGCGATTCACAATGATTAGTTCTGTTCCTAGGCATCCACAGGAAGCGGGTCTAGGTGCCCGAACAAAGGCAGCATTTATAATTGTGCATATATTGTGACTCTGCATAGGACTGATAAATAGAGTTAGGAAGGGGCCACACTGTGGCAGATTTACTAATCCTATTTTAAATCAACTGGTGCCAGAAAGTTAAACAAATTTGTAAATTACTTCTATTAAAAAATCTTAACCCTTCCAGTACTTATCAGCTGCTGTATGCTCCAGAGGAAGTTCTTTTCTTTTTGAATTTTCTTACTGTCTGACCACAGTGCTCTCTGCTGACACCTTTGTCCATTTTAGGAACTGTCCAGAGTAGAAGCAAATCCCCATAGCAAACCTCTCATGCTCAGGACAGTTCCTAAAATGGACAGAGGTGTGAGCAGAGAGCACTGTGGTCAGACAGAAAGGAAATTCAAAAAGCAAAAAGCTTCCTGTGGACCATACAGCAGCTGATATATTTATTGTAAGGATAAAGATTTTTTAATAGAAGTAATTAAAAAATCTGTTTAACTTTCTGGCATCAGTTGATAAAAAAAAAAGGCTTACCAGGGGAGTACCCCTTTTAAGACATAAACAAATTAGTCAGCCAAAATGTGCTAAATGTATCACTGTGGCACACACTGCGTGAATGGCACATCTTGCAAGAAGTTAGATTTTTTTTCTTACTTACACTACACAGAGGTCATTATTACTATGTAGGGCTCAGGAGGCAATATTATTATATGGGGCACAGAGGGAACTATTACTATATATGGGCACAGGGCATTATATTTTGTATGGAAGAACAGAGGGTATTACTACTGGTGTAGGAGGCACAATGGGGCATTATTTCTGTATGGGGCACTATTACTGCATGGGGGCATTATTACATGGTTTCTGTTATCCTTTTATTTACATGTTGCCAATCCTTCTGGTCATTTTTTATTTACATGCGTGCTGTGCCCCTGGGTCTGGGACATTGGCACCAACTATTATTCGGAATGGCAATAGTGCTGTATCACACACATATATCTCTATATACAGTCATGGCCGTAAATGTTGGCACCCCTGAAATATTTCAAGAAAATGAAGTATTTCTCACAGAAAAGGATTGCAGTAACACATGTTTTACTATACACATGTTTATTCCCTTTGTGTGTATTGGAACTAAACCAAAAAAGGGAGGAAAATGGATGGCAACAAAGTGCCGGAGAGTGGTAAAGTGGCCAGCAATGAGTCCAGATCTAAATCCCATTGAACACCTGTGGAGAGATCTTAAAATTGCTTTTGGGAAAAGGCGCCCTTCCAATAACAGAGACCTGGAGCAGTTTGCAAAGGAAGAGTGGTCCAACATTCCGGCTGAGAGGTGTAAGAAGCTTATTGATGGTTATAGGAAACGACTGATTTCAAATATTTTTTCCAAAGGGTGTGCAACCAAATATTAAGTTAAGGGTGCCAATGATTTTGTCCAGAACATTTTTGGAGTTTGGTGTGACATTATGTCCAATTTGCTTTTTTTCCTCCCTTTTTGGTTTAGTTCCAATACACACAAAGGGAATAAACATGTATAGCAAAATATTTCATTTTCTTGTTTACGGCCATGACTGTGTGTGTGTGTATATATGTATATATATATATATATATATATATATATATATTCAGCAAAACATGCTTGTGCCCCAGATCTTTTTAGATTCTAGTGGCACCTTCTGTCAACAATTTTTTCTCTTCAAAAAGCAACTTTGGTTGTTCTTTGTACCACTTGTACTGTATATGTTGCAACATGAGGATACACTAGAGACGCAGACTTCAAATTCAATGACTACATACATGCCCCCTTTTTTTTCCAACCCCAGCACATAGACCCAGGCTAGATATGTCGTTGCTTTTTTTTTTTTTTTTTACTAGTTGTCAGGAAACTAGTCCTCAATATGTATTGAGCCTGTCTCCTGGGCTTGACCGATTACCCGTTCACAATACACAGCTACTTCAGCTACTTATTTCTAAACACGACAGTTCCTCTTACCAATTTAAAAGCTGTGTGGCTTCTTTCAGTCATGTATTCAAGGGCCCCCACAGTGCTTTTTTGCTCTCTCAATCTCCTTGGATCCCTTAGTCCCACTGCTAGCATACAATGGGCCTTACCTGGGATGCTTTGCTGCTTTCTGGAATCTTAAAGGGGTTATCCAGGAAAAAACTATTTTTTATATATATATATATATATATATATATATATATATATATATATATATATCATCTGGCTCAAGAAAGTTAAACAGATTTTTAAATTACTTCTATTAAAAAATCTTAATCCTTTCAGTACTTTTAAGCTTCTGAAGTTGAGTTGTTCTTTTCTGTCTAAGTGCTCTCTGATGACACGTGTCTCGGGAACTGTCCCAAGTAGAAGCAAATCCCCATAGCAAACCTATTCTACTCTGTGCAGTTTCCCAGACAAGCAGAGATGTCAGCAGAGAGCACTGTTTTCAGACAGAAAATAACAAGTCAACTTCAGCAGCTGATAATTATTGGAAAGAATAAGATTCTTTAATAGAAGTAATTAACAAATCTGTTTAACTTTCTGGAGCCAGTTGATATATAAAAAAAGTTTTTTCCAGGAATACCCCTTTAACTGCTCTGGTTCTCAGTTAAGGTTCTCTGATCATTTACATTCATGTTCCTCAGCCCCACATACAAATGCTGATGCACAACATCTTTGTCGTGCCATTGTCATGCCAATTTCGGACTCCAATCCCCTCCTGCAGGATGATATTCAAAAACTTTATTCCTAGCATCATCTACTGAAACAGGAAATGGTAATACCACGGAGTGGAACAGTATGCCTGCTCTTACCCAATGAACTAAGTGCATGGAGTCTGTGGGGGTACATACAGTATAAGCCTAACATCACATAATAATGCACATGACATACCAGCATGAGTACAGCAATAACTATTTCTATCAAAGGCACATACAGCACATACACACAGTATTTTGTCGGGAGGTGAAACCATCCCAATACAAATGGAATTGGTTATCCTCACTTGCTGGCTACTATTGCTGTAATTGCAGGTATGTGACCCCATATGCAGATTTATACATAGGTAAAGGACATAGGGCTAGTATGAGCAGGGAGAACCAGCAGGGCCTGCATGTTGTGGAATGGATGGTAAGCTGGTGAGGTGAACACTTGTACTGTCCTAGGGATAGATAGGAACTGGCCATGGATGTGTTGTGTGACTTGCTTCTGACAGTGTAGACTGAGTACATTGTCAGCCTGTAAACAGCTAACTATGGGGCGTTCACAGGGAAGTGGGAGAAATAATTTTTAAGGAAAGGGCTAAACTATGGACGGCCTAAAATTAAGAAGAAGTCCCTAGTCCTCGTGGGCCAGTAAATAACTACAATGATAATTTTTTGCAGTGTAAGCTTGTGATTTTTCTGGAAAGATAGGACTGGCAATACACATATGATGGCTGTTAGCCTCATGATCATTCAACTGTCAGCAATCTTACCTGATCTCCCCATACACATCCACTCTTGGCTCGGCCAAGCTGTCAATGTGTTCTCAATGGGGAGAGGAGAGATAGAAGCTGCAAGACTCCTCAGGTGGCGGCTTATCTCCCTGAGAACAAGTGGATGGGGAAATTGAAATCTGGTGTGCCTAATCCTTATCTCCCATCAGGGAAGAGTTGTAAGGCCCCTACACACATTGGATAGTTGGGGTCCAGGAGACAGCAACATTGGCAATTATGGGTGAGACATAGTACTTTAACACCCATATATCAGTTAGCACATTGTGATCTGTTGTGACGGTCTGAGGGCAGGTGTTAGATAGTAACTCCTATTTGGGAACACTTCAGTGCCATACTTGCCTATTACTCTTTATCATGTGTGTGAACTTGATATGTGGGACCCATAATTGGGGAGTAAGAGTGATTATTTTTTTATAGATTATCAATAAAGAATATAATTTTTAGTTATAAAATATCAACTTGGTTTGCTTAAGTGTACAACAAATTGGATAGTTACCTGGTGCTGCCAAAATTGGCAAAAACATGTTTAATGTGTTTGGCCAGCTTAAAGGGGTACTCCGGTGGAAAACAACATTTTTAAAATCAACAGGTGCAACAAAGTTAAACAGATTTGTAAATGACTTCTATTTAAAAATCTTAAACCTTCCAGTACTTATCAGCTGCTGTATACTAAGTTCTTTTAAGTAAGGAAGTTCTTTTTTTTATTTTATTTATTTTCAGTCTGACCACAGTGCTCTCTGCTGACACCTGTCCGTATCAGGAACTGCCCAGAGCAGAAGAGGTTTGCTATGAGGATTTGCTTGTTCTCTGCACAGTTCCTGACATGGACAGAGGTGTCAGCAGAGAGAAGAGGTAAAAGAATCCCGGCACATGATATTGCCTAAATCACCTTTGGCGTTTTATTCACACAGATACTATGGAAGAGCAGAATTGGGACACGCAGGATGCGTTTCAGCCAGCTGGTGACCTTCATCAACTGGACCAAAACACATCCTGCGTGAGGCAATTCTGCTCTTTTTGAGCCAAAGCCAGAAGTGTATTTAAAAGGAATGGGAAATATAAAGTAAGGACTTCTCCCCCCTCCCCCCCTACTGGATCCACTTCTGACTTTGGCTCAAAAATTGCAGTGGCAGTTTAAAAAAAAAAAAACGCCATAAAAAAAGCTGTGTTGAAACCTAGCCTTACAATTATTACATTAAGAAAATGGAAGAGAGCAATAGTGAGGAATTCAAGTTACCCACAAATTATTTCCATTCACAGAATAGGGGTGACATTGAAAGTACCCAGTATTCTGCAAATAAGACATAGGGGCACAGGAAGCTGACTGCCAATATAACAGCCCCTCTACTCTCTCTATACATTAACTAACATAACCAAGAGATCAATTCCCAAGTGCTGTTCTCCTCTATAATCCACATTTCTTTCACTTGTAAAGGGGCTCTTACGGTAACAGAGGTATATTATTTACCCAGAAAGCAATTCCCTAATATACAAGCATATATTTCCCACAAAGCTACAGTCATACACAGTGGCCAACATTCATCATTGTAGGTGTAAGTGAAGCATTTTTCTACACCTTTTTTTTTGTGCGCTGATAATGTGTAGCAGCACCAAATTTATTAAATGGTCACAGAGCATTTGATAAGTTTTGTGCAGGTCACATTATCTGGAATTTCACTCTTCACATACACCAAAAAGCTAAGTCTGGGCTGGTGTAGTGGCTTTGCGCCTTTTATTTTTTTATTTTTATCAAATCTTTATTTTTCATTTTAATGAATACACCATACAAATGTACATTCGCAGGGATACTATCACATCAGTCCATTGTGTACTAGTTTCTCTGCTACAACATAGACCAACACGTAAGATATTATATAAAATACAACCTCAATAAACAAAATAATCCCCCAAGATTGGCTATTGTATTGTCGACGCAGCAGTCGGCTGTAAGCTGTTTAGGGGAAAGAAGCATAAGTATCCCCGTTGACATAACAAATAAAGAAAGATCAACAAGGGGATTTAGAGGAGGGAGTTATAGTAAAGGAACCAGACAAAATAAACGTACACATTAACATAGAATGACTAAGGGGCGCACTGATAAACAGACAAGTACAAAACAAGAGACAGGGGAAAAGGGAGGGGGTGGAAGATAAGAGGTGGGAATAAGAATGGAAAAGTAAAGTATGGGGGAGGGGGAGGGGAGGGTGAACGTTTTAGGGTGGGATTGTTGGCGGCTAGTGGATAATTTGAGTAGGAATGAGGTGTGAATTCTGCAGCAAATTAGCTGTGCTAGTATCATGAGAAAAATGGATGTTCACCGTCACAGTGTGAGTATGAAATAAGGATTAATGAGGTTCATTAGATGTGAGGGCCGCTGTGTCATCAGTACCCCAGGTATCTTTATTTGAGTATCTAAAAGTAAGCAGGGGTAACCACAGACGTCAGAAGGAGACATAAGAGTGATCACTCCAACTTGAAAGTTCCTCTATTTGACATATCTGTGCCACCTTTTGCAACCACTGTCGGGCAGTAGGAGCCGTAGACTGTAACCATAACATTGGAATTAGAGCCTTACTGCTGACAATAAATGAGCCAGAAGCGATCACTTGTGCATTTGGCATTTGGTTGTCGGTAGCAACACCAAGGGTGCAGTAAGAACAACCTGGCAGCCTTAAATTTTGTTAATGTGTGATTCAATGTCCTCCCAATATCCCGCAATAACTGGGCAGCTCCTTCAAATGTGTGAGAGAGTACCCTTAGGCCCTAGGCATCTACAACATTTGTCTGAGTTAGATAAGCCCCAATGGTGAAGGAGTTCTGGCGTGTAATACCACCTGGAAAGCAATTTGAAGTGACCCTCCTGCAGGTGTACACACCTTGAAAAGACATGAGAGTTTTTAATTATTTTCAACTTATCCACATCCGTCAACTGTATGTCAAGCTCTTTCCTAAGATGAGATATATAGAGGTGTATGAGCCTCTAAGGTAGTAGATAGCTGAGCTCGGATCATGGATAGTTTGATCTTCATTAGTGGTGAAGCAAGTGCTATCTTTTCTAGCCAGTTAAGATCAGAACCAATGCCATACAACTTAAGAAGTGATGCACAAGAGGAAGGAAGTAAGACCTGTAGGGTATCCTGCACTGGTGGTGTATTCAAATGGCACAAGTCCTAAGTGGTGAATTTGTACAAAATGGGGCTCACTGATTTTTCCTGGGGGTTTAGTACGTATGGCACCAAAGAGCCCAGTAAAGCTAGCGTGTGTATTTACTGTTAACCATGAGAGTGCCATGCAAAAGAGGATTCGTTATGTACGTAAGAATCCATTTAGAAGGTAGCCAGAGCGCCCCTTTCTTTGTGATTCCATTAACCACCAACTGATAATTCTCTACCTCCTGACCATGTAGAAGGCTTGAACCAGCTACTATTTCCACCCATCTCTGCAGGTGCATTGCTTTGTAAAGTTGCTCAATATCTGGGACACCTATCCCTCCCTGTGTTTTTCTTTTGGTCAAGAGACCATATGGCAGCTGTGGCTTCCTAGATGTCCATAAGAACTGGATAAAAATTTTCTTCCACTAATGGAGTTATCTGGCAGGGTTAAGCTATAGGGACCATACGTTAAATGTATAATATTGATGGAACTATGTATGTTTGGAGTAAATCTGTTTTTTTGAGCCTGGTTAGCAGCAGGACATAATTAAACTCAAAAAGTTTATCTAGAGAGTGGGGTAGTGAAATTCCCAGGTGGGTAATGCTCTTGGAAGGGCATTTAAAGGGTGAAGAACGTTGTAACTGAGATGCTAAGTGGTCAGGGACAAATATATTCAAGATCTCAGACTTGGTATAGTTTACTTTGAAGTTGGAGAGCAACCCATAATGGTCCAGAATTCTTTTGATCCTAGGTAGAGCCTCTACTGGATTTGTGGGAATGATCAAGAGATCGTCCGCAAATGCTGCTGTGAGGTGAGTATGTCCCCCAACTTCTAAGCCTTTGATGACAGTGTTTTGTCTCAATGTTTGAAGTAAGGTTTCCATAGCTAAAATATAAAGTGATGGGGACATGGGGGCAGCCCTGTGTTGTCCCATTACTTATGGCAAAAGAGGGTGATAGAGTGCCATTGACAGTGATGCGTGCGCTCGGATTACTATATAGGGACATGATCGCAGTGATTAGTGGTGTTGGGAACCCACATTTAGCTAGCGTCTGTTGCAGGTAATCCCACGCCACTCTATTGAATGCCTTTTGATATGCTTCTGTTCCTAACAAAATGAGAGGTGTGTTATTTGACTTGGCATAGTGGATAAGGTGCATCACTCTATAAGCATTATGTATACCTTCTCTCTTGTTAACAAATCCTGTTTGGTCTGGATGTATGAGATTAGGTAAGAAGTTCCCCATCCGTGTAGCTAATATTTTTGCCCAGATCTTAATGTCCAGGTTAAGAAGGGAGATCAGGCGATAGCTAGTGCATAGCTTCTCATCTTTCCCCTCTTTAGGTAAAATTGTGATATAGGCTTCTAAAGCCTGAGGGGGGAGCGGTGTCCCTGAAAGAAGTGCATTACACCATTGAGTGATGCAAGGTAACAGAACAGGCAAGAAGGTTTTGTCTCCATGCATAAAAAGTTTCTGTTTAAATCTGATCGCATTGGCAGTGTAGATTTGGTGTAGGAGGTATTTCAGTTGTTCTGGTATGGTTTTTAGATTCGCGGATTCTGCAGTCTGGGTTGACACACTACTCCGTTGTTCCAAATCTGAAATTTGGTTAAGGAGTTCTTTAATACGCTTACTACGTTCTTTTTTTTTTTTTTTTACTCTGGAGCCCAAAGCAATAAGCAAGCTTCTAATGGTCTCCCAGACCACAGGCCACGACACGTCAGGCGTTAAATTAGGCTCAAAAAAGGATTGTAAGTGGTTTGTCAAGTTAGCTGCAGCTTCCTCCTTTGTCAATAGTGTGTCATTAAGCCTCCATGTCCACTCCCTTCTAGGTAAGTGGCTCAGAGCAAACGTTGTGTATACAGGTGAGTGATCAGACAGAGTTTTAGGGCCTATTTCTGAAGACTCTAGTGATTGCATGATACTCTCATGGCAAAAAACATAATCTAGGCGCTGTGCTGAATTATGAGGAACTGAGGAAAAAGTGTAAGTTCTGTCTCCTGGGTGAGTAGTTCGCCACGTGTCCACTAATCCCAGTTGCCTTAGTTAGTTACGGAGAGTACACAGAGCTACCAAGGGGATCACTGAACGTCTTGTAGAGGAGTCCCAAAAAGGGTCCAATACCACGTTGAGATCCGTGCCCATCAATATCGGGCCTTCTGCAAATACTTTTAGATCATCCAGCGTCCTTAGCAGCCAAGGCACTTGGTTTTTGTTAAGTGGGTATATAGATGCTATGGTGTATGTCATTGAACCAATTCTACCTTTTAGAAATAATGCTCTGCCATCGGAGGTGTCAAATTGGTCTTGACAGTCGAATGGAACATCTTTATGAATCGCTATGGCAACCCCTCTCGATGAGGAATTCGTGCTTCCACTATGAAATCAGGAAGATAAATAGTTAGTAGGCATATTTGGAATTCTATCTTTTTTCAGTATTGTTTCCCGCAAAAAGGCCATTGAGATTCCCTCCTTTTTGAAGAGTGAGATGACCCCATGGCATTTGCTAGGAGAATTAAACCCTTTGACATTGTATGTAAGGCATTTCAAGGAAGCCATTTGGTTACAAAATATGTCTTATCTAAGAGATGAGACTTTATGAAGCTGCACACGAAGTAAGGGGAAAATAACTTATTGATGTTAGTGTCACGATGCCGGCTGGCAGGTAGTGGATCCTCTGTGCCAGAGAGGGATTGGCGTGGACCGTGCTAGAGGATCGGTTCTAAGTCACTACTGGTTTTCACCAGAGCCCGCCGCAAAGCGGGATGGTCTTGCTGCGGCGGTAGTGACCAGGTCGTATCCCCTAGCAACGGCTCAACCTCTCTGGCTGCTGAAGATAGGCGCGGTACAAGGGAGTAGACAGAAGCAAGGTCGGACGTAGCAGAAGGTCGGGGCAGGCAGCAAGGATCGTAGTCAGGGGCAACGGCAGAAGGTCTGGAATCACAGGCAAGGAACACACAAGGAACGCTTTCACTGGCACTAGGGCAACAAGATCCGGCGAGGGAGTGAAGGGGAAGTGAGGTGATATAGGGAAGTGCACAGGTGTAAACACTAATTGGAACCACTGCACCAATCAGCGGTGCAGTGGCCCTTTAAATCGCAAAGACCCGGCGCGCGCGCGCCCTAGGGAGCGGGGCCGCGCGCGCCGGGACAGAACTGACGGGGAGCGAGTAAGGTACGGGAGCCGGGGTGCGCATCGCGAGCGGGCGCTACCCGCATCGCGAATCGCATCCCGGCCGGAGGTGGTAACGCAGCGCCCCGGGTCCGTGGAACCGACCGGGGCGCTGCAGTGAGGGAAGTGTAGCGAGCGCTCCGGGGAGGAGCGGGGACCCGGAGCGCTCGGCGTAACAGTACCCCCCCCCTTGGGTCTCCCCCTCTTCTTGGGGCCTGAGAACCTGAGGATCAGACTTTTGTCCAGGATATTGTCCTCAGGTTCCCAGGACCTCTCTTCTGGACCACAACCCTCCCAATCCACTAAAAAAAAAGTTCTTCCCCTGACCTTTTTAGAGGCCAAAATCTCTTTAACAGAGAAGATGTCCGAGGAGCCGGAAACAGGAGTGGGAGGAACAGATTTAGGAGAAAAACGGTTGAGGATGAGAGGTTTAAGAAGAGAGACGTGAAAGGCATTAGGGATACGAAGAGAAGGAGGAAGAAGAAGTTTGTAAGAGACAGGATTAATTTGACACAAAACTTTAAAAGGACCAAGATAGCGTGGTCCCAACTTATAGCTCGGGACACGGAAACGGACATATTTAGCGGAGAGCCATACCTTGTCTCCAGGGGAAAAAATGGGAGGAGCTCTTCTTTTCTTATCTGCGAATCTCTTCATGCGAGAAGAAGCCTGTAAGAGAGAATTTTGGGTCTCTTTCCATATGGTGGAAAGATCACGAGAAATTTCATCCACAGCGGGCAGACCAGAGGGCAAGGGGGTAGGGAGGGGGGGAAGAGGGTGACGGCCGTACACCACGAAAAACGGAGATTTGGAGGAAGATTCAGAGATTCTGAAATTATACGAGAATTCGGCCCAAGGTAGAAGATCTGCCCAGTCATCCTGGCGGGAGGAAACAAAATGTCGTAAATAGTCACCCAAGATCTGGTTAATTCTCTCTACTTGTCCATTGGATTGAGGATGGTATGCAGAAGAAAAATTTAATTTAATCTTGAGTTGTTTACAGAGAGCCCTCCAGAATTTAGACACAAATTGGACGCCTCTATCCGAGACGATCTGTGTAGGCAACCCGTGAAGACGAAAAATGTGTACAAAAAATTGTTTAGCCAACTGAGGCGCTGAAGGAAGACCAGGAAGAGGGATGAAATGTGCCATTTTGGAGAATCGATCAACGACCACCCAAATAACAGTGTTGCCATGGGATGGGGGTAAGTCAGTAATAAAATCCATACCAATCAGAGACCAAGGTTGTTCGGGGACAGGTAGAGGATGAAGAAAACCAGCGGGCTTCTGGCGAGGAGTCTTATCCCGGGCACAGATAGTGCAGGCTCGCACAAAGTCCACCACATCAGTCTCTAGAGTCGGCCACCAATAGAAGCGAGAGATGAGTTGCACAGATTTCTTGATGCCCGCATGACCTGCGAGATGGGAGGAGTGACCCCATTTGAGGATCCCAAGGCGTTGGCGTGGAGAAACAAAGGTCTTTCCTGGAGGAGTTTGCCTGATGGAGGCTGGAGAAGTGGAAATCAGGCAGTCAGGAGGAATGATGTGTTGAGGAGAGAGTTCAATTTCAGAGGCATCTGAGGAACGAGAGAGAGCATCGGCCCTAATGTTTTTATCAGCAGGCCGAAAGTGAATTTCAAAATTAAATCGGGCAAAGAACAGAGACCACCTGGCCTGACGAGGATTCAGCCGTTGGGCAGACTGGAGGTAGGAGAGGTTCTTGTGATCGGTGTAAATAATAACTGGAAATCTTGATCCCTCCAGCAGATGCCTCCATTCCTCAAGTGCTAATTTAATGGCTAGAAGCTCTCGATCCCCGATGGAGTAGTTCCTCTCCGCCGGAGAGAAGGTCCTGGAAAAAAAACCACAAGTAACAGCATGCCCGGAAGAGTTTTTTTGTAGAAGGACAGCTCCAGCTCCCACTGAGGAGGCATCAACCTCCAATAGGAAGGGTTTAGATGGGTCAGGTCTGGAGAGCACGGGAGCCGAAGAAAAGGCAGACTTGAGTCGTTTAAAGGCGTCTTCCGCTTGAGGAGGCCAAGACTTGGGATCGGCATTTTTTTTTGTTAAAGCCACAATAGGAGCCACAATGGTAGAAAAATGTGGAATAAATTGCCTGTAATAATTGGCGAACCCCAAAAAACGTTGGATGGCACGGAGTCCGGAGGGGCGTGGCCAATCTAAGACGGCAGAGAGTTTATCTGGGTCCATTTGTAGTCCCTGGCCAGAGACCAAGTATCCTAGAAAAGGAAGAGATTGGCATTCAAACAGACATTTCTCTATTTTGGCATAGAGTTGATTATCACGAAGTCTCTGAAGAACCATACGGACATGCTGGCGGTGTTCTTCAAGATTGGCAGAAAAAATCAGGATATCGTCCAGATATACAACAACACAGGAGTATAGTAGATCACGAAAAATTTCATTAACAAAGTCTTGGAAGACGGCAGGGGCGTTGCATAGACCAAAGGGCATGACCAGATACTCAAAGTGTCCATCTCTGGTGTTAAATGCCGTTTTCCATTCATCCCCCTCTCTGATGCGGATGAGATTATAAGCACCTCTTAAGTCCAGTTTGGTAAAAATATGGGCACCTTGGAGACGATCAAAGAGTTCAGAGATGAGGGGTAGGGGGTAGCGGTTCTTAACCGTGATTTTATTAAGACCGCGGTAGTCAATGCAAGGACGTAGAGAGCCATCTTTTTTGGACACAAAGAAAAATCCGGCTCCGGCAGGAGAGGAGGATTTACGGATAAAGCCCTTTTTTAAATTTTCTTGGACGTATTCAGACATGGCAAGAGTCTCTGGGACGGACAGAGGATAGATTCTGCCCCGGGGTGGAGTAGTGCCCGGGAGGAGGTCAATGGGACAATCATAAGGCCTGTGAGGAGGTAGAGTCTCAGCTTGTTTTTTGCAAAAAACGTCCGCAAAGTCCATATAGGCCTTAGGGAGACCGGTTACATGAGGAAGCACAGGGACACGGCAAGGTTTACTGGGAACCGGTTTTAAGCAGTCCTTGGAACAAGAGGGCCCCCAACTCTTGATCTCCCCAGTGGACCAATCCAGGATTGGGGAATGGAGTTGAAGCCAGGGAAGTCCAAGAAGGATTTCAGAAGTGCAATTGGGGAGGACCAACAGTTCAATCCTCTCGTGATGAGATCCGATGCACATTAGAAGGGGCTCCGTGCGGAAACGTATAGTACAGTCCAATCTTTCATTGTTTACACAATTGATGTAGAGGGGTCTGGCGAGACTGGTCACCGGGATGTTGAACCTGTTGACGAGAGAGGCTAAGATGAAATTTCCTGCAGATCCAGAGTCCAAGAAGGCCACAGCAGAGAAGGAGAAGGCAGAGGCAGACATCCGCACAGGCACAGTAAGACGTGGAGAAGCAGAGTAGACATCAAGGACTGTCTCACCTTTGTGCGGAGTCAGCGGACGTCTTTCCAGGCGGGGAGGACGGATAGGACAATCCTTCAGGAAGTGTTCGGTACTAGCACAGTACAGGCAGAGATTCTCCAGGCGGCGTCGTGTCCTCTCTTGGGGTGTCAGGCGAGACCGGTCGACCTGCATAGCCTCCACGGCGGGAGGCACAGGAACAGATTGCAGGGGACCAGAGGAGAGAGGAGCCGGGGAGAAGAAACGCCTCGTGCGAACAGAGTCCATATCCTGGCGGAGCTCCTGACGCCGTTCGGAAAAACGCATGTCAATGCGAGTGGCAAGATGGATGAGTTCATGTAGGTTAGCAGGGATTTCTCGTGCGGCCAGAACATCTTTAATGTTGCTGGATAGGCCTTTTTTAAAGGTCGCGCAGAGTGCCTCATTATTCCAGGATAATTCTGAAGCAAGGGTACGGAACTGTACGGCATACTCGCCAACGGAAGAATTACCCTGGACCAGGTTCAACAGGGCAGTCTCAGCAGAAGAGGCTCGGGCAGGTTCCTCAAAGACACTTCGAATTTCCGAGAAGAAGGAGTGTACAGAGGCAGTGACGGGGTCATTGCGGTCCCAGAGCGGTGTGGCCCAAGCCAGGGCTTTTCCAGACAGCAGGCTGACTACGAAAGCCACCTTAGACCTTTCAGTGGGGAACTGGTCCGACATCATCTCCAAGTGTAATGAACATTGGGAAAGAAAGCCACGGCAAAACTTAGAGTCCCCATCAAATTTATCCGGCAAGGATAGTCGTATTCCAGAAGCGGCCACTCGCTGCGGAGGAGGTACAGGAGCTGGCGGAGGAGATGATTGCTGGAGCTGTGGTAGTAACTGTTGTAGCATAACAGTCAGTTGAGACAGCTGTTGGCCTTGTTGCGCAATCTGTTGTGACTGCTGGGCGACCACCGTGGTGAGGTCAGCGACAACTGGCAGAGGAACTTCAGCGGGATCCATGGCCGGATCTACTGTCACGATGCCGGCTGGCAGGTAGTGGATCCTCTGTGCCAGAGAGGGATTGGCGTGGACCGTGCTAGAGGATCGGTTCTAAGTCACTACTGGTTTTCACCAGAGCCCGCCGCAAAGCGGGATGGTCTTGCTGCGGCGGTAGTGACCAGGTCGTATCCCCTAGCAACGGCTCAACCTCTCTGGCTGCTGAAGATAGGCGCGGTACAAGGGAGTAGACAGAAGCAAGGTCGGACGTAGCAGAAGGTCGGGGCAGGCAGCAAGGATCGTAGTCAGGGGCAACGGCAGAAGGTCTGGAATCACAGGCAAGGAACACACAAGGAACGCTTTCACTGGCACTAGGGCAACAAGATCCGGCGAGGGAGTGAAGGGGAAGTGAGGTGATATAGGGAAGTGCACAGGTGTAAACACTAATTGGAACCACTGCACCAATCAGCGGTGCAGTGGCCCTTTAAATCGCAAAGACCCGGCGCGCGCGCGCCCTAGGGAGCGGGGCCGCGCGCGCCGGGACAGAACTGACGGGGAGCGAGTAAGGTACGGGAGCCGGGGTGCGCATCGCGAGCGGGCGCTACCCGCATCGCGAATCGCATCCCGGCCGGAGGTGGTAACGCAGCGCCCCGGGTCCGTGGAACCGACCGGGGCGCTGCAGTGAGGGAAGTGTAGCGAGCGCTCCGGGGAGGAGCGGGGACCCGGAGCGCTCGGCGTAACAGTTAGATGAGAAAATTCCTTGTTTGAGGATTGGAGGTACCCAAAGCTATTGGGAACTATGCGGGAGTCAGTTGTGAAAGGGAGGAATGGAAAAAGGAGAGCGAGGTGGGGGGGGGGGGGGGTAAGGAGAGGTGAGCTACAGTAGCTTAGAGAGTAAGAGAATCAGGAAAGGCACACTAGGAAATATAACACTTAGGGATTACACAAAGACAACACTAAACACCTAAGGGAATGAAGAACAAAGAACAAATGTAGTGTAGCACAAAAGTAAAAAGGTTACAATGGGGGGTAGTAGTCCTGAACCGACAGCCGGTCCGGATCTGTAATCTATCAAAATGTACTGTGATCATAGTGATCAACAGTCATACAACTTTTTAAGGAACTTAAGAGAACTTATACTAGAGGGTCGACATTTATCATTGTCTTTAGACAGTTTTTTGTGTCTAGAAAAGGCGCAAAAAAGATGCAAGCAGGGTTTATTTGCGCCTTTTTTAACCTTTTGGTTTATACATTTCTGCTGATTTTGTGTTGCAATCCACAGATTTTGGCAATACACATGATATGGATGGGTTTTATGAACTGCTCCTATTTGTGAAAAGGTGCATAAAAGGTGCAAAGCCACTGAAAAGTCTCTAAAACTACACCAGCCCAGACTTAGCTTAGCTTTTTGGTGTATGTGAAGAGAGAAATTTCAGATAATGTGACCTTCACAAAATGTATCATGTAAATGCGACCATTTAATAATTTTGGTGCTCCTACACATTACCAGCACCCCAAAAAAAAAAAGGTGTAGAAAAATGCTTCACTTACACCTAGAATGATAAATGCTGGCTGAGATCTATATGTGCCAGGTATAAGGCAGCAGCTTTGCGCCTTTTTTTGCTCCTTTTGACAAAAAGGCACAGTTCATAAAACCCATCTATATCATGCGTATTGCCTAAATCAGTGGATTACAAATCAAGATCAGCAGAAATGTGTAAACCAAAAGGTGCAAAAAAGTACAAAAAAAGACACTTGTGCCAAAATAGCGCCAAATATAGATGCTATTTTGAGTTAAAAAATAAGGGTAAAAACAATGATAAATGCTGGCCTATGTTTTAGAGCATTGGTGTCCAACTTGTGGCTCTCTAGCAGTTAACAATAATAAACTCCTTACAATGTCACAGTCCCCATCACTGAAGATTATTTAATTATTCCCCTATCAAGAAATCTGTGGAGCGTTGTCCTATTCCTGCGGGCTCGGAAAAGCCCTACATGAGAATTTTACTGAGGCAACTGAAGTGGTCCCTATACATTCCCATATAGAAATGCTCCCATAAGTATCTGTAAACCTAAAACAGTGTTCTCTCTCTCGCTCATTGATATAAACTCCACTAAAAACCTGACCAATCATTTACCCTACATACAATGACCCATTTATAGACTACCTGCCAAGAATTTGCTGTTCTGTTGCGTTGTAGGACGATTCCTGCATCTATCTTCCTGCATCAGTTACTGGAATATTCATATCTTTCATATGAACAAATAAAGTCCTATTGGGCAGTTCCGTATTAAGGGTTAACAATAACCATCTATCCTAAAGAAGCCATTATACCTTTCAAGCATCCCCCATTTTAGTGCAAGTTCTCTCACCTGAGTGACAAACTCAAATGACGTCTCCTAAGCAGAAAACAACCAACTTAGTGCAATTGTTAGCACGTTATGACTGATCTCCCTCAAGGAAGTAAGGGTATAGCCAGACCATAGATTATTATAAATGGAACAAGATCATATTAATATCCTAGCAGGTGCATCTACGCTGCCAAGAAGATACATTCAGACTGACAGAATCCTGTTCTGTTGGTGGAAAGTTTATTGGAAATGTTTCAAAACTATCCTGGAAGGATTATATGGAAACCATTTTAAGATATACGTAAACTGTAATCCACATCAATGTGCTGTGAAATCCTATGCTGGCGGTTTTGAAACCACAAGGTCCTACAGTTGAATCCTGACCACGAATGCTGGAACTTGTTGTCCCACAAGAGCTACCGTATAGAGCAGCAAGCTCCCTATTGGCACATGAGGGTGACCCCAAAAGAATGCATCCTAATAATTTGATGGCACAAATGTGCGTTTACTTTTTCATCATTGCCTGTATCTGGAGGTGAATTGACCAAAATAGTTTGTGTCTTTAGGATATATATATATATATATATATATATATATAGCAAACAAATAGGCGACAGCACTCCCATAAGGTGCAAATAAATGGTCTTTATTCACATAAACATGGTGGCATGCTGTCGCCTATTCGTTTGCTACCTGTGGAGATCTGCGACCTGGATCTGTTGTGACTGTGTGCACCCCACCACCCTTAGAAAGATTTACAGGAGTGCTGCTCTCTTTGGATCTTTTATATATATATATATATATATATATATATATATATATATATATATATAAAATAGTGAAGCAAGGCCAAATATCCACCTCAAACCACTGAAAAATGAAATATCAATAACGGGGGTGACTGAATACAATGTACCATACCTTAGACAATGGAGGTTCCTGGAATGGTTCCATAGAACAGTGGTCTCCAAACTGTGGACCTCCAGCTATTGCGAAACTACAACTTCCAGCAGGTCTGGACAGTCAACAGCTGTCCAGGCATGATGGGAGCTTTAGTTTTGCAACAGCTGGAGGTACAAAGTGTGGAGACCACTGCCATAGAGAATGGATCCATCATTGCAGCAGCTATAAGACACTGGCTTGTTTCCCATAATTCTACAATTCTGCTTTCTGTTAAAAAAATAAAAATAAAACCCTGTGTCAGTGACAGACCGGGTGATGCTAACTGAACCACCCTATCCCCATCCATTAATTCAGATGTGCCCTAAAATTCTGAGTGAATCTATCTGCAGAAAGCCTAGCTGGTCAGAAGCCATAATGCCTTCCCCTGGTGAATAGCAGAGCGAGCAATGGGTGACACAGTGTGACTAATAACTTATTGAATTTCTCTTAATAACTGTTGCACATGTGTATTCAATAACATATCCATTACCCAATAGGTTATATTAACTGATTCTATGAGTATCACCACTGTATGTCAATGTGAAAATCAAAACTCTACAAACTGGGGCTTTTAGTGGGTTTCTTGCAATGGATGTAATCAGATTATTGTCATTTGTGGTATCCTGTGTATATTGTACAGAAACTGTGTCAATCAATATTTTCTAGAAGGTATAGAAAATATTGAGAAAGTCTTATCTACAATGCTCTGGGCAGCAAGAATAGTTCCGAACTTTTCCACTAGAGGGCAGTGTAAGACCAAGCAGTCAGTGTTGTATTGTAGCTTGTTGACAAGAGAGTAGTAATAGAGGTATATTGAATACACAGGGGTATATATATATATATATATATATATATATATATATATATATATACCTCTCAGATCAGTGCAACCCCATCAGAGCTAAGGCATGAAGATACTCTGTGACTGCCCAGTGCCAGCCAACCATGCATTCAGAATATTCTTGGCAAGAATATGTGATGTATCCATCTAGGGAAGTGTTTCCCAACCAGGGTGCCTCCAGCTGTTGCAAAACTACAACTCCCAGCATGCCAAAAGGCTGTCCAGGCACGCTGGGAGTTGTAGTTTTGCAACAGCTGGAGGCACCCTGGTTGGGAAACACTGATCTAGGGATAGGTAAAAAGTGATAGGCTGCCTTGTAACTTGTAAATAATTTTCACTGGCAGTCTACAATATCCTGATTTACTGAATAATGCACCTCTTTATATTGGGATGCACCCGAAGGACCTTCATACTGGCACCTCTGGGTCTTGCACCTCTTTATATTGGGATGCACCTGAAGGACCTTCATACTGGCACCCCTGGGTCTTGCACCTCTTTATATTGGGATACACCAGAAGGACCTTCATGCTGGCACCCCTGGGTCTTGCACCTCTTTATATTGGGATGCACCTGAAGGACCTTCATACTGGCGCCCCTGGGTCTTGCACCTCTTTATATTGGGATACACCAGAAGGACCTTCATACTGGCACCCCTGGGTCTTGCACCTCTTTATATTGGGATGCACCCGAAGGACCTTCATACTGGCACCCCTGGCTCTTGCACCTCTTTATATTGGAATACACCAGAAGGACCTTCATACTGGCACCCCTGGCTCTTGCACCTCTTTAGATTGGAATACACCAGAAGGACCTTCATGCTGGCACCCCTGGGTCTTGCAACTCTTTATATTGGGATGCAGCTGAAGGACCTTCATACTGGCACCCCTGGGTCTTGCAACTCTTTATATTGGGATGCAGCTGAAGGACCTTCATACTGGCACCTCTGGGTCTTGCACCTCTTTATATTGGGATGCACCCAAAGGACCTTCATACTGGCACCTCTGGGTCTTGCACCTCTTTATATTGGGATGCACCCGAAGGACCTTCATACTGGCACCCCTGGGTCTTGCACCTATTTATATTGGGATGCACCCGAAGGACCTTAATGCTGGCACCCCTGGGTCTTGCACCTCTTTATATTGGGATGCACCCGAAGGACCTTCATGCTGGCACCCCTGGGTCTTGCACCTCTTTATATTGGGATACACCAGAAGGACCTTCATGCTGGCACCCCTGGGTCTTGCACCTCTTTATATTGGGATGCAGCAGAAGGACCTTCATGCTGGCACCCCTGGGTCTTGCACCTCTTTATATTGGGATACACCAGAAGGACCTTCATGCTGGCACCCCTGGGTCTTGCACCTCTTTATATTGGGATACACCAGAAGGACCTTCATGCTGGCACCCCTGGGTCTTACCTTCTAAGATGAAGTAGACTTTTTCCAGGATCATGATGCCTATTGGGGGGGGTGATGATGAGGAGGGTTAATCCTGAATACTGATGAAGCTTGTAGATGTTCTATATAAAACACTGCTCAGAAATCCAAGCAGGGTGGTCTTCCCATCACATGCCACAGTTGGGGAATCCACAGCAGACAGAGGAGAAGGAGGTCAGGATCTCTTTAGGATGTGGGTCAGATCCTTCAGCATGACAGTACCCTGGAGCCTGCCTTACAGCCCCTGGAAACTTGGTCCCCTGGGCAGGCTGGGGGTCTGTGCTGGGCTCTTCTCTCGGAGATCTGCAGCCCTGGCAGCAGCAACACACAAAGCTGCCCAGCAGCTTCCCAATCCATCAGGATCCTTTTCCTTTTCTGTTCCTTTTCACCCCCAAAAGTAGCTGTTGTCCGGGTCTCAGCTGTGCCCTGGGGATTGATGCAGGGGCTCCATGCTGCCAGGCAGGAAGGAAGATGGTAGGCAGGTGGTAGTAGCTGGGTGCAGAAGCTCAGCAGGGTGGGCTCACGGCTCAAATGAAGAGTTGCCAACAATGAGGCTTATTTAGGATGAGGCTGAATGAGGAGCCAGTGCGCATGCGTCGTCTCTGCTCTCCATCCTACATATAGAGCATTCCCCTTCTGTGTCTGTGCTTTCCCTCCTCCGGGGTCCACACTAGACCCCTGCGTCTACCTGTGCCTCCTACCTGACTGCCCTGCCTCCATTGCTTGTGCCTATATCATATCACATACGTATACTGTGTGTATAGTATCTTTGAGTAGCCGTATTAGTCCAGTGTTTATATATATATATATATATATATATATATATATATATATATATATATATATATATATATATACATACATATATAGGGTCTAACATCCTCCATGTTATACTAAGGTGCATACAGCCCCCCAGATATCTGCGAGAGCCATTGCTTTACCCCTCAGGCTTTAAAGTGCCCCCTGCAGGAGGGATTGGGGTGCACATATACTGGGGTGGGGGGGGGGGGGGGGGGGGGACGTGTTCACAGACCGGAGCAGGAAAGGCGGGAAAGCTGCGCAGCTTCACATTAACCCCTTCCTGGCTGTGCTCCCGCACGGCTTCATTGTACAGATGCCTTTCTTTCGTACCTCCATGGAGAAACCTATTTCCACACGTTTCACGGATTTGCAGTTTGGAGGCAGACACGCATGGCCATATTCCTTCCCTGTCAGCCCACAGTAATGAAGGGTGCAGATATATCCATAGTACCTGAATGTATAGCACTCGATACTGCATAGCTACACACGGGGCTGAGGGACAAAGGTGACACGCTGCACATTAACCCTCTCAGCCTACACTGAGCTTACACACTGTACACTTAGGGGAAACCAAGACAGGTCCCTTTATGGCAGAGCTTCCCAACCAGGGTGCCTCCAGCTGTTGCAAAACTACAACTCCCAGCATGCCTGGACAGCCTTCGGCTGTCCAGGCATGCTGGGAGTTGTAGTTTTGCAACAGCTGGAGGCACCCTGGTTGGGAGACACTGCTCTATGGCTTTAGTAAACGCGAGCGGTTTATCTATTCAAGGCCAGTATATAGGGCTAAAAATACAGCACGGTCCTGCCTATCTTTTCCATAGACAGAGATGAAGAGGGAATATATCACCCCTCTCCCCTTATTCTCATCTGCCGCCATAGCATACACTATCACATTTACTGCACGAAGAGTTTAGGGGTAAAACCTGCAAATTCCAGTGCATGAAATATTCTTTGTGTATATACAGATATAGCACAGCTGAATTTGACATTTATTTTCTTTCTTTGTGCTAAAAACTATCCAATATAGTAGATTTAACTGCAGTTCTATTGATAACTCCAGAGAAATCTAATCTAACTCTCTGATTAATCTGGCTCTGTAATGTACCTTCACAATATGTGGTTATACAACCTCACCCAATGGCCGGCAGTTATCATTGTAGGTGTAAGTGAAGCAGTTATCATTGTAGGTGTAAGTGAAGCATTTATCATTGTAGGTGTAAGTGAAGCAGTTATCATTGTAGGTGTAAGTGAAGCAGTTATCATTGTAGGTGTAAGTGAAGCATTTATCAATGTAGGTGTAAGTGAAGCAGTTATCATTGTAGGTGTAAGTGAAGCATTTATCATTGTAGGTGTAAGTGAAGCAGTTATCATTGTAGGTGTAAGTGAAGCAGTTATCATTGTAGGTGTAAGTGAAGCAGTTATCATTGTAGGTGTAAGTGAAGCAGTTATCATTGTAGGTGTAAGTGAAGCATTTATCATTGTAGGTGCAAGTGAAGCATTTATCATTGTAGGTGTAAGTGAAGCATTTATCATTGTAGGTGTAAGTGTAGCATTTATCATTGTAGGTGTAAGTAAAGCATTTTTCTACACCTTTTTTGTGTGCTGGTGATGTGTAGGAGCAACAAATTTATTAAATGGTCACAGGGCATTTTATTAAATTTTGTGCAGGTCACGTTTTCTGAAATTTCTCTCTTCAAATACACCAAAAAGCTAAGCTAAGTCTGGGCTGGTGTAGTTTAGAGACTTTTCTGTGGCTTTGCGCCTTTTTTTGCACCTTTTCACAAAAAGCCACAGTTCATAAAATCCGTCCATATGATGCATATTACCAAAATCAGTGGATTACAACTCAAAAGCAGTAGAGATGTGTACATGAAAAGGTGCAAAAAAAGGACACGTGCCAAAATAGAGCCAAATATAAATGGAAAAAAAGGGTAAACACAATGATAAATGCCGGCCATTGGCCGGCATTTATCATTGTGTTTGCCCTTTTTTTTATTCCTTCTATATTTGGCACACAAAAAAGGTGTTGAAAAATGCTTCACTTACACCTACAATGATGAATGCCCCCCAATGGGGGAGATTTATCAAAAGCTGTGCAGAGGAAAACTTGCCCTGTTGCCCATAGCAACCAATCAGATCGCTTCTTTCATTTTTCACAGGCCTTCAAAAAAATGAAAGCAGCTAGCTGATTGGTTGCTATGGGCAACTGGGCAAGTTTTCCTCTGCACAGGTTTTGATAAATCTCCCCCAATGTCTTTAGTGCAGGCTCAGGAGCTGTCCTTTCAGCACCACTTTTCTCCTGTTCTTTAACCAGATCCAAATAACATTAAAGAGTACTCCAGAGCAGAAACACTTAGCCCCTATCCAATGGATACATGGCACCCCGGCAGTCCCCAAGATGAGGGATTGTTGACCCCCGCATGAAGTGGCAGCTGAACTGCCCCTTCCCTGCATCTCTATGGGAGAACCGGAGATACAGCATTCGGGTATCTCCAGTTCTCCCATAGAGATACATGGAGGGGGCATATCGGTCACTGCTTCGTGCAAGGGTCGACACACTTCCTTCCTAGGGGACTGCAGGGGTGCTGTGCAGGAGATAGCGGGGGTCCCAGCAGTCGGACCCCCGCGATCAGACGCTTTTCCCCTATCCAAAGGATAAGTGTTCCTGCACTGGAGTACTCCTTTAACATAATTGTTCACAATAATTTTGAACAGCATCACAGCCAGCTCTTTACCAAACTCAAATGGGTTGATAGCAGGGGCAATAATCTAAATCAGTTGTCTCCAAACTGTGGCCCTCCAGATGTTGCAAAACCAGTAGTTTTGCAACATCTGGAGGTCCACAGCACACAATCGCAGTCAGCCTACAGCTATACTAGAATATGACAGCTATAGAATTTAGGGCTTGTGCTCTTCACAATTTAAAGGGTTGTCCAGGAATAAAAACAAAAACAAAGCTAATGTCTTCAAAAAACACACCGCCACCTCTGTCCTCAGGCTGTATGTGGTATTGCAGCTCAGTTCCATTGAAGTGAATGGATACAAGTTCAGCTATCTCAGGTATAAAAGCTTATAAAAGGTATAAAAGCTTCTGTTTATTTCATTACTATAGACATGACAGGATGTGCAGATACAAGCATGTGACGCGTTTCAGTCGATTTGTTCAACCTTAGTCTGTACGTATGTGTATGTGTTCAACCTTATTTAGTCGATGTGTATGACTAAGGTCGAATACATTGACTGAAACACATCTGGTTTGTATCTGCACACCCTGTTGTGTCTATTAAAATGAATGCATTTAACTACTAATTTGCTAAAAACTAAGGGCTCCTTATAGAGTGATCATAATACTTTGATGGCACATTCCTAATAGTTATTATGAACTTACTTTCTTAGATGGACTTTAGTGGACAGCGAGCCAACACTGGTTAGAGGAATCTTAAGTTTATGTAATCTCTATCAAATAAACTTTAGCCTAGTGGTGGCCATACTGCGGCCCTCCAGCTGTTGCCAAACTACAACTCGCAGCATGCCCGGACAGCCAATGGTTTTCTGGAAATGCTGAGAGGTGTAGTTTTCCAACATTTGGAGGTCCACAGTTCAGAGAGATCAGATCTGAGATCAGATAAACTTGGAGTATAGTTTCCCTTTAACCAGAGTTGTCTTGCTGTCCACTAGACTGCATCTAAGAAAGTTAGCTAATAATATCTATTAGGAATGTGCCATCAAAGTATTATGCTCACATTCTAAAAGGAGCCCTTGGTTTTTAGCAAACTAGTTGTTAAATGGGTTATCCAGGTTGTGTGTGGTATTACAACCATCTCCATTCACTTCAATGGAACTGAGCTGCAATACTTCATGCAGCCTGAGAACAGGAGGGGCACTGTTCTTGGAAGACAATAGCTCTGGTTTCCTATTCCTGGACAACCACTTTAAACTGTAAAAAGCACCTACCTTAAATTCCATGGCTGTAATAATCTGGGAATCTTGGAATAGTGGTAGGCTGACTGCAACTGTGTGCTTCTGAATTGAAGGAAGGTTAAGGGTGAGTTCACACTGAGTAATTCAAGAGGAATTTACTCGAGTAATTCCTCTTGAATTCTCCTCTCCAAATTAATGCCCATCTCCTCTACCCATTGACTTTAATGTTTTTTGGTCTGTGCTGTTCACACTGCAGAAATTCTGCTAGCAGAATTCCGACGCTGAATTCCTTTCCACTTGAAGAAAGAACATGCTCATTCTTCAAGCGGAATCTGCGAGCAGAGTCCAATAGAAGTCAATGGTGAAAAAAAATTCTGCCCGACATTGTTTTCAAGTGGAATTCAGAAAAGTAGATTAAATAGCCTCCACCTTCATTCCTCTTCATTTCCGCATGGAAATTCCGCTTGAATTCCGCTTGATGGATAAAATGACAGAAGGCTACAATTTCCTGACCGAAATTATTCCTCGTGAATTCCTCTTGAATTTCTCAGTGTGAAAATATAATTATTACCATACTGTTCTGTATGGACAAGGATATAACTCTTATGATACTGCACCCAATGGATACTGTAGGCATATAACAAGAATATAACTGTATGTTGCACAATGGGTAAATAAACATTTCAAAGTTTTCACAACTTCTGGAGAACTGACAACCATAAAGAATGCTGCTTCTTCAACAAGGATAGTTAAGTAGCTACATAACATATAGAACCACCTAAGGGTGCATTATGTCCCTGCAGTGATATTAAAATGCATGGAAACATGGGTATAATAAACAAGGTAAATCAAATAACAAGGTAGAGTATAAGACTAAAACATAATTAAATAGTAAAAGCAAATAATAGGATAAATAATAGATACAAGGAGAACTCCAGCCAAAATTAACATATCCCCTATGCAACAGGATAGGGGACAAGTAGCTGATCATGGGGAGTCCGACCACTGACACCCCCGCTATCTCCAGAATGGGACCCCAACTCTCTTAACATCCTCCATTCATTTCAATGGGAGCGCCGATGATGCCCGAGTGCTGTACTCGTTTTTTAATTTTTTTTTTAGCTCCCATAGAAATGAATGGAGCGCGTGCCGTCTGCAGCACATACTCCTAACTGAGAGCTGGATCCCATTCCGGAGATCACAGGGGCGGGGGGAGGGGGGTGTCAGGGGTCCAAGCGGTCAGACCCTCGGGATGAGTCCCCTGTGGATTGATTATAAATGCATTTTGAGTGGAGGTCTCCTTTAAGAAAAAAACCTTTTTTTGTGTTAATGTTTGCTGGGTGGAGTTGATATATAGGATGCTTATGGTGGCTCATGCAGGCTGGACATGAATGAATATTGATTAGTGGGTCATATTATCAATAGCTGTTTCTGCCAGAAGTGGGTTACTGGTGTTAATCTTTGTGAATGACAATAAATAAGGGCATATACATGAATGTATTAGTTGATTCTCTGGAAAAGCTCCAGAGACTGGGCATTTCATGGCTTCTCTAAAAAGAACTGATACAATTATTATGTTATTGATGTGTTAAAGAGGCATCAAGTGTTCTGGATACAACTGGTATTACATCACGAGACCTGTCATGAATAAGACATAATCTACTATCATGCTGAGCAAGAATCCTAAAGGAGAAGCACCCAGTGACTGGATCAAGCTACTGTACCTACTGTTATTTTAACTTCTGTAAAAGGCTGGGTTCACAACACGTTTTACGCAATACGGGACCACATACGGCTGGGGGAGCTAAAACAAGGTGCCCCCGTATCCCTGCCATATGCGGCCAGTATGTCATGTATTTCAATGAGCTGATCGGAGTGAAACGCTGACTCCGGTCGGCTAATTTTTGCTCTGTATGGGGTTTTCCCATCGAACCTAAAACCGTGGTCGACCACAGTTATAGGTCCGGTGGGAAAACCGCATACAGGGCAAAAATTAGCTGACCGGAGTCAGCGTTTCACTCCGGTCAGCTCATTGAAATACATTACTGTCACGATTCGGCTAGCTGGATGTGCATCCTCTGTGTCAGCGAGGGATTGGCGTGGACCGTGTCGGTGGACCGGTTCTAAGATGCTACTGGTATTCACCAGAGCCCGCTGCAAAGCGAGATGGTCTTGTTGCGGCGGTAGCAACCAGGTCGTATCCACCGGCAACGGCTCAACCTCGCTGACTGCTGAGAAGGCTTGGGACAGAAGGACTAGGCAGAGGCAAGGTCAGACGTAGCAGAAGGTCGGGGCAGGCGGCAAGGTTCGTAGTCAATGTGGATAGCAGAAGATCTGGAAACACAAGCTTTGGACAACACTAAACGCTTTCACTGGCACAAGGCAACAAGATCCGGCAAGGGAGTGCAGGGGAAGTGAGGTATTATAGCCAGGGAGCAGGTGGAAGCTAATTAGGCTGATTGGGCCAGGCACCAATCATTGGTGCACTGGACCTTTAAATCTTAGAGAGCTGGCGCGCACGCGCGCGCCCTAGAGAGCGGAGCCGCGCGCGCCAGCACATGACAGCCAAGGACCGGGACGGGTAAGTGACTTGGGATGCGATTCGCGAGCGGACGCATCCCGCTATGCGAATCGCATCCCCGCCGGCAATGTCAGTGCAGCGCTCCCTGTCAGCGGGTCTGGCCGGGGCGCTGCAGAGAGAGGGACGCCGTGAGCGCTCCGGGGAGGAGCAGGGTCCCGGAGCGCTCGGCGTAACAGTACCCCTCCCCCTTAGGTCTCCCCCTCTTTTTGTCTTCTTGACCCTTCAAAAGAGACGACAACATAGGGGACGCCTCTTGAGTCTCCTTCTGAAAAAAGAAATTCTGGGTAGCTATACCAGCGGCAGGTAGTTCAGAAGAAGTGGGAATGGGGAGGGGGGGCAGAGGGTGAAGCTTGTCACGGGGCATAGTGTCACCAGGACGGGGGCTATGAGGAGGCACGGCACAGTCCAGATAGGCCTTGGGGAGGCTAGGCACAGGAGGAGACACTGAGGCCCGACAGACGGGACTGGGAGCCGATGTGAGGCATCTCTTACGGCAAGCAGGGCCCCAATTCTTGATCTCCCCGGTGGTCCAGTCAAGGGTGGGAGAATGATGCTGGAGCCATGGAAGACCGAGGAGGACTTCAGAGGTGCAATTGGGAAGGACGAACAATTCAATCTTTTCGTGATGGGGTCCAATGCACATTAAGAGGGGTTCTGTGCGGTAACGCACGGTGCAGTCCAATTTAACTCCGTTGACCGAGGAAATGTAGAGCGGCTTGACGAGACGGGTCACAGGGATGCAGAACTTATTCACCAAAGAGTCCAGAATAAAATTTCCAGAGTCCAAGCAGGCCACGGCTGAAAGGGAGGGGTTGGCAGAAGGAGAAATCCGCACGGGCACCGTGAGACGTGGAGAAGCAGATTTCGTACCAAGGGACGCCACACCCACGTGAGCTGGGTGCGTGCGTGCGTTTCCCAGACGTGAAGGGCAAATAAGGCAATCCACCAAGAAGTGTTCGGTACTGGCGCAGTACAGACATAAATTGTTATCCCTACGGCGAGTCCTCTCTTCGTGGGTCAGGCGAGACCGATCCACTTGCATAGCCTCCTCGGCGGGAGGCACAGGGGTAGATTGCAGAGGATACTGTGAGAGAGGTGCCCAGAGATCAAGGTCTTTTTCCTGGCGGAGCTCCTGGTGTCTCTCAGAAAAACGCATGTCAATGCGGGTGGCCAAATGAATAAGTTCTTGCAGGTTGGCAGGAATCTCTCGTGCGGCCAGCACATCCTTGATGTTACTGGATAGGCCTTTTTTAAAGGTCGCGCAGAGAGCCTCGTTATTCCAAGATAATTCAGAAGCGAGAGTACGAAATCGGATGGCGTACTCGCCTACTGAAGAATTACCCTGGACCAGGTTCAGCAGGGCAGTCTCAGCAGAAGAAGCTCGGGCTGGTTCCTCGAAGACACTACGGACTTCAGCGAAGAAGGACTGGACTGTGGCTGTGGCAGGATCATTGCGGTCCCAGAGCGGTGTGGCCCAAGACAAGGCCTTTCCAGAAAGAAGGCTCACTACGAACGCCACCTTAGACCGTTCTGTAGGAAATTGGTCCGACAACATCTCCATATGTAGGGAACATTGAGATAAGAATCCACGGCAGAGTCTAGAGTCCCCATCAAATTTGTCCGGCAGGGACAAGCGGAGGCTAGGAGCGGCCACTCGCTGCGGAGGAGGTGCAGGAGCTGGCGGAGGAGATGGTTGCTGCTGTAGCAGTGGCAGAAGTTGCTGTAAAGTGGCGGTCAACTGCGAAAGCTGCTGTCCTTGTTGGGCGATTTGCTGCGATTGCTAAGCGACCACCGTGGATAGGTCAGCGAGACTTGGCAGCGGCACCTCAGCGGGATCCATGGCCGGATCTACTGTCACGATTCGGCTAGCTGGATGTGGATCCTCTGTGTCAGCGAGGGATTGGCGTGGACTGTGTCGGTGGACTGGTTCTAAGATGCTACTGGTATTCACTAGAGCCTGCCGCAAAGCGGGATGGTCTTGCTGCGGCGGAAGCAACCAGGTCGTATCCACTGGCAACGGCTCAACCTCGCTGACTGCTGAGAAGGCGTGGGACAGAAGGGCTAGGCAGAGGCAAGGTCAGACGTAGCAGAAGGTCGGGGCAGGCGGCAAGGTTCGTAGTCAATGTGGATAGCAGAAGATCTGGAAACACAAGCTTTGGACAACACTAAACGCTTTCACTGGCACAAGGCAACAAGATCCGGCAAGGGAGTGCAGGGGAAGTGAGGTATTGTAGCCAGGGAGCAGGTGGAAGCTAATTAGGCTGATGGGGCCAGGCACCAATCATTGGTGCACTGGCCCTTTAAATCTTAGAGAGCTGGCGCGCCAGCGCCCTAGAGAGCGGAGCTGCGCGCACCAACACATGACAGCCGGGGACCGGGACGGGTAAGTGACTTGGGATGCGATTCGCGAGCGGGAGCGTCCCGCTATGCGAATCGCATCCCCGTCGGCAATGTCAGTGCAGCACTCCCGGTCAGCGGGTCTGACCAGGGCGCTGCGAGAGAGGGACGCCGTGAGCGCTCCGGGGATTACATACGGGCTGCATATGGCAGGCATATGGGGGCGCCCGGTTTTAGCTCCCCCAGCTGTATATGGTCTTGTATTGCCTAAAACATGGTGTGAACCCAGCCGAACACATAAAAACCAAGGCTACATTCACATCACAATTTTGCCATACTGTTTTGAATCAGTTTTTTTGTTTGCTTTGGAAAACTTATCCCTCAAAAACGGACAAAACTGTATACAATTGTGTGCTCAATACGGGTTCCATTGGCTTCAATGTTATAAAAACCTTATACAGTTTTAAAAAAAGGACACAAAACCCTTTGTAAACAGAAAAACAGGACAGATCTGGACACAAAAACATGGTTGACTGCATGTGTGCGGCAAAAAAACGCACAAAACCTACAAGTACCAAAGTTACACAATCGGATACATCTTGTTGTGTAAGTTTTTGCAGGGGAGGTCAATGTATATGGTTTGCTATTCCATTATACGGTTCTCCCAATACAAAAACGTATACGGGAACTGTATAGCATAATGGTGAAGTGAATGCATCCTTACTTTTCAATGGCGATTGCTGGAAGATTTGTTAAGTCAGGATGCATTTGTCACGTACCAGGATGTAGGCTGTCACGAACAGGATGTTGATCCTCTACCTATGTGGCTGATGACTTGGACCGTATTGGGGAGCGGAGTCTAAGGTGCCGCTGGTCTTCACCAGAGCCCGCCGCAAGGCGACACCCAGGTCGCTACCCCCGACACGGCTCGACCACACAGGTAGCTGGGCAAGGCAAGGTACAGAAGGATGAGGCTGTAGCGTAGTCAACGTAGCAGAAGGTCAAGGCAGGTGGCAAAGGTACGTAGTCAAGAAACGTAGTGGGAAGGTGTGGGTACATGGATATGGCAAACAGGTAACAGGGAACGCTTTCTCTCAGGCAATAGGCACTGAAGAATAGGCAGGGAGGTGTGGGAGGTGCATGAACTTATAACTTGGTGTCAGGTGTTTCACATAATTATGGACGTATTGGCCCTTTAAATCTCAGAACTCCGGCGCGCACGCGCCCTAAGAGACGGAGACGTGTGTACCGGAGCTGAGAGGTGGAGGAAGAGGTTGCAGCAGAGAAGCGAGGTAAGTGACGGCTGGGACTTCCAGCCCCGCCGACAACAGGAGAGAGAGGAACAGTGCGCTCGCGGCTGGGAGAAGTAGTTTATATTAGTTTAATTCATGTATGTAGGGGGCAGTATTATAGTTGTTATATTCTTGTATATAGTGGGCAGAATTGTCTGAATAATAACAATATTGGGCTAAGATTCACTTTAGAGATAATGAGTGAACAGACTGTATTAATAAATATGAAGTCGACTGTCTTCCTGAAAACAAATGCATTCAGAAAGTCAACAGCTACACACAACCTGCTACGTTGGGCAAGGTATCACCCCAACCATTTAAGAATGCCTAAAATTTTGGAGAAATTGCTCCTCTATTTGAGTCTGTAACCATCAAGCAAGGGAGTGTAGAGAAAGGTTTCTAGACAGGTTTCACCCCATGGTAGTGCTAACAGATGCATATAATTAAAACACTTAAAGTGCATCTGTTACCTACCTATTTAACTGCTGTCAACACCTCATAAATCTCAATAAAAACATACTGGTAATACCTAGTTTTACTGTCAGTGTCTTTATTTAAAAAAATAAATACTTTTATTTTGTTGTTCTAGGGTCAAAGAAGTGTGTCCTAGGGCTGCATTGCCTCAGCACTGTGCTTTTCCACCCCTCTCCCTGTTTGATGTAGCTCCTGATCGCGTGCACCTTGATGACACGAGGGAGTGAACTCTGCTTCTTGTAATTGTGACGCAAACTTACTTCTTACCAGTAAGGTTTATTGAGAGCACTAAGGCATTGGCACTTTAAATCAGACAAGTAAGGTCTCCTTACTCCCAAAGAGAGAAAGTGATCACACAGACAGATTTTTTGTGGGTTTTTCACTGCGGATTTACCCATAGAGGATTTTCTGCTGCCGTCTGGGTATCCTCGCTCTCCGTCGCCATCATCACATCGTTACGCATGCCGACGCACGTACGCGACGACGTGATGACGAGGAAGGAGAGCGCCGGCCATACAGGGGATCCCTGAACAGAGAAGACAACGAGGAGGCAGGTAAGGTCCCTCCCGGTGTCCTGTAAGCACTAATCCAGCTATTCAGTCGGGCTGTTCGGGACCACCGCGGTGAAATCTCGACGGTCCCGAACAGCCCGACTGAACAGCCAGGTTAGTGTCACTTTTCCTTCAGACGCGGCGGTCAGCTTTGATTGCCGCGTCTGAAGGGTTAATACAGGGCATCACCGCGATCGGTGATGTCCTGTATTAGCCGCGGGTCCCGGCCGTTGATGGCCGCAGGGACCGCCGCGATAGGGGTGTATTCGCCGTATAAGACGCACCGACTTTTTCCCCCCAGTTTTGGGGAAGAAAAAGTGCGTCTTATACGGCGAAAAATACGGTATATATTTTACCCATTTGTTGGATGTATTTTTTACACCATTTCTCAAAATTAACCAGAATGGTGCACAGACTTGATAAATTCTGCACAATTTTAGAAACAAGTGAGCTGCAGAGTTAGGTTTAAGCTTTGTGTTCCGGTATCTGACACATTTTTACATGTCCCATTAGGTGGTGTAGGTTTGCGCAACAAAAAAAAAAAAAACACTTCTAAATGTAATTTGCGCAAATAATGAATACAGCGAACAGTTGCGGACCGTGCACAAAATTGTAGACAACTTTGAAAGATATTCTACTGAAAATTGTGCAAAAAAATTGTACAAAAAATGCAATTGTGCAAAATTTGCAGGAACATTTAGAACATTAAAGTGGTGTAAAGCCAATGATGAATGTTCCCCACTATGAACTGCCTACACCAGAAGGTACCTGGCTGGAGAGAAAAATAAATGATACCTTTATATGCTGACATGTCCATATATTACAGTAGGAGGAGCTTAGTGGTCAAGCACTACATGTGGAATGCACGTGTTTAGTAATGACACAGCGGAAAATCCTCCCTGTGGATGAGGTGGTTAGGAACATACTTAGTGGGGAAGATTTATTAAAACCTGCGTAGAGTAAAAGTTGACCAGATGTCCAAAGCAACCAGCCAGATTGTTTCTTTCATTTTGCAGATGCTTTTAAAAAAACTAAAGATGCAATCTGCTAGGTTGCTATGGGCAACTGGTCAACGTTTCCTCTGCATAGGTTTTGATAAAGCTCCCCCAGTGACCTGGTACTCTTTAGACTACAAAAGTCTGGGAGCCCGTAGAGCCTTTTCTATTTAGAGGGGTTACTTTAAAGTGCCTTAGCTTGTTGTTTCCTTCCTTTAGGTTGAGGTTTAGGAGTTGTTTGTAGGGCTGAAAAGCCTAATTATAGTTTGTTTTGTTATATCTACTTTAATTTTGTGTATATTATTAATGTTTGTATATATTTATCTTTAAATATTTGTGAACACTTAGTGTAGGTAAATTAGAGGGTACAGGGTAAATTAGCTTGCTTACCTTCTCTGGATGTTTTCAGGGCTGGCAGCAATAGTGGAAAAAATACGTTTAAATATTGTCCGGTGCTGTATGTTAATAAGGTGTAAGTAGTCTCCAGGCATTCTTCATCCTAAGGTAGTCACAGCACTTATGTTGTAATCACTCCTACTTCGGCATGATTGGCAGCCCAGGCACCATGGAGGTTAACAGTTCTGCTCCATGAAGTCTCAAGGGCCCAGAAGCAGCTTTATCCACAGGGATAGTGCAAGATCGGTGCAGAGTGGTCATAACACTGTTCACCGTATAGGATCAGCACATGACTAGTGATGAGCGGCAGGGACCATATTCGAATTTGCAATATTTCGCAAATACATTGACAAATATTCATCCTACGTTCGCATAATCGCCATGTTTGTTCCCTTTTTTTCCTATGGGAAAATTTGCATGTGAAAAAAACCACACCAAAAAAAAAAAAAATATATTAGTCATTACGAATATATAGCACTATATTCTAAATATTAGCGAAATCGCGAAGTGCCGATATTCACGATAAAAATTAGCATTACGAATATTCGCGCTCAACACTACACGACTAATACAGTGACTCCTACATGTTGCTACTGCAACCACAAGCAAGCCAGGCTGGTTCCAAATCACAACCTCCTGACCACTGTATAGGCAGACAATCACTGAATGTCTGTCTGTACAGTGATCAGCAGATTGTGAACTGGAACCAGCCTATCAGTTCACACCGGCAAAAGGGAAGCGATGCTATCCGGGCCAATCAGCAGCGGCGCCAGCGTGCACACCTCTTAGAAGTGGGATATTTAAATCAATGCAGTGTCCCAGCCCTGCTAGTTATTGCAGTATTTCTGCTTTTTCTGTGTTCTGACCTGTTGGCCTGCTTCCTGACCATTCTCTAGCCTGCTATCTTCTGCCTTATTGTCTGGTCCAACCCTTGCCTGCCTTTTGATTTCTCTTTTATCTAGAGAGTTTAAAAATCTGCTCCATCCTGGTTTTGACTCTGGCCTTTCTGACTTTGCTGTCTTTATTTGTCAGTTTGCAGTATACCTGTTTTGTGTTCCCTGGTCTATTTCTTGGTTAACTCTTTGCACCCTGATCTGTTTCCTGGCCTCTGTGCTGTTTTTGATTTTGTGGTGTTGACATCTCTACATCACCACTTATCTGGAGGGACCATTGTCAAGTTTGGAGTGACACCTAAGGCAGATCATCAGGTAGGCAGGAAAAGTGGCTGTATTTAGGGCTGCACTTATCCCTGCCCTATGTAACAGGTATTATAGTAGTTATATTCTTGTACATAGGGAGCACTATTACAGCAGTTATATTAATAGACAAAGGAAAATGTCCAGCGCCAACTCCTTGCCAAACGTTGCACTTTCCAAATTCTTGCCTCGGTACACACTAAGTGTATATAGGTATATATTACTGAAATGGTGCTCAAATGTGACCGTTAAAATTCCATGCCTTTAAGCCATAGAAGATAAGTCACACAGTGGAATCACCACTCACTAATATGATATACAAGTGGGGTACATCTAAATTCCCACAAGAGATGAGACATATAATGGCATGTTATTAAAAACAACAATAATGTGCCCCCTCTACATGTTTCGGTGACTAATCACCGTCATCAAGAGGATTGTAGGAAACACAGCTTGCCATGTGCATGTCCTGCTATTTATAGACACGTTTTGACATCACAAGATTGCATCCTTATCCTGTCCAACCACCATTCACATACCAACCTCCAATCACAGCATGTTATAAAGACCCCCCATTGTACTCCTCAGCCTAACATATATTACTCCAGGGAATGTGCAACTTAGTGTATGTGCAACATCATTCATTCCCGTCACCAACCTGCGCCCCCTGTGTTGTCCTGCGATATTGGGACAAAACTTGTACATGTGAATAGACTTCATATTATTCGTGCTGAATGCGCCTATTGCGCATGCGCCATTATTTTGCGCATGCGCGAGAACTTAAACTCAAATCCAGTGCTTAGTATATGATGGTCACCAGTAAAATGTATATGAACCAGATAGACATACAACAAGCCTTTAGAAACCTCACCAAAATATATAAACAATGTGTTAGATCCTGGTGGGAAGTGACTAACTTTGAGACCTATCTCCAACAAAAAATTGTATATAGAGGTCTAAGGATCCCAATAATACCAAACTCACATGGAGAGGATATTAGCTATATGCAAGATTGGGAACAATTACTCACTGAGAATTCACTACGTATGATTGACTATTTGCTAACATTCGAGAGACAACATCTAACTATAGTGAACACTCAGTTGGAGAACTGAATTAAAGAGATACAAACATTTCCTAACCATCCAGAATATAGTTCTCTGGAAACCAAATTACAAAAACATCTTGGGACATTTAAAAATGACATAAAAGAAAAGAAGCACAGAAAATACGTTTGTGATGCTACAAATTTCACATCAGGGCAGGTGTATAACTATCGTGGTCAGAATAAAAACAATTGGCGAATCCGCAATGCTGCTAGAGATACAGACATCTCAGAGTCTGAAACCTCAGTCACAGAGGGGGGCCTTTCAGATACTAATAGTCAGCGTCCCACCTAAAAAAAGAAAAAATCATTAAAAAATAAACAACCACAACCTAGAAGGGGACCATATCAATCCAAACCCATAGTGGGGAATAGTTACTTGCGAACATCATGTCACAACACCAACCCTACAAATGTAGTAAGCAGTTATCCTCAGCAAGTATCAGCTGGGTTACCATCCTTTTCCTCACAATATCCAGTTACTTCGTCATATCAAATGACAAGAATGACAACAGCCCCGTCAAGCTTGTCACAAAGCTTTGCCTGTCAAGTCGGACCTTCGCCAAGTGAGTCACAATTAGTGATGTCGCGAACAAAAATTTTTCGGTTCGCGAACCGCGAATGTCTGCAAAAGTTCTCGAACCGGCGAACCGGGCGAACCGCCATTGACTTCAATGGGCAGGCGAATTTTAAAACCCACAGGGACTCTTTCTGGCCACAATAGTGATTTAAAAGTTGTTTCAAGGGGACTAACACCTGGACCGTGGCATGCCGGAGTGGGATCCATGCAAAACCCCCATGGAAAATTACATAGTTGATGCAGAGTCTGGTTTTAATCCATAAAGGGCATAAATCACCTATTATTCCTAAATGGTTTGGAATAACGTGCTTTAGCCCCCTTTAGGCAGCACATAGAGCCCCCCCTTTAGGCATCACATAGTTAGATTCCCCCCTTTAGACAGCACATAGATTCCACCATATTAGGCAGCACATAGTTAGATCCCCCTTTAGGCATCAAATAGTTAGATTCCCCCTTTAGGCAGCACATAGATTCCCCCATGTTAGGCAGCACATAGTTAGAGCTCCCCTTTAGGCAGCACATAAGATTCCCCCATATTAGGCAGCACATAGTTAGAGCCCCCCTTTGAACAAGGCCCCAGCGCTGCAAGGCAGCAGTGCTAACCTCTGAGCCACCATGCTACCCTTAGCATACATCTAATATCCACGGTTGCAAAAATGAACAGATATGCCAGCAGAGAGTACCTAAAATATTAGGCATGTACACATGCCTGAAAAATTTGGTATTGTTGCAGCCGCTTCTGTAGCAGCAGCCATAAAAATTGCAGCACCATAACAGTAGCAGCAGCAGAGGCCAGAATAATTAGGCATGTGCACATGGATGAAAAATTGGGTATTGTCGCAACCGCATCTGTAGCAGCAGCCAGAAAAATTGCAGCACCAGAAAAAGTGCAGTAGCAGAGGCCAGAAAAATTAGGCATGTACACCTGGCTGGAAAATTTATTATTGTCGCAGCTGTAGCAACGGCCATAAAAATTGCAGCACCATAACAAGTGCAGCAGCAGAGGCCAGAAAAATTAGGCATGTACACATGGATGAAAAATATGGTATTGTTGCAGCTGCAGCTGTAGCAGCAGCCAGAAAAATTGCAGCACCATAACAAGTGCAGCAGCAGAGGCCAGAAAAATGAGGCATGTACACATGGATCAAAAATTGGGTATTGTCGCAGCTGCAGCAGCAGCCAGAAAAATTGCAGCACCATAACAAGTGCAGCAGCAGAGGCTAGAAAAATTAGGCATGTACACCTGGCTGGAAAATTTGGTATTGTCGCAGCTGTAGCAGCGGCCATAAAAATTGCAGCACCAGAACAAGTGCAGCAGCAGAGGCCAGAAAAATTAGGCATGTACACCTGGCTGGAAAATTTGGTATTGTCGCAGCCGCTGCTGTAGCAGTGGCCTGAAAAATTTCTGTTTGTTTTGCCAGGCAGAAAGTGCCCTAAAACATTGCAGCTTGAACCCTAGTTGGTGGCGGATAAGTCACGCAAGTCATCCGGCATTCAGAGTTCAAATACAGCAGCGTGTGGACCATTTTTAGGCCAAGGCAGCTCATCTGATCAGGCTTTGTTCAGTCAAAATTATCGCCCAGTGTCAGTCCCTTCGGGATCCATCCCTCATTCATCTTAAGAAAGGTGAGGTAATCCAGACTTTTTTGACCAAGGCGACTCCTCTTCTCAGTGACAATACCTCCTGCTGCACTGAAGGTCCTTTCTGACAGGACACTTGAAGCGGGACAGGCCAGAAGTTTGAGCGCAAATTGGGATAGCTCAGGCCACAGGTCAAGCCGGTACACCCAGTAGTCAAGGGGTTCATCGCTCCTCAGAGTGTCGATATCTGCGGTTAAGGCCAGGTAGTCTGCTACCTGTCGGTCAAGTCGTTCTCTGATGGTGGACCCCGAAGGGCTGTGGCGATGCGTAGGACTTAAAAAGCTCCGCATGTCCTCCATCAACAGCATGTCTGTACAGCTTCCTGTCCTTGCCGGCGTGTTCGTGGGAGGAGGAGGAGGATTACTTTCACCTCTTCCCCTGTTAGATCCCTGTTGTGCTGTGACATGACCCTTATACGCTGTGTACAGCATACTTCTTAATTTATTTTGGACCTACTGAATCCTTTCCGCCTTGCTGTAATGCGGTAACATGTCAGGCACTTTATGTTTATACCAGGGGTCTAGTAGCGTGGACACCCAGTACAGGTCGTTCTCCTTCATCCTTTTTATACGCGGGTCCTTCAACAGGCACGACAGCATGAAAGACCCCATTTGCACAAGGACGGATGCCGAGCTACTCATGTCCCGTTCCTCATCCTCAGTGATGTCAGGGAAGGTATAATCTTCTTCCAGCCACGTACAACACCACGGGAACCAGATAGGTGACAAGGAGCACCCTGGGATGCCTGCTGTGGTTGGTCTTCCTCCTCCTCTTCAAAGCCACATTCCTCCTCTGACTCCTCTTCCTCACAATCCTCTTCCAGCGTTGCTGCAGGTCCAGCAAGCAATGCTGATAAGGCTGTTTCTGGTGGTGATGGTGTCCACAACTCTTCCTCTTCACGCTCATCTACTGCCTGATCCAGCACTCTTCGCAGCGCACGCTCCAGGAAGAAAACAAACGGTATGATGTCGCTGATGGTGCCTTCGGTGTGGCTGACCAGGTTTGTCACCTCCCCAAAAGGACGCATGAGCCTACAGGCATTGCGCATGAGCCCCCAGTAACGTGGCAAAAAAAAATTCCCAGCTCCGCAGATGATGTCCTAGCATCCCCGGTCATACAAATATTCGTTGACGGCTTTTTCTTGTTGGAGCAGGCGGTCGAACATTAGGAGTGTTGAATTCCAACGTGTCGGGCTGTCGCAAATCAAGCGCCTCACTGGCATGTTGTTTTGCCGCTGGATATCTGACAAGTGCGCCATGGCCATGTAGGAACGCCTGAAATGGCCACACACCTTCCTGGACTGCTTCAGGACATCCTGTAAGCCTGGGTACTTGAGCACAAAGCGTTGTACAATCAGATTACACACATGTGCCATGCACGGCACATGTGTCCACTTGCCCAACCTCAATGCCGCAAATAAATTTGTTCCGTTGTCACAAACCACCTTGCCGATCTCCAGTTGGTGCGGAGTCAGCCACTGGTCCACCTGTGCGTTCAGGGCCGACAGGAGCGCTGGTGCAGTGTGACTCTCTGCTTTGAGGCAAGTCAACCACAAGATGGCGTGACACTGCCGTATCCGGGATATGGAATAGCACCTGGGGAGCTGGGGGGGTGCCGGTGATGTGGAGCAAGACGCAGCAGTGGAAGAGGACTCGGCCGAGGATGTTATGGAAGAGGATGGAGTAGAGGAGGTGGCAGCAGGCCTGCCTGCAAGTCGTGGCGGTGTCACCAACTCCTCTGCAGAGCCACACATTCCATGCTTGGCAGCCGTCACCAGGTTTACCCAATGAGCAGTGTAGGTAATATACCTGCCCTGACCATGCTTTGCAGACCAGGTATCAGTGGTCAGATGGACCCTTGCCCCTACACTGTGTGCCAGACATGCCCTAATTTCCTTTTGCACAATGGAGTAAAGGTTGGGGATTGCCTTTTGTGCAAAAAAATTTCGTCCGGGTACCTTCCATTGCGGTGTCCCAATGGCTGCAAATTTTTTAAAGGCCTCAGACTCCACCAGCTTGTATGGTAAAAGCTGGCGGGCTAGCAGTTCCGACAAGCCAGCTGTCAGACGCAGGGCTAGGGGGTGACTTTGAGACATTGTCTTCTTGCGCTCAAACATCTCCTTGACAGACACCTGACTGTGGGCAGATGAGCAGGAACTGCTCAAGGCGAGAGACGGAGAGGCGGATGGTTGAGAGGGGGCAGCAGTGGTTGACCTGGCTGAAGATGCTGGACCAGGAGGAGGATGGCGGCTCTGACTTTGTGTGCTGCTTGTACTGACGTGTTGATCACATGGGTGTTTGTGATGTGACATCATGTGCCTTCGCAAAGCAGTGCCTAGGTGGGTGTTGAACTTCCCACGACTCAGTTTCTTCTGGCACAGGTTGCAAATGGCATCGCTGTTGTCAGTAGTGTTGCTCGCGAATATTCGCAATTGGAATTTTATTCGCGAATATCGCATATTTGCGAATTCGCGAATATTCGCGAATATAGCGCTATATATTCGTAATTACGAATATTCGTTTTTTTTTTCTTTCACAGTACACATAACAGTGATCATCCCTCTCTGCTTCCAGCTTGTGTGGTGTAAGAAGGCTCTAATACTACTGTGTAAGACTGGTGTGCGAATTTTCGCATATGCGAATATTTGCATATGCGAATTTTCGCATATGTTAATCTTTGTATATGCAAATATTCGCATATGCTAATTTTCGCATACGCGAATATTCGCATATGCGAAAATAAGACGACTATTACGGATATGCGAATATTCGCGAATATGACGAATATTCGTCCATATATTCGCGAATATTTGCGAATTCGAATATGGCCTATGCCGCTCAACACTAGTTGTCAGAGGCAGACACACAAAAAAAAAAAGCCACACTGCTGAGCTCTGCGATGACGGCATTCTGGTGGTGGCAACAGCATGCATTGATTGGCGTCCCGTCTGGCTGACCCCGGGTGCAGATGCATGCTGTCTGACTGTTTCACTAGCTCCTTGCGACGACCTCCCCCTGCTTCCAACTCGTCTCCTCCTCCTCTCTGTCTCCCCATCTGAACTTTCCCCCTCTTCTTCTCTTCTAGCGGGCACCCACGTGGCATCCACGGACACATCGTCATCATCAACACCTTAACCGCTATCTGACACCTCAAGAAAGGAAGCAGCAGCGGGTAGAATATCATCATCACACCGTACGACCATGTGTGTAATGCTGCCTGACTGAGACATATCCCTGTTAACTACATCCTCTGGCAATAATGGTTGTGCATCACTCATGTCTTCAAACTGATGTGTAAATAACTCCTCTGACGGATCAAGTAAAGCTGCTGTGGTGCTAGTGTTGGTGGTGGCGGCAGGCGGACAAGTGGTAGCATGAGAGGTGCCCGAAGCTAAGCTAAACGGAACGGAAGCTTTAGTAGTAGATTGGGTGTCTTGTGATAGCCAGTCAACTAAGTCCTCAGAACTTTGGGGGTTCAGGGTACGTGGCCTCTGAACACTGGCCATTCTAGGGCCAAAGGGAATCCCAGCACCACGGCGGCCCCTGCGGGGTGGCCTTTCTCTGCCTGTAATTTTTTTGGTTAAATTTACACAAGTGTCACACCTAATGTGATTTGCACTAGGATGATACAATTTGCCCTGCAGGCAAGAAAAATGGCAACTGTGACGTGAACTAACAGTGACGGCTGATTTTATTTAACAGCAAAAAAAGTTTTTTTTTTTTAATTTGCGCAACTGTCGCACCTAATGTGATTTGATATGGTGGTTGATATGATAATAAAAATGAAAAAGAAAAATGACCACCAAAGATTTTTATATGCTGTAACCTTGATGCTGTTGGGAATTATGTTATAAAATAGTTTCAACCATTGAGACCTCTGGGCGAGATAGTACAAAGCTTGTACATCCAAAACACTTCTTTTTTCTTTAGTATATCAAACCAGTTGGTAACTTTCTCAGGAATATGGTCTATAGGAGTGACCCTATAGATATTACTCTGTCCCGGATGCATCAGTGTGCAGTGTTTGGAGACTCCATGTAGAAGAAATTTATTTCTAATGTTTTGTCTGTGTTTATTCAATCTGTTCCTTAGTGGTTGGATGGTCCTGCCAACATACTGCAGTCCACAAACACATTCCAACAAGTAAATCACATATGAGGACTGGCAGGATAATCTATGCTTGAGCAAAAACTTTTCTCCTGTACTGTTGGACAAAAAATCTAATTTTCTATTATGTATCTCCTTACAGTATAAGCAACGCTTCATATTACAGCTGTAGGAGCCAGGGGGTAGTTTATTATTCTTCTGTGTATATTTGTGCTGTTTTATTACACTAGGTGCTAAAATATTTTTCAAAGTGGAAGCTCTGCGATAGGTGACAGGTGGTTTAATAGGCAAGATCGATTTCAAGGTAGAGTCACTCTGCAAGATATGCCAATGCTTGTTAAGTATAACTTTGATGTCATTTGCAGATCTAGAGAAAGTTGTAATGAAATTTAATTTCAGTTTTCCATCTTTTTCTTTGTTTGGTGCAGTTTTCAGGCAATCACTTTGTTTTAGACTCCTAGTCCTGATGTACGCATCCTTGATGATGGCCTCAGGATACTTCTTCTCTTTAAACCGATCAGAAAGAATTTTGGCTCTAGAATTTTCATCTACCCGCTAAGTTAATAAAAATTCCCAGGACCGGGAATGTATTTTCGTAAAAACACGAATAATCACTTACCATACTCCCTATGAGGAGTTATACCGATCGCATTGGGATCTCCTCTAGAAATGACGTCAGTATGTTGCCACAGTAACCAGGACAACAAGTTCACGGCTGGTCATAGCCTCAATTTGAGTCCATTCATTGTGATGATACGGTCACGACCGGTCATGGCCTCGTTTTGGATCTGCTCCCCTGGTTGTGTTTTCTGCGGCATGGTCTTGAAAACAAGCGCTGCTGAAAGTTCTTCTCTACACCGATTATGCAGCGGTTTCTGTACCATTGAAGTATTCAGCCTCCTAGGTATGCGATTCTTTCCCCATTCTTCAGCAAGTGGCATGTGATGAATTTTATAGGTTCTTGCAAATTGTATTATTTCATAACTTTTAGTAACCCTCACAAATGTTTTATAAAGAACCTGCATATAGGTTGTATGTTTTGGTTGGTGTATATGTATATTTATATAATTATGAATTTTTCTAATGTACAATGTTCAGTGACCTTTGACCCGGTAGTATTATCCTCCCGGTCTTTTTAAAATCACACTGTGACTGTTTGTATTATGCCTGATGAAGAATTCATCCAAGGACTCAAAACTTTTTATATTGCACCCAATAAATGAACCACGTTATAACCAACCGGTGGTTCCGTGATTTTTACATCTGAGGGGAAGCGCCTGGATGAAGTCCCGATTTTATTGCTGTTACGCAATACTTTGAATCTCTACATCATGAGACAGAGTCTGTCCCATGATGGGAGTAGTTGTACTGATGCGCCGAGAGACGGCACTTGCACATCCCTCCCGGCTGTCGGACGATTTTAGGACAGTTAGGAATACTATGCCCATCATGGACAGACTCTGCCCATGATGGGAGTTATAGTCAAGGGGCTGAGGTGCAGATTGCACTGGGTCATTCTCCAGAGACCCGCTGCGATCCGCATTTATTAACTGTACAAGCCGGCGGTACATGCAGCTACATTGCGCTGCCCGCCGGCTCCTTTATACACGGTCATAATTCATAATCCCAATCAGAGGGAAGCATTTCATAATCCCCGTTGCCAGGAGATGGGAGCTATGGTTGGTGAAAAGCTATACACCAATCAGAGGGACGCATTTCATAATCCCTGCCACCAGGAGATTGAACCTTAGATTGGTGAAAAGCTATACACCAATCAGAGCTCCGGTCTCCCGGCGGCGGGGGTTATGAATTATGACATCGTATACAGGAGCCGGCGGGCAGCGCAGTGTAACCGCATGTGCCACCAGCTTGTTAACTTAATAAATGCGGATCGCAGGGGAATGACCTACTGCGATCTGGACCTCAGCCCCTAGACTATAACTCCCATCATGGGCAGAGTCTGTCCATGATGGGAGTAGTAGTACTAGAAGTCCCACAGCCGGGGGATGTGCAAGTGGTGCTACAACTACTCCCATCATGGGACAGATTATGTTCCTTGATGGGAGTAGTAGTCCAAGGGCAGAGGGACAGATTGAAAGGGGGTCTCACGCCTGAGACCCCTGCGACCTTTACTGCTCGCCCCCTAGTGATTACGTAATTAGGGGGCGGAGGTACACAGTCTAGGCCTGACTCTGTTCACATTATGCGTTTTGCATAATGGGAACAGAGCCTTCCCATGATGGGAGTTGTAGTTTAGCAACAAATAGAGGCTCCCTGTTTATGAACACGCTGCATTATATGTGCTCTTCCCAGGGCGCAAAAAATGTACTAACCCATTTTTCGTGTTTTTCTTTTCCTCTCATTTCAGATACATGAATGCGGAGGACTACGTCAGATTCGGTGGACTGCGACAATGACCAGGGTTTTTTTAATTTCAATAAAATGGTTAATGAGGGCTGTGGCGGAGTGTTTTTAAAAAAAATTTTAATACATTTTTTCAATGTGATGTGTTTTTTATAATTGAATTTTCAGGCTTAATAGTGGAAGCTGGTTTATAGACAGAATCCATTACTAAGCCGGGGCTTAGCATTAGCCCCAAAATCAGCTAGCGCTAACCTCCAATTATTACCCCGGTACCCACCGCCACAGGGGTGTCGGGAAGAGCCGGTACCAACAGGCCCGGAGTATCAACAATAGTGCTCCTGGGCCTAGGTGGTAACAGGCTGGCGTTATTTAGGCTGGGGAGGGCCAGTAACAACGGTCCCCGTCCACCCTGGTAACGTCAGGCTGTTGCTGCTTGGTTGGTGTCTGGCTGATACTGAAAATAGGGGGAACCCTATGCATTTTTTCTGTTAACCCTTTTATTGGCATTTAAAAAAAAAACACTTTTCATCATCGCAGTCCAGCGAATCTGACGTGGTCCTCCGCATTCCTGTATCTAAAATTAGAAGAAAAAAAAAAAACAATAAAACTACAAACACAATGTCTGTGATTTCTACACTATCAAAAAGCTGGTGTGAAATTTTTGATGTAAACTGGACTCTCACCCCTTTCAAAATTTTGGTGCAAAATTGATTTTGGTGCAAAATTGATTTATTTTGGCACAAAGTTCTTTAAGACTCTCCCCCTTTGTGTACTTTATAAAGATTTATGATTTTACTATTGTGCAGAGTTTTGTTCGGCACGCACTGCTGCTCCAGCACCTCTAGCTATGTGAGCAGTGTACCGCGGGAGGTAGAGAAGAAGTGCACGGTAGAGCGAGGGGGGCGTTTCTATATTTGCACAAAATGTATGAAAGGAGTGCACAACTTTTGTAAATTTTGAGCAAGAGTGTAAATTAGACAAGCAGTGTAAAGGGGTAGATCTGTGTCTACAATAGACACCTAATGGTAAATGTCCCCTATTGAGTTTAATGTGTGTTGGGCTCAGAGATTTAGCACTAGAGACTGATACAATACAGAAATTTAGGTGCACTATTGTGGTAGATGTATACAATGACATTGGCTATCCCTCAACACTGATGTTAAAATTGAGACATTCGCCAGTGTATCCTTATATGAAGGACACACCAGAGCCCGCACACCAACGCCAAGGTTTCTCAAATGGCACGGGACCTAACGCTAACCTACCTGTGCGTGAAAAGCAAAAACCAGGGGCCAGTGGGCAATTACAGCAGCACTAGGCCGACATGCAGCCTGCTGCCAGTTACCTCCAGCGTGACTGAGCACACATACAATGGGACTGAGCAGCCAAGACGGGACTAAAATGGTAACATGGGAGCCCACTGCTCTGTGGTTATGAATGAATCCGTATGTCCCAGTTCTGGACGGCTGGGCAGCATTGTATTGCCAGCGCATTTTTAACTCTGATTATTATTTTCTGGTAGATCCATCCAAGTCTCTATGAAATTGACATAGCTCTTTTATTGTCTGCCAGGATGAGGAATAATGGGATTGGCAGTGGGCTGTAATTATCTGCAGATCGTCACTGTCGTTTGTGTGTTCTGCTGATTCTTTTCAGGAAATTAATGCATTGTGCCTGTTGTAACACACCCCTGTTGACATTAATAGGGAATATTATTGCCATCTTTGTAGAATTTTCCTTACTCTACCACAGAAGATAAATATCATCTTAAAGGGTACTCCGCTCTAAACATCTTCTGTCCAAAGGATAGGGGATAAGATGTTAGATCGCAGGGATCTTGCCGCTGGGGACCCCCATGAACTCCTGTCCGGAAGCGGCAGTGTCCGGAACATGGAAGCTTGCAGCTTCCGCGTTTGTGATGTCACGCCATGCCCCCTCCATTTATTTCTCTGGGAAGGGGGCATGACAGCTAGTACATAGCCATCACGCATCCTGCCATAGACGTGAATGGAGGTGGCGTGGCAGCTGGCATAGCCAGTCATTGGGCATGGAGCAGAATTTGTTCCGTACACCAAATGACAGGGGTGCAACAGCGGAGATCGTGGAGGGGTCCCTAGCAGCGGGACCCCCGTGATCTAATATCTTATCTAAAGAATAGGAGATAAGATGTTTTCAGCGGCGTACTCTTTTAAGACTTCAATCACACATTTAGTTTTAAGCGGCAAAGCCACAAATGCATCCAGTATTAAGTAAAAGGCCATCTTTTGTATGAGTAGTTTCCTATTACCTTGGAATCCACTTCTAGCTTTGAGTTAAAGACAAATATAACCTCCAACTCAAGGGGATACTGGTTTGCAGCTTCCTTATAAAAACTGGAAGTTCTTTATCAAGGATTAAACCATATTATCATCTGTTATAGACTGATCGCACTCTCAAATGCCATCTCATTCTAGACCAAGGATGTTTCTTACTCTCTTGCTCTTGAATCTCTTATATCAATCCATGCCTGGTTTACCCTATAGATAAATATAGAGTGACACTCATACTGGCATGTACATGTTCTAAAAGGTAATATTGAAAGGAATTGCTTTAGAATTTCTAGATATTGCAACTTTGGTTAAACACCAGGTTGTGGCCCACTGCTTGTTTCAGAGTAAAAATATCATTGCTGATAACAGTCATTGGCAGCCAGTGCCCATTCAAGCGGTGCCTGGGTCCAGGCGCCTGTGGCTATCACCTTGGCAGCAGTTTTACTATATGAAATCTTCAGATGTCTGTATTTTTCTGGAAGATGGGATTTAGATGACTGCTGGACCGCGGTTAAGTGTCCATTTTTATGATTTGTTGTTTGCTGATAAATAAACAGTCAGAGCTCATAGAAGCTGCAGAAAGACACGGGTCGTCTATGCCAGATGTATCTACTGCACCATTCTACTCATGTCCTAGATTTCCCTCAGTGCATTTGTTACGATCAAACGAAGGCAGATTGTTACAGCTCATTCCCTAAAGTTTTCACGGTTTCTATAAAAAATAAAGAAAAAGAAAAAAAAACTGACATTCATGGATTTTCTTATTTCCTTCCCATTATCCTGGGGTGAATTCTACCCCCTCCCTTTTGAGGTCTCATTCCCTTTTTCTGTGCATTATGCAAGGAGTGTCTAGCATTTCAATAGCATAAAAAAAGTGACAAATTCATAAGGATAATAATAATGACAGCAACATTAACTTAATATTAGAAACTCACTATGAATATTTTTTTATTACATAATTAAAAAATGCTCTCCTTTGATCAGGATGTAATGGAAGCTGCAAGGACAAAACATGTGAATTTGTTGTAAGAGTGTGGGTGGGAAAAGGTCAAGGAGACTGGTAGGCTTACTGTATATACAGAATATGGAATTTTGTGTCTATGGCACAAGTCAGATACACTGCTCAAAAAAATAAAGGGAACACTTAAACAACACAATGTAACTCCAAGTCAATCACACTTCTGTGAAATCACCCTGTCCACTCAGGAAGCAACACTGATTGACAATCAATTTCACATGCTGTTGTGCAAATGGAACAGACAACAGGTGGAAATTATAGGCAATTAGCAAGACACCCCCAATAAAGGAGTGGTTCTGCAGGTGTGACCACAGACCACTTCTCAGTTCCTATGCTTCCTGGCTGATGTTTTGGTCACTTTTGAATGCTGGCAGTGCTTTCACTCTAGTGGTATCATGAGATGGAGTCTACAACCCACACAAGTGGCTCAGGTAGAGCAGCTCATCCAGGATGGCACACCAATGCGAGCTGTGGCAAAAAGGATTGCTGTGTCTGTCAGCGTAGTGTCAAGAGCATGGAGGCGCTACCAGGAGACAGGCCAGTACATCAGGAGACATGGAGGAGGCCATAGGAGGGCAACAATCCAGCAGCAGGACCGCTACCTCCGCCTTTGTGCAAGGAGGATCAGAAGGAGCACTGCCAGAGCCCTGCAAAATGACCTCCAGGAGGTCACAAATGTGCACGTGTCCACTCAAACTGTTAGAAACCGACTCCGTGAGGGTGGTATGAGCACCCAACATCAACAGGTGGGGGTTGTGCTTACAGCTCAACACCGTGCAGGACGTTTGGCATTTGCCAGAGAACACCAAGATTGGCAAATTTGCCACTGGCACCCTGTGCTCTTCACAGATGAAAGCAGGTTCACACTGAGCCCATGTGACAGACGTGACTGGAGATGCTGTGGAGAACGTTCTGCTGCCTACAAAATCCGCCAGCATGACCGGTTTGGCGGTGGGTCAGTAATGGTGTGGAGTGGCATTTCTTTAGGGGGTCACACAGCCCTCCATGTGCTTGCCAGAGGTACCCTGACTCCCATTAGGTACCGAGATGAGATCCCCAGACCCCTTGTGAGACCATATGCTGGCCCGCCCCTTCCCCAGACCTGAATCCGATTGAGCACATCTGGGACATCATGTCTCGCTCCATCCACAACGCCACGTTGCACCACAGACTGTCCAGGAGTTGGTGGATGCTTTAGTCCAGGTCTGGGAGGACATCCCTCAGGAGACCATCTGTCACCTCATCAGGAGCATGCCCAGGCATTGTAGGGAGGTCATACGGGCATGTGGAGGCCACACACTGAGCCTCATTGTGACCTGTTTTAAGGACATTACATGAAAGTTGGATCAGCCTGTAGTATGGTTTTCCACTTTGATTTTGAGTGTGACTCCATATCCAGACCTCCATGGGTGGATAAATTTGATTTCCATTGATAATTTTTGTTCTCAGCACATTCAACTATGTAAAGATGAAAGTATTTCATACGATTAGTTCATTTATTCAGATCTGTGGTAGGCTGCATTCACATCACGTTTTTGCAATACAGTTCCCGTATCAGGTTTTGATGAAAACCTGATTCCTCAAAACCGGACTAAACTGTATCAAAACGTGTACAAATTTTAACCCATATGCAGTTTGAAAAATGATGTCCGGTTGCATCCGTTTTTAAGAAAAAATCGTACACGTTTTTAACTTTTCCCTCCATTATGAATAAAGTTTCACTTGCTTGATTGAAATTTCAAGAAAAAAAAAACTGTGCAAAGTCAAAAACCGTATGATGCAGACCGTATGGAACCATATGCACATACGGTTCTATACGGTTCCCATTGACCCCCATGTTAAAAAAAAAACCATATACGGTTTAATACGTTTTTTCACCCGGACGAAAAACCATGGTAGGCTACGGTTTTGGTGACGGGAAAAAAAACGGACAAAAACGTACAAGACGCAAAACGGATGCTACCGGATGCATCGTTTGGCATGTGGTTTTCAATGGAGAGTCAATGCATACGGTTTTCAATACGGTTTCATGCGGGTTTCACATTGAAAACGTATACGGGAACTGGATTGCAAAAGCGTGGTGTGAATGCACCCTTATCTTAGTGTTCCCTTTATTTTTTTTGAGCAGTGTATATAGAGCTGAATTTTTTGTTGAACGTTACCTCTACTATATTAACATATTAAATAAGGGCTAATGCAAATAAGCTCATTGTGCCATCCGAGTGGCCATAATATAGCATCAACAGGAATCGATGCACACACACCGTATCACTAAATTCCTTTAATTCAATATGGAGGACTTTTCTCATTAATTCAATGAGAATGCAAAATAAATGTTAAACAAAAAAGTGGCAAATTACCTCAGTACCATATTGCAGAGGTATTCATTACAAGAAGTACTGCAACAAATAATGCAAACATAGGCATAAAACATGCTTGTGTGAACAAGGATTTATTTGTGCCAAAAATCAAACTCTGTTCTGCTCCAGCTGTAAATATAGGCACGCATTTATTTCTGCTGAATCCCAGGTACCCTTGGCTGTCAGTCAGATTAGACAGATCACTGATTTGAAAGGCTTCCATTGAAAGCTCAATCAATGCAAAATCATCTGCGATACATTGCGGGAGTTTGTTCCTCTGGTACTTGGTCCTTCATTTTTCCTCTAGAGGTTACACTTTTTATTGGACATATCAAATGAGGGGGGGTGTTCACACGTTCTAATAAAAAATATTAAATACAAAACCAGGAACAGATTGTAAATGGAGTAAACATGTAAAGGAAAGGCAGACTTCTCTTCCTGTAAAATCCATTCCTGGTTTTGTATTCAATGATTGCATGTACTTGTGAAAACACCCAAGGGTCATGTTTACACCCTACAAACTTTTTTCAGGGCAGGAAAATACAGACCAAACATTTTTTGGTGATAAGAATTAAGTCTGTAAAATTAGCGTGTGTCTATAACAAATGGCTGTTCACTTTTCGAGCAATAACATGGCCATTTTATGGTCCAAAAAGTGGGCAAAAAATGAATATAGCCTAAGGGTGGTTACACTTCTGGTAACTGTTGGCTGACGGTTATCTCTCACAACCTTCCCTTACACATGACCATTCGGCATAGCCAAATGTTCTTCCCTTATGATGAGGTGTAGGCTGTAAGCAGCTCTGGGGCCAGCTTATCCCTCCTAGAACAATAGGATTGGTAGATAAAAATCCAACATGCCCGACCCTTCTCCCTACCGACATCCTCTGTCTGGGGAGTGTTGGGAGGCTGTCACACACTTTAGTCTAAGGTAGTGTTTCCCAACCAGCATGCCTCTAGCTGTTGCAACGGCTGTTCGGGCATGCTAATTGTTGTACTTTTGCAACAGCAGGAGGCACACTGTTGGGAAACACTGGTCTAAGCTTTATGGGCACCTTAAGATTTTCAGGATTCTTGGTTTGTGTTGCAAAACATTTTGAGAATGTAAGCAAAAATACCAAAAAGGAATTATGTGGTGGCGTCTTCATCTTCTGAATATGTTTATATGTTTTTTTTTTTTGTTGAAATAAATTGGGTTTTCTACACCCAATAACTTTCTATATATAATGAACATTGAATTGCTTAAAGGGGTTCTCCGGTGCTTACACATCTTATCCCCTATCCAATCGCGGGAGTCCCGCTGCTGGGGACGCCCGTGATCATGCACGCGGTATGCCGTTTGTAATCATTCCCCGGAGCGTGTTCACTCCGGGTCTGATTACGGGCGACCACCGGGCCGGCGGCGTGTGACGTCGTCACGCCTCCGCCCCCGTGTGATGTAAACAGATTTGTAAATTACTTCTGCTTAAAAATCTTAATCCTTCCAGTACTTATCAGCTGCTATATGCTCCACAGGAAGTTTTTTCTTTTTGAATTTATTTTCTGTCAGACAGAAAGGAAATAAAAAAAAGAAAAGAACTTCCTCTGGAGCATACAGCAGCTGATAAGTACTGGAAGGATTAAGATTTTTAAATAGAAGTAATTTACAAATCTGTTTAACTTTCTGGCACCAGTTGATTTAAAAATAATAATAATAATAATGTACTCCAGGGGAGAATCCCTTTAAGCCACAGAGATGAAAGATGCTAAAGCCTTCAGATAGGTAACTGGTACTCATCCACCTAAATGAGGAGTCCATGTTATCTTTTAGTATCAGATACCTGTCAAGATTCTCTGGTGGGAGGGGTGGGTGTTCCTGCAGTACAGGTCTTCACAAGAAGGCAAAAATGTGCACCCCTTTGTTTTCTCCACCTGTGGTCAATAATTACTTTACCGATCAGAAATGTTCTATTTCTTTATTAGCATGCAGGATATGGAGTGCTCCAATGTAATCCAAACATCTAATGCATTATATGTGTGGCTGTGTATCATGTTATAAAATGGCAGCATTAATATTACAATAGGGTCACCCCCTACTTCTCATTAGCAGCAGGAATACTGTTACTCAATGATAACACTTTAGCTGAGATACAGGACACATATTCTGAAATGTCACCTCTTATGTAATCACTGATCAGTAAGAAATACATGAATCTGATTGTGAGACGTAAGTTTATCAGCGCACAGGACAAAATACAGGAATGGAGTGTTTGACAGCAACATTCATACTAAGAGTATTAACAGAACAAAGCAGAAAGGTGTCCCTGGAAATGTCAAATTCTAGTCTGTACTGGCATTCATCAGTATGCAGTAAAGGCAATTCAGTAATAACCTAATAGAACATACTGCAAGCCTACAGAGCAACATACAACAAATATCGTCAGAACTCTTCTAAATCCATGTTTTCCAGTTGTTGGAAAACTACAACTCAGAGCAGGCTGGGAGTGGTAGGTTAGTAACAGATGGGGAGCAACAGGTTGGAGATGAATGTTTTACATAACTATTTGTGTTTTATAATACAGTGATCCCTCAACTTACAATGGCCTCAACATACAATAGTTTCAACATACAATGGTCTTTTCTGGACCATTGTAACTTGAAACCAGACTCAACATACAATGCTACAGACAGTCCAGATCTGCGAAATGTGTCACAACTGGAGGAACTGACCAATCAGAATGGGCATTTTACTGGTAAATCACCTGTATTACTGAAGCGTATGCACTGACTGGCTGTCTGGTAGCGCCCCCTACAGTACAGGGAGGAACTACAAGTTCTGTACTACTCCTTACCGGTGATGGGGTTAGCTGCTCCTTTGGACACCAAGTAAGGGTGGCTCCATTTAGGACAGTGTGTGTACTGTATAGGACCCTGAAGAAGCTCCTGTCCTCTACATAAACCATTGTTTCCCAAACAGGGTGCCTCCAGCTGTTGCAAAACTACAACTCCCAGCATGCCCGGACAGCCAACGGCTGTCCGGGCATGCTGGGAGTTGTAGTTTTGCAACAGCTGGAGGCACCCTGGTTGGGAAACACTGACATAGACAGTGATTTACAGCTCCCAGCAGATCTTTATTACTTTTATATGTAAGGATTTGCTTTATCTCTATTAGTTATCTACTTATTTTTCTTTAATTCTCACCTTTTCCTATTTTTGGATGACATTTTCCATTGAGTTATGGTCTCCACATACAATGGTTTCAACATGCAATGGTCGTCCTGGAACCGATTAATATTGTAACTTGAGGGACCACTGTAGTGTTATCAATTACAGCAGGTGCCGCTTTCCTTAGTGTGCAGTATACAGTAACGCAGCATAAGTCCTGTACAATGTTATGGTGCCCTCCTGTATTACAGCGGCAGTTGGTTAAAAAAAAGCATCTGCATACCTTTAACATCTGCAATCAAACATAACACAACATACACATCAATTTGGCAAATCATTCATTAACCAAATGGAAATCAGTATAGAATTAAGAACCCCGATGCACCACTGAAACAAGCAACACAAATTCAATTGTTACATTTGCCGGTAAGTAAGAGATTTCAAGAAATAACTCTTATCGACAATGACCAATCAGTTTACAGCCTTCCTAAGACAGGTTGCAAGCTGCAATCCTGATTGGCTATTGTGGGATGGTATGAGGCACCATGGACTTATGGCCTTGTTGCTCACAGAATTCTACCCTATACATTTCTTCAACAACTGCAGTAGAATAATGAAAGCTGAGTTGTGGCTGGTTGTACTGGGCAGTAATCTCATACATGATGTGCACAGTGCCACATGCCTCCATACTGTCTTTAGTTTCCAGCAAGTTGCATGTGTATGGCTTTGTGTGGGCAACAGATATTTTAGAAAATCAAAGCTTTCCCAGTAACTACTAATTATCCTATCCTACAAAACACTTCCCCACTGGGTCACCACAATAACAGCATAAAAAAAGCCACTTTATTTTTCGTTAGTCTTGTGCAAACATGCAAAATAACAGAAAAATAGCAGGTATAAATGATGGGAGATGATGGGAGTCACGCATAAGCATGAACACCAATGCAGTAGCCTATGGCAACCAATCAGGTTTTAGCCCTTATTCGGGAACTGGAGGTTGAGGCTAGTTATTGGATTACTTGCCAGGGGTGACAGCAATGGCTTTATAAATAACCCCCACTGAGCTGTGATGACATACATTATAATTCCCAGACATTCAAGTAACACAATCCCTTCCAATAAATTATACACCACACGACAGAATGTAAAATATCATCAGACATCCTTATGTTGGGTTTACTGGATGCCCTTCAAATCATTGTATCTTGTGGACACACCAATAAATTAAAACGGAGTGCAATATATACAGATATCTCATTTTCCTGTTGTTCATCAGGATAATTGTGGCGTCAGTATCCAACGAGCTGTTGCGGATCACATTGCGTCAAAATGAAAGCGATGAGCCTCTTGTCGCTTTTCCCGATCATCTGCTTTCTGAAACACAGAAAAGAAGGGGAAGGGCAATGTTAGCCTATTAAATGTCCTTGTTTGAGGAGACCCTCATTGAGTTGTTAGTGATGCAGTGGCAGATCCCAAAGTCTTCGCTCTTTATCATTCGCTAATAAAGTCCAGTTTATAACGTATATAATTCTGTATTAATGATCCAAAAATGTTCAATTCCTCATGATCAAACAAGTCATTAGCTGCTAACAAGCTCCGGCCTCTCTGCTGCACGCTGCTTGTGTATTCAGAGCCTCACGCTTAAATATGTATTTAAAGAAACCTCTACTGCTCATTTCCATGGCTGCACAGTGATTTCACAGGATTCCAAATACGTTAATGTGGCTTTGTGCAAACAGTAAGATATATATGGCTTTCATGGCATGCTAGATTTACCTTTACGTGTCACTGTGAGGTCGCTCTTTCATCCAATCACATCGGGTGTGGACAGATGCAAGTGCATGCTGGGTCATTGAGTTGCTAAAGGCAACCATACAAAGTGCAAGGAGTTTTACACACAAGTCCTGCATGTAATTTTGTCTCTTCCCACCCAATCTGGTTGGATGGGAGCATGATTTTACAATGCCCCTTACAATAATGTGCCTGGTTACTGCAGTGTTTGACACGTATTAGCTGATCTCAAGTTACAGCCTCTAATAGCATGGTTGCACATACACCAGTTTGATGCATGAATGGATCAGAGCACATAAACTTAAACACTGAAATTGCAACACCAAGAAGTAAGTTGTGGAGTTATAGAAATCACAGGATTTATAAACTTGTTAATGAAATGCAGTATAAAAAAATAGATACAAAATATTATGAACATCTTGATTTGAAACGCACTTATACACCTTGGCATGCTATCAATGAGGTTACTAATGGTTGTCTGAGGAACGTTCTGCCATGTTGAATGCACTTGGGCACTCAAATCATCAAGATCTGCTGCTGGCAGCTCGCTTTGCAATTGCCAACAATGATGTCCCAAATGTGCTCGATAGGTGACAAGCCCAGAGAATATTCTGGCCACCCTAGCAACTTTAGGCCATGCAGGCTGCTCACAGTAGCACAAGCATCATGGCTCCTGGAACACATCAGAGAAATTGCTATACCACCCGTTCTGCAACTAACAAGATGTTAGTATATCTGTAGTGAAAACTAGAGGGGTATAACTAGCATACATTATACCAATCCTAACCATAATCCCAGGAGTAGGACCAAAGTGAAATTATTTTATTACCAATCTCTGGCTATTACTGCTTCAGAGACAAAAGGACTCATTGCTGAAGAGGCTAGACCTCCATTCCAGCCTCCATTTTGCTGTCTTGCTCTGCACAATGAAAGCCTTTGAGAGCAGTGGAAAGAAGTCAAAATGGCATAAGTAAAATCAAACATAGGATATATTTACACAATGTATAAAGAAGTGATTTGCCTGCTGTTACAGCCTTGTACTCCAGATTTGCATTTACAATTCTGCTAGTTCCTATTGGAAACAGCTTGTCAACACATACCCTATAACTGCTTAGCATAGCTTATCAGATGACTGAATCATTTCTTGGGGACAGATAACGTATGTACACAGTAACCCCACCAGCAGAATTCTGACTGTAACATGAGAGAACATTACAGGATGTAACTCAGGATAAGTGCTGCATTGTGCTTGTTTCCAGGCCTTTATGTCACTTGAAATAAGAAAAAAAGAACATCTTGAAATGATCTTACTAACAGTGCCCTATTTCCTAGCAGCCTGATTATATGACCAAAATAGTCTGAGATCAGTCACACCATCTAGGTATTTTAGTCTACAGTTGCCCTGAAGCGTTATGCTTATCTGCCCTAATTTCCATCATCATAAGTGTGGGCAGCTAGTATCACTGAGAATACAAAAAAAGGAAGAAAAAGACAAATCCGCACTACTGGAAGTAAGAAAATACCACAAATCTATAATGCTCTTTACGATCAATGCTGAACTAGCAGGTTATCTAGTTTAAGGTATCTGTGAAGGGTCTGCATTGGAAAATGCCATCAGCAGCATCTCAAAGCAGCCATTTCTGCCCCCATCCCCATGTGCTACAGTACCATTATCAGTATAACAGCCTATAAAACTGGTTAAAGGGGTACTCCACAGCCCCAGTGTCTGGAACATTTAGTTCCAAATGCTGGGCACAGGCTGTGGGGGTTGTGACGTCACACCACGCCCCCTCAATGCAAGTCTATGGGAGGGGGCATGACGAATGTCAAGCCCCCTCCCATAGACTTGCATTGAGGGGGCGTGATGTCACGAGGGGCGTGGCTGTGACGTCACATGACCCCCGCACCCAGTGGGTCCACTTACTAATGATCAACAAGCCAGCGTGCACAAGTCTGTTTTGCCAAAGAAAGAAATTGCCTTTCCTAGTACAAATCTGTACAAGGCTAAAACGTTATTACAGAAAAGATACATTATTAACCCTAATGTCCTGAAATACTTGTATTCTTAATAATATGGACCTGGAATAAATGCCTTCTGTTACAGGCATTGTACAAGAGGGTCATTGTACAAATACAGTGAATATGGTACATACACATATATGTTAAAGGGATACTGACAGCAGGACTACCTGCGGTATTCAGGTATACAGTGCGGGTGATTCCTTTTAAAATGCTGTTTACCTGGTTCAGGGAGTCTTGTGATCTCTTCCTCATGGCTGGTATGCCAATTTTTAGTATTGCCCAATGAAGGCAGCTCCTGTGCTTCCAGTAAGCTGTTTCCAGTCCCCTGGGTCCTTATTTTCTACCTACGGATCTGTGTTAGGGTTTATTTTTTGCACCAAGAGCTGTAGTTTTTGTGTAGTTCTTACATTTTGATCACTTTTTATTACATTTTTTTGGGAATGAAATGTGTCAACACATGAAATGTGTTATTATATTAATCATTAATTTAAAAAATGGGGGATTTTTTTTATACTTAAGAAAGAAAACAAAAAAACCCGAAACTTTTATCTACACACTTTTTTATTTTATTTTTTACACAGGGGCCTATTATAAGCCATCATTAGATGGCCTACATAAATCAATGTTATGCTATTGCATAATAATAATGTATGTTCTCTACAGTCGAGCTGTCACGCCCCCTCCCATAGACTTGCATTGAGGGGGCGGGGTGTGACGTCACACGGGGGCGGAGTGGTGACGTCACGATCTTCAATCTCCGTGGTAGGGATGGTATTAGCCTGAGGGCCTTCAGTGGTCCCGGAAGCGCTGTTACAGGTGGGTGCCGCATGGTAGAATGCGGGGTCCCCAGAGGCGGGACTCCCGCGATCAGACATCTTATCCCCTATCCTTTGGATAGGGGATAAGATGTTTAGGGGCGGAGTACCCCTTTAAGCCAAGACACATGAAAGCTGTTAGTCCACCAAAAAAAAAAAAAAAAAGATTTTTCAGCACCCCCTAAGTTATAACCTTAGTATTTTGTTGTTAAAAACAACAACATTAATTTTCTTTGTATTATTTAAAGGGGTAGTCCAGTGGTGAAAAACGTATCCCCTATCCTAAGGATAGGGGATAAGTTTGAGATCGCGGGAGGGTCCGACCGCTGGGGCCCCCTGCGATCTCTCTGTACGGGGGCCAGGCTCTCCGGCCAGATAGCGGGTGTCGACCACCGCACGAAGCGGCGGCAAACACGCCCACTCAAGACATCTTTATGGCAGAGCCGGAGATTGCCGAAGGCAGCGCTCCGGCTCTGCCATAGAGTTTTATTGAGGGGGCGTGTCGGCCGTCGCTTTGTGCGGTGGTCGACAAGCCCCCTTCGCGCGGGCTGTCGGGGCCCCGTACAGGAGATCGCGGGGGGCCCCAGCAGTCAGACCCCCCCGCGATCTGCAACTTATCCCCTATCCTTAGGATAGGGGATAAGTTGTTCACCACTGGACTACTCCTTTAAGGTCTGAAAACAATGCATCACTTTTGATTATTTTTACCAGTTATTAAAGAGATCTCTAAAAGACAATATTTTATTAGGAACTTGTAATGTTGTCAGCAGTATATAGTGGTCTATTTACTTATTTTTTTTCAGAGCTAAATATATATATAAATATAATATGTGGCATGCAAGTCTATGTTTTCTTTAAACATTTTTACCCCTTTTGTGAACCTGAAACTTAATACCATAGTGTTCACGTGTGTTATCATCTATTTAGGATGTCCTGGGACTTGTAGTACCTTAGTGTTCTGGTGTATTGTTATTCATTTCTATTTTAAAAAATAAAAGTTAAGTAAATCATTTTCACCAGTCCAACAGAGAAAGGCATTTAAACCAGAATTAAAGAGTACCTGTCACCAAACTTTTAATATTTTGCTCCTTATGCAATTATAAGAAACTTTGCCATTTACTTGTTAATAAAAATTCTCAACCTTTATATGTTTTTAATGTGACTGAAAAAATGGCCACTAGGTGGCTGTGTTCTGTTTCCTGCCAAAAGTCAAACAGTTAGTTTGGTCTCCTCCCGGCCTGGCAAGAGACCAAACTCAGGAAGTGCGTGCAGGGCAAAGCGCTCGCAGGCTTCAGTGACGTCCCACCTGCAGTGAACACCCACTTTCTCCCTGCCAGGAGCTCACACTATGTGAGCAAGGGGAAAGGTATGATACAGACTTTTTAAAGTTCACAAAATGTTTTAAAGGGCAGGAGGGGTGTTAGGATCAGTTAGGGAATATAATCTGAGTAAGTTTAGAAAATATGGTTTAATGACAGCTACTCATTAAATTCAGAAGCAGAGAAAAATAGTGCTGAATATTAAAGTAGCATGGCAGACTGGCAGTGAAAAATGGGTGAGCCTAGGCCTTTAGTCAAAATTTGACTTTTCCTCAAGTTATATTAGAAACATTGTTATCTTTATGGTTGATGGCTGAATATCACAAAAAGTAAATACAGCCACTTCTAAAACTAGGACTTGAATATTAAGCAGAATAATTGTATATGGACATTATTGCCTCTGCAGTATCTACTATTATTACGCAGTGCTTACCTTCTCTTGCCAGTGCAGGATGCCAATTATTGCCAGAATGAAAACACAAACCCCAATGAGGGCGATGGCCGTCAGCAGGACAATGTTACTGGGGGTCAGGTACAATTTGGCACTCCAGCTACAGAGGAAACAAGACAAAAAAAATATAAAAGCACTGATAACTGAAAAACCGTCCTGTATTGACAGATTATTACAATGTTAACATCTCATTGTGGTATAATTGTGACTGTGGACTAATTTTCTCTCCTGTATTGATATTAAGGACACCTTCAAATAGCTGCCAGATGTTTTGTTATGACTGGAAGTGTTCACACTGCAGTATGTGGAGCTTATACACACAAAAAACAGGTACTACAAGTGGGCAGTAAAATGGAACAAAAGTCTTAGCAGTCCGGAGTCTATTTGTACTTCTATGATTAGTATGGAAAGTATAGAAGGCAGTGATGACATGTATATAGTTTTACAACACAACAATCCACCGCTCCTTAGTGTTCCATATGATTTAGATAACAGACCTCGGCAATGTATATATCTAATCGTCACACTGTAGACGGCAGATAGGACTGGAGATAAAGTGAGCTACCTCTGTGCGCTCTGTAATATATCAGGACCCTAAGTGCTTCTCTGGAGTTGCGAGACAGAGCCAAAGATACAGGTTCTGATATTAATATAATAGGGGAGATAAATGGAATGAGATTCTTCCTGTTGTCTTCCATACCCTGGAGAGAGAGGATGATGACCCCGCTGCTGGCTATAAATATCTCCCTGCGCTGTCTTTTTGTGGCGTCAGGATAATATAAAAATACATATCGCTGCTTGTACCTTTTACAGTGACGCTTTACCCACTTTCTTCCATGATTTGCATATTTACTGGCTGAACAGTTTACTTCTATTTATAAACAATGTAACCAAATTAGCACTTTAGGGACCCCCTCACCCCATTTAATATCTCAATAAACTTCCAGATTCTGCTCCTGGGCATTGTAAAATCACATCATTTGAGCAGTGATTGACACCAGCATAGAGCTATTTAAATTACTGCCAAATATCTGGCTTCGGCAATTAATTTGTATGGAAACTACGGTATGATGAGTGACCCACATATCAGCATTCATAGCCACTGCTGTCACTCGTGGCCTGCGGAGACTGAAGCAAAACTGGCACCTTACTTGACATTAATTTACCAGCAGGTTGTGCACGCGGCTCAGAATTGTTACCGTTTGTTGTTTGAAACTGGAATTTGTTCCAGTGGCTGAAGTAATTGTCTGGCACGTGTGCAGGTATATGAGCCAAGTGCCCACTAGTGAGGAGGCTATTTATACTCCTCAGAATCAAGCAGCTCTTCGATAACCATGAAGCTTATTCTATAGTGTGGGGTTACTCAGGGACTTCCACCTGGCAGTACCACTGCTCAACTATCTTGTTGCGTCATACCTGCTAAAGGAGGCTGTAAAGAGGTGTATCCATCTCCCCATCAACATCCTACCAGTCACAACAGTTGGGCCAGGGCTACATTGCATCATACACGTGTCTCAGTGACTACAGAAGGGATGTCTGGGACCCCCCCCAAAAGCACTACTATGTTTGTGGCATTATACTGCATACTTTCTAATTGACCATATTAAAGTAGTTGTCCAACGACGAAAAAAGTTCTACAGTGGTTTTCAAAGTTTAATTAACATTTGTAATTGGGTTTAATTACACATAATAACAAGTGTTATCAGTTTAACAGTATGTGAAAGATAGTTTATATGTTGCTATAACTACCCCAGCTGTTTGCTTTTTGTATATGTACTTGAAAAAGTAGGCAGATAAATAAAGCTAGAAGAAGAGCTGGTCAGTGTGAAACGTGCTGTCACCTCCTGTACACCCTTGCACACATGCAGTTTGATCTATGTCATGCACATTTTTGTATTGCTCTTCTGTTATGATGTAATAAAGCATGAATATGTGAAGTCAACTGAATTGTGGGTGCTACATGCTTATTTTACTTTTGTATGGAAGTTTGAATATCTGTATAATAGAGGAACTACCTACTGACACACCTACCTAATTAGGGAACTACCTAACTGCTGTCGGAAACATACTTATTGGGGAACCCGTCTACCTAACAAGGGATGTACTTACCATTTTTACAGTGAGGGGCACTAAGAGGCCATTATTATCATTTGGGGGACTATAGATGGGGAGATTGTATAGAGGTGGGATATGTACTGGGAAAGAAAGGAGCCTTAGATGTTTTTATGGCACATTCTGCAGAAAAGAGTCACGACTGGAAGAAGTCATTATGGCAGTTTGAAGAAGAAACAAGGAAAAAGAATGACTCCAAGAAGATGTCACTGTTCTGCATATTTACTACTGGTGTTCCACTTAGACCTTCACCTAAAAACAGATCCTGGTAAGTGGACCATATCTGAAAGTAGTTGAGTACCCTACCCTAGACTGAAGGTACCGGACTTGGAGCCTTCAGAGATAGACTTGGCTGGGCAATGAGCAGAAATGTTCTGCTGCTGGCACTGTTTAACTGGCGAGCTGAGTCTCTCACACATAGTGCGCACTGCACATGACTAATTGCTTTGTCTCCTTCACAGTTTACATGCACTACAATTCTAGTTTTTGCTATGGGGCCCCATTAATTTTATGTACGTGCAAGGTCTAAACCTCAAAACAGTCAGTAAGCTATGACCACTGCAGTTTTTAAGACAAAGCAATAAGTGGGTTTAAAAGGAATGAGAAATATAAAGGAAGGATTTACAGTCTCCTTACTGTTTGCTGTGGCTCAAAAACTGCAGTGGCAGTTCTCAAAAAACACTGCCATGTATGACAGTAGCCTCATACAGACAGGTTAATTCCAGTCCCAATGTTTCGGTCCAATAAGGACCTTTGTCAAGTCACCTGAAACAAAACCTATCCCTTCATGACATATTTACGTTGCATGCCCACTTGGGGAATATGAAGCTAAGCTCGCTTGATAGTCATCAGTGTTGGCTGCAAACAGCAGTGGGTATGTTAATGAATGACATCAGCGATCAATAGCGATTGCAGCATACAAAGGACGCTTGACAGTGGGTATGAAGGTCTGATCTGCATCCTCCTGGTGCTGATCAGTTAATATCACTGGCAGAGCGCTTCTAAAGGCCTCCATGCCAACCATTTTGGCTCTGCTAATAAAGTCTGCATCAGGCAGAGCGCAGATTTAATTGATCAATACTATGATGATTACGGTACTTATAATAATCCCCTTTTTTACACATAAAAAAATAAATAAATATTTGGCTCATCGTGCTTTACCTCGATGGTAAAGAGGCAGACGGGATATGGCAGTGCTTTAGGAACATACCACTAAAGGACTTGTACCCTGACGGACGTCCCCCGACGCAGACTACCCTGACAGACCTATTACCCTCAGTCCCACTCAATTTCTTTCAATCGTATTTAATCAGGAGAGCGTATACCTCCTTGCTGAAGAAATACTGCGTAGGTGACAACCCGAACTGGCTGGAAACTCTGGCTTTGTCTACTGCTGCCAGTGGAAACCACGTAAAGCTGGCAGTATACCGCTCTTGCTACATTTCCGAAACTCCTAACTCCCCCCCCCCTTTACCTTTCCTCATGGGAACAGGAATTGGGCCTGAAGCTTACAGACAAGGAATCTAAATGGATCCTCAAGCACTCACATGGTACTTCTCGATGTGTCAGGCTGCAGGAAGGTCATAATAAGTGGTTATCCAGCTGGTACCGCACCCCGGAATTGCTTCATGCTTGGGGCCTGACCCCTGACGCCTCTTGTTGGCGATGCCACAAACATATAGGGTCTCTATCACACATTTGGTGGTCTTTCCCGCTTCTCTCCCATTTCTGGAGAGACATCACAGGAGCACTGAAGGCGGTGATGGGGTGCGATATCCTTCTCACTCCGGCTCAGATATTCTTGGGGCTCCCCACTCCTACTTGTCCCCCTGCCTACAGGCCACTGCTGAATCCCCTACTAACAGCAGCAAAAGCCCTAATACCTCTCCACTGGAAACATTCGACTCCACCCTCTTTTCAGAAATGGACTTGTAAGGTCTCTAACCTGTGTAGGATGGAAGAACTTTCCAGCTGGAGTAGCCACAACCACGAGCGTTTCCTCCAGGTCTGGAAACCTTGGAAGGCGTACCTGCACGCTCAGAATTAGCCGCGCTGCCCCCTGCTGGTCCACACCCCCCTCTTCCCCCCACCCCCTCCTTCCCTTTCCCTTCAGGTCATTGTTTTATATTTGTTTCCCCCTTGTGAGTCCTGTCTTCCTAATAATCCCATCCGCCCCTCACACACCTCGGCCCCTTACTCACTTAGCCCAACCCCGAGTCTCTACAGTTTCCCCCCCCCCCCCCTTCCCCCTCACCTCCTTCACTTTCTTTTCTCTTCTCTCCCCAACCTCCTCTTTGAACTCTTTCTCTTCCCTCCTTACCCCTTCTTCTCCCTGTCTTCTATTACTCTTTTCCCTACTTTGGATCGCATGCTAATTCTCGACGTGGACGGGCCCAGTATCTAAGGCTTCTCTCATATTGTCTCTGCGCAGTCAACGCTTGTCTGTTTTACTATGGACCTGTTGTCCCCACGATGTTATTACTTGGGTGGCGCCGACACCCACTTCATGTTATTGTTTTTATATTGTTACATTTTCTTAAAACGAAAATAAAGAATTGATAAAAAAACATATTTGGTTCATGATCCTGCACAGTGAACTGTGTCAACAAACTGAAATTTGATGAAAAGTGATCCAAAAGTCCCATCTAAACAAAAATGGTCCCAATATAGACTATAGATTATGTCAGAATAGGGATATTTTGAACATATTTCTTAAAGTTTACATTTCTTTTTGTTAAGTATTAAAATAAAACATAACCTTTATAAATTGGGGATTGATGTAATTGTACTGACCTATAGAATAAAGATAACCTGTCATTATGTACCGTAAAGTGCACTGTGTAAAAAAAAAAACTCCCAAACTTGCAAAATGGTGTTTTGTTTTTTATTTCACCCCGCAGATATTTTTGTTTTAGTATAGCTGCAGATATTGTAGTAAAATTAGTGCTGTCAATACAAAGTACAATTGGCCCCGCATAAACAAGTCCTCATATTGGCCTGTAGATGGAGTTAAGTGAAAACACAAGAATGAAAGAAAATTGGCTGCATCATTAAAAGGGTTAGTAACAAGCGAGTATATATAACTCCAGACAACAGAAAAGAAATAAAGCTGGCACTGCTTGCAACTGAAGCTAAATAATACACATGCAACTAGAAACTGGCAGTCACATAGATGGTAAACTGCTGGTGGTGCTTAGCGTAAAAAGCCAAAGTCCAAACAATCCCATGTATCCAAGAGAGAATGAACGGCACTCACCAGTTCCTTTTTCAAAGCTTTATTTTAATATCAAGCGTGGGCGCTCCACAAACAACAGCTATGACTGTTTCCCGCTATGCGTTTCTTTTAGCTCACTAAAAACAATAGTGAGTATAAATGCGAGTAGATACGTCTTTGTACATCAAACAGGCTGGACATAAGGGGTAAGTGGAATAGGATATACAATATTTTCTTATTTGTGCATTTTAATGCATCATTACATTTACCTTCTTAACCACCCATTGCAAACTGCTGCAACATTTACTTCTGATAGTCTTTCTGCAGACCTGGTGATTTTCTTGTGTGACTATGTCATATTCCATCCTTGTAGCGCGTATTCCATACATGCAGCTATGGCCTTACACGCTTATGTAAATATTGTATGTATATCATTTATCATGATTGATGTACATAGATGTATCATTGGTACAAGAATTATTCTGGTTGTTTAAGCACATTAATACATTTGAGGTGAAGCAGCAACACAAATGTTCCTCCTTTTTTATGTTGAGAAATACTCTCTAGATATGAAGGACTACAGTCATAAGTGTTTGGGAACCTATGACCATCCAAACTGTACATCATTTTGTGACACTGTCACTTATACTTCAGCAGGGTTTTCATAAAACACTTTTCAAGAAAGGGCTATGTGGATGTAATGTCTCTCTGTCTTCTCCTTGCACTCATCTCATCAGTTCAATCCAGCCACTGAACACCAAGTATGAAAGATCAACCCACTGCTGACCACCTTGGACGTTAAAGGGGTACTCCGGCGAAAACCTTTTTTCTTTTAAATCAACTGGCTCCGGAAAGTTAAACAGCTTTTTACATTACTTCTATTAAACAATCTTAATCCTTCCTGTACTTTAGCTGCTGAATACTACAGAGGAAAGTCTTTTCTTTTTGGAATGCTCTCTGATGACATCACGAGCACAGTGCTCTCTGCTGATGTTATAATAATAATAATAATAATGTCTTTATTTATTTATTGTTGTCCTTAGTGGGATTTGAACCCAAGGCCCCAGCACTGCAAGGCAGCAGTGCTAACCACTGAGCCACCATGCTGCCCTTAGCATACATCTGCTATGCACAGTTGCTAAAATGGACAGAGATGTCAGCAGAGAGCACTGTGCTCGTGATGTCATCAGTGTTCCAATAAGAAAGGAATTTCCTCTGTAGCATTCAGCAGCTAATAAGTACTGGAAGGATTAAGACTTTTTAATAGAAGTAGTTTACAAATATGTTGAACTTTCTGGCACCAGTTGATTTAAAAGAAAAAAGGTTTTCACCGGAGTAACCCTTTAAGGGTGGGTTCACATTGAGTAATGTGAACGGAATTCCAATGGAGATTCCACCTGCGGTATACTTTGGTGGTAAGACTGCGCGGCCCTGCACCTTCACCATTGATGGCAATGCAGGGCTCACGGACAGACTTCCGCACAAAGAATGAACATGTTCTTTCTTTGTGCGGATCGAAATTCCTCAGTGTGAACGGGTCTCGCATAAGACCCTTCACACTGATGTTAATGTCCACTGTGCGTAATTCCTATTGCGGAACTAAACGGGAATTGCACAGTGTGAACATACCTGAAGTCTGTCATAAATACAGCCATTATGCCCTTCTCTGTACTAGACCCCAATAGATTAAACTTCACTGTTCTAGACCACCAGAATTATTAGCATTAAAGGAGTTCTCTAAGCTAAAACTTTTAACCCCCGCTGTGCCCGGGCTGTAAAACTATACATAATAAACTTTCACTTACCTGCCTACGATCCCCCGTTGTTCCGATATCGCCGTCCCGTTCTCCGGTCCTGGTCTCTTCCACTTCCTGCGGGTCGGTAACTTCACTCAGCGCTCAGCCTATCAGCGGCCGCAGTAATGTCCAGTCGCGGCCGCTGATAGGCTGAGCGCAGAGTGAAGTCACCGACCCGCAGGAAGAGGAAGCTGACAGGGACCGGAGCACGGGCGCGCGATATCGGAACAACGGGGGATTGTAGGCAGGTAAGTGAAAGTTTATTATGTATAGTTTTACAGCCCGGGCACAGCGGGGGATAAAAGATTTCAGTTGGAGAATTCCTTTAACCTTTCCTTTGACTTAGTCCATGTGATGCAATAAACCCCTTCACAGTCAAAGCCCATAAGGGAAGCAAATATTAATGCCCTATCTGCCTAAGATTAGCAGACATCATGGCATTAAAAAATTAACTGCTATTTATGGTGTACTTAACCAAATCTTTGATGCACACCATCAGGAATGCTAATTACAACCCCATTCTCTGGCCTAGATCCCAAGAAAACCTGGTATAAACCCTTAGGGATATGGATGTTGACCCCCTTCACTGCTCTAGACCCCAGGGATACTACTATAAACCCATAAAATACCCCAACCAGTTATACCTTATTATATGGCACTATGCAGCTATATTTAGTTGCTGGTGTATTGGATTTCCCGGTCTAGAAAGAACAGTACTCAGGTTCCTAGCTGCCTGGCTCACTAGCTAATATGACATTAAGGTATAGCCAACTGCCCCCATATTTTTTTACTCAACCATTATTTATTGGATTTATCAAAAAAGCTGTAATGCTTACTCCTGGGGTCCTCTTCATGTCTGCGTCCCACTGCACCAGGTCCTAATGAGTCTAGCAATGTAAGGACCCAGTATAATGGAGCTCAGGAGTGAGAAGTATAGGTATATCGATCTAGCATAGTGAAAAGTGGGGTTTACAATATGCATGGTGTTGCAGAGCAGATGTGTGGAAAGGGGGGCAAGTTTAAAGAACAACCCAAAGCCTATGGTCTATTAAATCCACTCCTCCCCATGATCCACTAAAACGATCAATGATTTCCATGAAGGCCACATAATGCTTCAAGAGGATTTTGCAATTCGGACCGGGTTCAAGAAAATGCTTGGCTGGTAGGGTTACTGTAGAATATGATGTACCAGCCTGCATTTGTGAGGACAGCCGCTACAGGTACAGTCAAATTACCTGCGGTTGACCCTGGTATACTGTCACCGGAAGGGCTGACTTTGATTCCAGGTGTACCACTTCTTGCTCCCACATGGAGCAGGCTCAATTAACACACATATATTAAGGAAAAGCGGATTAGGAAATGTCCTTTGCCAATGATTGTTTAACAGTATATAGGATGTATGCATTGGATTTAATAGGTGCTATGAGGGGTTAGGTAGCACCCATGATCATATAGTTGCAAGGAGACTTGGAAAACAACACCATTGAGGCATTGTGCCGTCAGTCACATACCCAGAATACTAAGTCTGCAGCAGTACACAGTCTGGCAGAGGCAGAGTTAACAGCACTGCTGTATCTCACAGCTGAATGGTTGTTTGACGCATTACTGCTTGGAGTCAAGAGATTTCTTACAACTGCTTTATATATGAAAACACAAAGGTACACACAATGACTGAGACTGTCCAACAGTATTCTGCAGTGATCACAGAAAAGAGGAAGGTGTAATCTTCCAGCCATCTGTTGTTGTGTGTAATCTAGATTCTCTCTCGAGACGTCCATGCTACAGAGGTATGTTCAAATCTTCTTCTCTAATGTGGATACTTTGGTCACAAAGGCTTGTATGAGGAAAAAGGAACTTCAAATATTATACATTTTAGCCATAATGGGCAGCAAGACGGGTGCAAGACTGAATTACGGTCAACATCTGTGCTGTAAATACTTCCAAGATTTATGATTTAGGAAAACATAGAAAGGATAAACACCTTTAAATGTCCTACCAGCATTCATGAAGAGTGATGCACATATTTTACATCACCTTTACCCATGCTAGAAGCTTTCCTCAAAGTCTCTCCCTGCTTAGTAATTTGGAAAGGAAATAAAGTAGGATGAAACCAACCACAATAATACCGCCCCCTATGCACAAGAATATAAATACTATAATACTGCCACCTCTACACAGATGTAGAACATGTATAATACTGCCTCCCACAGACAAGAGCATAACTACTATATAACTGCTTTAGAAGAATGTAACTACTATAATACAGCTCCCCATATAAAAGAATGCATTAGGGCTGCACGATATGGGGAAACTGTGCGATTGCGATTATGGGCCTAAATATTGCGATTTCGATATGCGATGCGATATAATCAGCAAATGGTGAAATCCCCCCATTTCACATCTATCCACCCATTTCACATCTATCCACCCATTTCATGTCCAATCTCACCCATTTCACATCTATGCACCCATTTCATGTCCACTGCCCATTTCCCATCTCTCCCATTTAATTTCTACCCCCCCGGTCACATTCCCCCCCTTATGTCACATCTTACCCGTCACATTCTCTCCCTTAGGTCACATTGTCTCCACGTCACATTCCCCCCGTCACATTCTCCCCCACTGTCACATCTCCCCCCCCTTGTCCCATTCCCCCCCTACCACATTCTCTCCCCCCTCCCAATGTGTCAACCCCCCCCCCCCAGCCACATTCTACCCCGATGGTTACATCTCACCCCGCCCCGGTCACATTCTCCCTTTCCCCATCAGCCAATCACTGGCTTGACACGTGACACCGTTGCGGCCAGTGATTGGCTGAAAAGGGAAAAGTCCTGCTTGTACGGAGAAGAGAGGAGACACCGGACCGCACAGAGGGGAACGGCATCTGCATGGATCGGGAGTAGTTGAGCATAAGGTTTTTTTTATGTTGGGAGTTGTAGTCCTGGAAGCTGTAGTTTTGCAACAGATGGAGGCTGCCTGGTTGGGAAACACTGACTTTTAGTATTTGAATTTGTTTTTAACTGCTCTTGACGGTCCCCGCCTGCAGCCACACATGGGAGCCGGCCCGAGTTTTCATGGGGGCCGTATCGCTATATCATAATTCACTAAAATCGCAATTTGTTTGCTTTTGCAATATATTGTACAGCCCTAGTATGCAGCTACTATAATATGGCCTGTGTGTACAAGAATTTGCAGTAACCATATTACGGTCTACCAGCAGAGAAGAATCACATTACTATAACATTGCCCATTCTGGGGAAAAATTTAAAGGGGTATTACAGCTTTATACATCCAAAGGATAGGGGATAAGATGTATGATCGCAGGGGTCCCACTGCCGGGACCCCCGCGATCTCAGTGCAGCCCCTGACATTCTGTGTCACGCCCCCGCCCATAGACATGAATGGAGGGGTTGTGGCATGACATCACGAGGGGGTGTGACCGTGACGCCACATCCCGATCTCGGAGGTAGTGCCCAGCACAGAATGCCGGGGGCTGCACAGATGATACATCTTATCCCCTATCCTTTGGCTAGGGGATAAGATGTTTAAAGCTGGAATACCCCTTTAACTAGTATACTATAATAACCCTCTGTACAAGAATATGCCTACTATAATACAGCCACCTAAGTACAAGAAAATAACTACCTGTCTTCCTATAAATTAGAGTGTTACTATAATGATATGATCCCTAGGTAAAATAATATAACTACTACCAAAATGCTTTCTATGTACAAGAATATGAATACTGTAATACCGCTCCCTATGTACAAGACTATCATAACTATAACAATTTGGACATGAAGACCTGCTGGTAGTTGTGTACATTTCACCATCTATCTTCATCTTTCTCTGTATCAGTAACAAAACCAATAACTGCTTATTAATTGCTACATTAGAAAAAACTACACTCCAGCCCTCTCCTCAAAGCATATGGTATGCAGGGAGGACAACTAAATTGTCCTCTGTTATGATAAGGATTTATGGGCTAATTGTAAAAGGTTGGATTTCAGGCTTCCCCTTCTGATTCCCAAAATAACTTGGAACACACCGGAGAGGAAAATCAATAGATACTTATTAAGCGAGATACATTTGGAGAGATATCACTGAGTTACAGGAAGGGGAGAGCTGCAGGCTGCATCTCCAGCAAGAGGCATTAACCCTTTCACAGTTTGGCCAGGTTTACCCTGCACCCAAAGTTCTTACTGAGCAGAAAATCTAAATGGTAATTGGTTTGGGGAAAAACAGGCTTATTGGAATTCTGTAGCATAAGAGTATGATCACACTTAGCAATTTGAGGCGACATCTGCACAGGTTCTCCTAGAATCTGACACCCATTGATTGCAATGAGATCTCCGCAACTAAATTTACACATAGTAATTTATGTGTGTACATTTCTGATGCTGATCCAAATTAGGGGACTTTGTATGTATACTCCAAATCTACCACATCCTCATTTTAGCACTGGGCAGAAAAGAGATTTCTAAACAAAATTTTGTGCATGAGGCATTTTGTGATTGATTTGTGCATTGTGGGTGATATGGTTAGTAGCTGGTATGGACTTACTTTTTGGGGTTCTGATGGGGGTATGGGATGACGATCAACTGGGAGTTGGGGATGATGGCAGTCCACTCTTGTCTCCGTATTTGCTATAATACATAAAAAAACAAAAAACAAAGAGTAATGACACATCAGTATTCACTGAGAGAACATGAGCTGTTAATAATCCTGCATTGCCATCATGGCAAAGAAACCACATTCATTTATAAATCTCTACTTACATTTTTGACTGACTGTTTAGATGATGCATAAACAAGTGACTTAGTCCTGACTAATGAATGACGACGTGAATATTTACAAGCCGGGGGAGCCAAAGAGGAACTGTAATACAACTAATTTATTTACTGTCCTGAAAGTGGCATTAGTGGGATACAGGTGCTGTTTATGGCAGCCTGTAATCTTTTTATGAATTGCTCAGAGAGGCTATCTTGACAAGGGTCTAGTGAAAGAATACAGGCCACCATAAACAGTGCCCAAAAGAAGCCTTATTATCACTTTCCTAATACCTGGAGTTGCCCGGTTTTTCCTTCCTAATCCTTGTTGGGGAGGAAAATCAACAAAGGAGGAAGCTTTTGACTTCATATCCCGTCCTCATATATTGTTGTCATATCCCAACCCCATATCCCGTCCTCCTATCCAGACCTCCAATCCCATCATCCTATCTCGATCTCATATGCTGTCCTCATATCCCGTCCTCCTATCTCGACCTCCTATCCTGTCCTCCTATCCCGACCTCCTATCCCGACCTCCTATCTCGTCCTCCTATCCCGACCTCCTATCTGTCTTCCTATCTCGACCTCCTATCCCGTCCATCTATCCCAACCTCCTATCCCGTCCTCCTATCCAGTCCATCTATCCCAACCTCCTATCTCGACCTCCTATCCCGACCTCCTATCCCGACCTCCTATCCCGACCTCCTATCCCGACCTCCTATCCCGACCTCCTATCCCGACCTCCTATCCCGACCTCCTATCCCAACCTCCTATCCCAACCTCCTATCCCAACCTCCTATCCCAACCTCCTATCCCAACCTCCTATCCCAACCTCCTATCCCAACCTCCTATCCCAACCTCCTATCCCAACCTCCTATCCCAACCTCCTATCCCAACCTCCTATCCCAACCTCATATCCCAACCTCATATCCCAACCTCATATCCCAACCTCCTATCCAAACCTCCTATCCCGACCCGTAATATGTGTAGCAGGTATTGAAATATCTCCAGCCATACGGAAGTTATGTGGGAACATACATTTCCCATTGACTTGTATGGGACTTTTTAACATAAACCCCGCCCCTGGCAAATGGGGGTGAGTAAGGGTTAAATCCCATATCCTATGTTTGTTGTTGACATATAAGTAACATGTGTTCCAAGTTTCAAGTTAATATCTTTAGCCGTTTGGACGTGATGCTGGAACATACACACACATACACCTGTTGAGTTTTATATATATTTATATATAGATCAACTAAAGTATACTATATATATATATACAAACAAACTGACATGCATAGTCTGGTCATTGGGCTGTACTGACCTTTTCTCCTGGGGGTCGTGGGATCCCAACGTACAGATGATCAAGGAAGTTGGCACTGCGCCCTAAGCCCAGGACATTGTATGGCAGCTGGAGGGCCATGTGTGCAGACTGACTTAGCTGCCCAACTGAAAGGGAAGACATCCATGTTACATATACACAGCACACAACACATGGCGGGACACAGATGTGTAATGAGAATGTCCTCCTATCACCGGCAAAATATCTGATGGCACTGATGATACTGAGAGACACCTTATTCTGAGGAATAAAATGTTCTGTCAGACTCTGAAAGGTCACCCTGTGTGACTGCTGTACAGCCGGCGCAGCTCCGATGGTGGAGGACTGAGCCTGAACATCATTTATTCTAGAATGTTTAAACCTTGTGATCAGTACTGAATAGCAATCCCTTACTTTTGCAATTGTTTATTGCAGATTAAAATGAAAACTGTATATTAAAGCAGTGGTAGACAAAACATGGCTTGCTAGCTGCTTCAAGACTACAATTCCCAGAATGGCATGGAGCCACAGATGAAATCCATAGTGAGCACCATCGCCAGCACGCAATCCCATAGAACCAGCCACACCTGTGTTGTCTCATCAGCTCCTGTTGGCTTTAAAACCGAGCCAGTTCTCTAGATCAGTGCTGCCTTGTGGACAGAGACTAAGGCTAAGCTGTTGTTTCCACGTTCCATGTTCCTGTCTCCTATACCGTCTATTGGACCCCTGGTATTGCACTCTTTGGCTATTCTTCTGACCGTGCACCTGTGTTACCTGCCATGACCGCAGATTTGGTCTAACCTTGATTATTCTCTGTCCTCTGGACTTTATTGTGAGTTTATTTTTATTTGCTACTTTGACTGGTTCCTGCTACCAGTCCTATTCTAGCCACTTTTCAGGTTACACAGCAAGCCCTTGGAGACCACTTATTTAAAACATCATCTATTTGCTTCTTCATGTTACATGAAAAGGGAACACCTGAAACCCCTTCTTCGAGGGAATGAGTGGTAAATTCCCTTCTCCGATACCCCCAATAGACTTATATCCGGGACACACCTCTATGACTTATTGGTGAATAGCTAAAGGTAGAGTTTCCCTTTAAGAAAGGACAGACATTTGTGATGCAACAACTCAAATGGAGATTTCATTCTTTAAGCTACATCATCATCATCTATAAAACTAATAACACTTAACAGGCTGATTTCAGAGATCACATGTCCTTGTCTCACCCCATTGTCCCCTGACATTGTCTTCCAGCACTGTCTGGAGTTAGAAGAAGCAATTATTTCTTTCTTTGTACTATGAGATGCCAGCACAAAGCAGAATTGTTGAGTACTTTACACTGGTACTTCAGTTCATCTGCTGAGAAGTTATATATACCGTTGCAATAAAACTCCTTCCCTCATTACAAATTATTTTTAACCCCTTAAGGACCCGGGCTTTTTCCGTTTTTTCATTTTCAATTTTTCCTCCTTAACTTTAAAAAATCATAACTCTTTAAAATTTTCACCTAAAATTCTATATGATGGCTTATTTTTTGCGTCACTAATTCTACTTTGTAATGACATTAGTCCTTTTACCCAAAAGTCTACGGTGAAACGGGAAAAAAAAAACAATGTGCGACAAAATTGATGAAAAAACACTATTTTATAAGTTTTGGGGGCTTCCGTTTTTACACAGTACATTTTTCGGCAAAAATGATACCTTATCTTTTTTTCTGTAGGTCCATACGGTTAAAATGATACCCTACTTGTATAGGTTTGATTTTGTATCACTTCAGAAAAAAAAATCATGAATACATGCAGGAAAATGTATACTTTTAAAATGGTCATCTTCTGACCCCTATAACTTTTTAGTTTTTCTGTGTTTAGGGTGCTATGAGGGCTCATTTTTTGCGCCGTGATCTGAAGTTTTTAGCGATACCATTTTTGTTCTGATCAGACTTTTTATTCACTTTTTTGTGGTATAAAAAGTGATAAAAAATGCGCTATTTTGGACTTTGGAATTTTTTTGCACGTACGCCATTGAACGTGCAGTTTAAAAAGCGGTATATTTTTATAATACGGACATTTCTGCATGCGGTGATACCACATGTTTATTTTAATTTTTATTTACACTGTTTTTTTTATTCTTGGAAATGCCGGGTGATTCAAACTTTTATTAGGGGAAGGGATAATTGAAAGGGTTAATGATTTTTTTACACTTTTCTTATGCAATATTATAGCCCCTAGGGGGGGCTATAACATTGCATGTACTGATATTTTACACTGATTGATCCATTCCTATGGAGATGGATCAATCAGTGTTTTCGGCGATTGAATGCTCAAGCCTGGATCTCAGGCTTGAAGCATTCATTCGGCGATTGGACAGCACAGGAGAAGGTAAGAAGACCTCCTCCTGTGCTACAGCTGTTCGGGATGCCGCGATTATACCGCGTCGATCCCGAACAGCTCCCTGAGCTAGCCGGGCACTTTTACTTTAGTTTTTAGCCGCGCGGCTCAGCTTTGAGCGTGCGGTTAAAGGGTTAATAGCGCACGGCACCGCGATCAGTGCCGCGTGCTATTAGCGGCGGGTCCCGGCTTCACTATGACGCCGGGCCCGCCGCGATATGATGCGGGGTCACCGTGTGACCCCGCGTTATATCACAGGACCGGGACCCAGGACGTACCCATACATCCTGGGTCCTTAAGAGGTTAAGGACTGAGCCCTTTTTTGCACATCTGACCACTGTCACTTTATGCATTAATAACTCTAGGATGCTTTACCAATTATTCTGATTCCGGATTGTTTTTTCGTGACATATTCTACTTTAACATAGTGGTAAATTTTCTTTGTTACTTGCATCCTTTCTTGGTGAAAAATACCCAAAATTTCATTAACATTTTGAAAATGTAGTATTTTTCTAACTTTGAAACTCTCTGTCTCTAAGGAAAATAGACATACCAAATAAATTATATATTGATTCACATATACAATATGTCTACTTTATATTTGCATCATAAAGTTGACATGTTTTTACTTTTGTTAGCCAAACTAACTAAGTAATAGTACCATAGGCCACTATAACATACCATAGGCCCCCTGACGAAGCGGCAAGCGAAAACGCGTTCGGGGTAGGTGAGCTGTCCCAGGATAGGGTGCATGACCGTAATCTGTTTGCTTTTTCTATTCCTTTGTCTACCCTGCCCTTCCTTTCTTTGTATTCGATTCTTGTTTTTCATAGTCTCATTTCTTATACATGTTATGTATTTGCATATTGACATATTTCATATGATACGCCACCATTTTGAATGAGACCTTTTGTATTTTGTACATTCTGTTTAGTCATACGGGACATTCTCATCATTCTTTTGCAGTGTGTGCTGCATGACCACCGATCTATTGTTGTTATGTAACTTTTTAACACAAGTTTTTATTGTCCTTTCAATAAAGTATATGAATTTTGTCCATATTTGGCCTCATTGTTTTTGGTGAGAGTATGTTTTTACTTTTGGAAGACATCAGAGGGCTTCAAAGTTCAACAGCTATTTTCCAATTTTTCACAACATTTTCAAAATCGGAATTTTTCAGGGACCAGTTCAGGTTTGAAGGGTCTTCATATTAGAAATACCCCACAAATGACCCCATTATAAAAACTGCAGCCCTCAAAGTATTCAAAATTACATTCAGAAAGTGTGTTGAGCCTTTAGATGTTTCACAGGAATAGCAGCAAGGTGAAGTAGAAAATTCAAAATCTTCATTTTTTTATACTCACATGTTCTTGTAGACCCAGTTTTTGAATTGCGTCTACAAGAGAAATCCCCCCAAAATTTGTAATCCAATCTCTCTCGAGTAAGGAAATACCTCATATGTGGATGTCAAGTGCTCTGTGGACGCACTACAAGGCTCAGAAGGGAAGGAGCGATAATGGGATTTTGGAGAGTGAGTTTTTCTGAAATGGCTTTTGGGGGGCATTTCACATTTAGGAAGCCCCTATGGTGCCAGAACAGCAAAAAAAAAAAAAAAAAAAAACAACAAAAAAACATGGCATACTATTTTGGAAACTAGACCCCTCAAGGAACGCAACAAGGGGTCCGCAGAGCCTTAAAGGGGTTCTCCGGTGCATAGACATCTTATCCCCTATCCGAAGGATAGGGGATAAGATGCCTGATCGCGGGAGTCCGGCCGCTGGGGACCCCTGTGATCTTGCACGCGGCACCCCGTTTGTAATCAGTCTGATTACTGTCAATCACGGGGCCGGCAGCGTGTGACGTCACGCCTCCGCCCCCGTGTGACCTCACACCTCCGCCCCCGTGTGACCTCACACTCCGCCCCTCAATGCAAGTTTCTGGGAGGGGGCATGACAGCTATCACGCCCCCTCCCGTAGGCTTGCATTGAGGGGCGGAGCGTGACGTCACACGGGGTGGAGGCGTGACGTCACACGCCGTCGGCCCTGTGGTCGCCGGTAATCAGACCTGGAGCGAACACACTCAGGGGACTGCACACTCAGGGGACAGCAAAAGAAAAACCCACATGGCATACCATTTTGGAAACTAGAGCCCTTGAGGAACGTAACAAGGGGTACAGTGAGCATTTACCCCCACTGGTGTCTGTCAGATCTTTGGAACAGTGGGCTGTACAAAATTTTTAATTTGCACAGCCCACTGTTCCAAAGATCCGTCAGACACCAGTGGGGTGTAAATTCTCACTGCACCCCTCATTACATTCCGCGAGGGGTGTAGTTTCCAAAAATGCAAATCACCTCAAATGTACATGGTGCACTCTCCCTTCTGGGCCTTGCTGTGCACCGCCAGAGCACTTTGCACCCACATATGGGGTATCTCCGTAGTCGGGAGAAATTGCATTACAAATTTTGGGGGGCTTTTTTCCCATTTACCTCTTGTCAAAATGAAAGGTATAGGGCAACACCAGCATGTTAGTGTAAAAAAAATTTTTTTTACACTAACATGCTGGTGTAGACCCCAACTTCCCCTTTTCATAAGGGGTGAAAGGAGAAAAAGCCCCCCAAAATTTGTTAGGCAATTTCTCACGAGTACGGAGATACCCCATATGTGGCCCTAAACTGCTGCCTTAAAATACGACATGGCTCCAAAGTGAGAGCGCCATGTGCATTTGAGGCCTGAATTAGGGATTTGCATAGGGGTGGACATAGGGGTATTCTACGCCAGCGATTCCCAAACAGGGTGCCTCTAGCTGTTGCAAAACTCTCAGCATGCTTGGACAGTCAACGGCTGTCCAGCAATACTGGGAGTTGTTGTTTTGTAACAGCTGGAGGCTCCATTTTGGAAACAGTGGCGTACCAGACGTTTTTCATTTTTATTGGGGAGGGGGGCTGTGTAGGGGTATGTGTATATGTAGTGTTTTTTACTTATTTTATTTTGTGTTAGTGTAGTGTAGTGTTTTTAGGGTACAGTCACACAGGCGGGGGATTACAGCGAGTTTCCCGCTGCGAGTTTGAGCTGCCGCGCAAAATTTGCTGCATCGCAAACTTGCAGCCTGATACTCACTGTAAGCCCCCTGCCCATGTGAATGTACCCTGTACATTCATAGGGGGGGGGGGGGAACCTCCAGCTGTTGCAAAACTACAACTCCCAGCATGCACGGTCTATCAGTGCATGCTGGTAGTTATAGTTTTGCAACAGCTGGAGGCACACGGGTTGGGAAACACTGAGTTAGGAAACAGACAATGTTTCCCAACCAGTGTGCCTCCATTTGTTGCAAAACCACAACTCCCAGCATGCCCAGGCAGCCGAAGGGCATATTGGGAGTAGTGGTTACGCAACAGCTGGATGAGAACAGTTTGGGGACCACTGTGTAGTGGTGTCCAAGCTGTAGCCCTCCAAATGTTGCAAAACTACAACTCCCAGTATGCCAAAACTGTCCAGGCATGCTGGGAGTTGTAGTTCTGCAACATCTGAAGGGCCAGATGTTACAGAACCACAACTCCCAGCATGCCTGGACAGTAAGGGCATGCTGAGGATGTGTAGTTTTGCAACATCTGGAAGTGCACAGTGGTCTCCAAACTGTGGACCTCCAGATGTTGCAAAACTGCAACTCCCAGCATGCCCAGACGCCAAGGGCTGTCTGGGCATGTTGGGAGTTGTAGTATACAGGGTCCTATTGCAGCAATGCATGTCGCTTTACTGTCCGTGACAGCCGGGATCAAGCAAAATTATCGAGTGGTCGGGTCCCAGAAACCCGGTCAGCCCGGTATCGCCGCAGATCGCAGGGGCGATTTCCCTAGCGATTTGCGGCCCCCCCTACATGGCCCCCCTCGGCGTTTGCCCTGGATGCCTGCTGAAGCATTTCAGCAGGCATCCGTTTCCGATCTCTGCCCGGGGTGCGGCAGAGACTGGAGAAACACCAGGACTTACTAGTATGTCCTGGGTCCTTAAAGCCCAGGGTGCCAGGACGTTCTAGTACGTCCTGGGTCCTTAAGGGGTTAAAGAGGCACTGTCTAAAAACTTTTCATATATTGCAGGACTCATTATAATATGACATTTCACAATATACACCTGTTAAAAAAAAATTACATTTTCACCTGAAATTCAAGCTCAAAATAGCCACCACTAGGGGTAGCCTGTCTTTTAGCCAGACAGACTTGTCTAGATTTTACAGCATACTGGATACTGGCCGTAAAGCATACTGGTATCCAGTATAGGAAATTTCTATTGAGTGTATGCAAAACTACAGATAAAGGATGTGTGGACATGCTGGGAGCTGTAGTTTTAAAACAGCTGGACGCAACACTAACAGTTATTTACAAACATTGCAGCTTCAGTTGTTAGTAAACTACAACTCCCAGCATGCTGAAATAGTCAAAGCTTTCTCGGACTCCTGAATGACAAAGAAGTTGATCAGACATTCAGGAGTCTGTGAAAGATGAATGACACACATAGTGACAGCTATGCTGATTAGCATCCAGCTTTACTAGGAGAAGATAGAACATGTATTCATAAAAATACTGTACTTTTATCTAAAAAATCCTTGCACTAATTTTATAAAGATCCATTCTTATATTTATACATTTTATCCTGTTATGAATTCACCATAATGTCTTCTGATTACTGCAGGCAAGCTCCAAGTATCTTCCTCTGACACATGACACAGCATAAAACCAGAGAGGAAAGGGTTACAGAGTAGAGAGTACTGATTGGCTGACTGCCCAGTCTTGCTCCTGTGAGGGAGACAGACTGACACGCCCCCTCCAGCCTGCACAATGAAAAAGTAACTCACCAGCAGATAAATGCTTATATCTCTGAATATATAGGTCCGAGACACATAAAATTATATGCACATGATCAGGATTGGGTCCCGAGTAACATATTACCTTTTTTTTTTTTTTTTTTGCACTATGACAGGTACGCTTTAAAGACTCAGGATGCAGGGCGTATGCATACGCCCTGTGTCCTGAAGAGGTTAATACAAAATGTACAAACTGTCAGATGTTTGCAAAAATAACAAAAAAACTAACAAACAAAAAAAAAACACAATTCAAAAAAGAACATAAAGTCGCTCAACACAACTTATATACCAAGAGGTTTCTTCAAATTTAACACAAAATGCCACAGCAGTCTCCGATTTATTTAACCCCTTCATGACAGGTATCTTTCATACTTCATACTTTTTCTGTTATGACTTGTTGCAAAGTAATGTATAGCCAGAAACCAGCTTCTGGAAGTAAGTGTTTCTGGGGAATTCTGGAGCACAACTCATGGACAATGACCTTTCAAGGACCATGCTGCAACTGGCTTCTGGATATGCCAATTTCTATGAGATTCAAATCATGTATCGTGAGGACCACTCCAAAACCTTCCAGAACTGTTTCTGAAACCAAGCCTTGGTCTTCTTTGAAGTTTGCTTTGTATCACTATCCTGCTGGAAGGTCAAATTACACCCAAGCTTCAGCTTCCTGGAGAAAGCATGAAGTAATCATAATACTTGACAGAATCCATCTTGTCCTTCCCTTACTGCAGATTTTCTGTGCCAGAGGAAGCAAAGCAGCCCTGAGCATCAATGAGCAACCTCTATGCATCACTGACAGAGTGTTTTTATTTCCCCCCTAGACATACTAATAAGCCATAGGCTCAAAGAGGGAGATTTATCAAAACCTGTCAAAAAGAAAAGTTGCTGAGTTGCCTAAAGCAACCAATCAGCTCGCTTCTTGAATTTCTGAAAATGCCTCTGAAAAATGAAATAAGTGATCTGATTGGTTTCTATGGGCAACTCACCAACTAGAGATGAGCAAATTTTAGAAAAATTTGATTCGGACGATTCACCAAATTTTCTGAAAAAATTTGGTTTGGTCCGTATTTATTTGCGGCGAATTGCTGTTAAAAACTTCTATATCTGGGCTACAGAGAGTCTCAATAGGAGTGTAGAACACTTTGCCTTGCCGTAACACGCATAGGGAGTGTCAGTGAAATAATACTCTTATTCAGTATGACATGCAGATTACAGGCATCGTTATTAGAATCACTATCGCAGAGCGGCACAATGACAGAGCCTGGAGGTGGCATCAGTATGAGGAGACCATATAGCGGCAGAATGACACAGCCTGGAGGTGGGGGCAGCATGAGGAGACCATATAGTGGCTTAATGACACAACTTGGAGTTGGCAGAAGCATGAGGAGACCATATAGCAGCTGGATGACACAGCCTGGAGGTGTTGGAAGCATGAGGAGACTATATAATCGCTGAATGACACAGTGTGGAGGTGGTGGTAGCATGGAGAGACCATATAGTGGCTGAATGACCCAGCCTGGAGGTGGCAACAAAAATTAAAGATATTTTTTAACATTTAAATTGAAGATTTCAAATAGATGAACCAAAAAAGTTTTATTTAAAGTGCCAGCATGAGGAGACCACATGGCAGCACAGTGACACAGCCTGGAGGTGGCAGCAGCATGAGGCGACCATAATCTGGCAGAATGACACAGCCTGGAGTTGATGGCAGCAAGAGGAGACCATATAGTGGCTGAATGACACAATGTGGAGTTGTCGGCAGCAAGAGGAGACCATATAGAAACAGAATATGTCGGCAGATAAGAACCATTTGGCTCATCTACTCTGCCCAATAATCTGAATACTATGAATAGTCCCTGGCCCTATCTTATATGAAGGATAGCCTTATGCTTATCCCATGCATGCTTAAACTCCTTCCCTGTATTTGCAGCGACCACTTCTGCAGGAAGGCTATTCCATGCATCCACTACTCTCTCAGTAAAGTAATACTTCCCGATATTACTTTTAAACCTTTGCCCCTCTAATATAAAACTATGTCTTTTGGTAGTTTTTCTTCTTTTAAATATGCTCTCCACCTTTACTGTGTTGATTCCAGTTATGTATTTAAAAGGCTCTATCATATCCCCTCTGTCTCTTCTTTCTTCCATGCTATACATGTTAAGGTCCTTTAAACTTTCCTGGTAAGTTTTATCCTGCAATCCATGTACTAGCTTAGTAGCTCTTCTCTGAACTCACTCTAGAGTATCTATATCCTTTTGGAGATAGGGTCTCCAGTACTGCGCACAATACTCCAAGTGAGGCCTCACCAGTGTTCTGCTAGCATATCCTGCTGCTCTATTACATTTAGGGCTGCAACGATTTTTCGATAAAATTGATAAAATTCGATAACGGGATTCGTTGTCGACGAATCCAAGTATCGAATAATCGTCCGATTCGTTGTCTGGGTGCCGGCGGTCATAAGGCTGCTGCAGGCACCAGCGGTCATAAGGCTGCCCCAGCACACGGTCAGATGCTAGGCAGCAGCCTCTGTTCATGTCCCTGTCCCACCCTTCGCTGACCCACTGCTTACCAGTGCTGCTGCTTCTCTCCTCTCCTCCCCTGCCGCTTTTGGACGCTCTGTACATTGTGCCTCCATTTTATGGAGTCTCAGCCTGGCCTGGAGGACCTCACCCGTACTACTGCCGCCGGCAGGCCAGTTTCCTGCTGTTTAATGCCGTATTGCATGTTGACACACACATGGGGGCATCTGCAGAGCATTGCACCCTAGTGTCATCAACAGACACTAGGTTGCAATGCTCTGCACATACTACCACGTATATATGTGTACTACATACACACTTACACTACTAAACACATGGGTGTATGTGCAGAGCATTGCCCCCTTGTGTCTGTAGTAGACACTAGGATGCAATGCTCTGCACATACCCCCATGTGTATAGTAGTGTAAGAGTGTACTACATACACACTGTTATTCATATGGTAGTATGAGCAGAGCATTGCATCCTAGTGTCTGTACTACAGACACTAGGATGAAATGCTCTGCACATACCCCCATGGGTAAAGCAGTGTGTATGCAGCACATATGGGGGGGGGCTGTGCAGAGCATTTGCACCCTAGTGTTTGTAGTAATACAGTGTCTGTACTACAGACTCTGTCATGTGTATAGGAGTGCTATATAAAAAGCATAAAGTAAAAAAATAAAATGTAAATAAAAGCATTCCCCAATAAAAATTACCCCCCCCCCCTTTTCCTATTGCTATACAAAAAAAGTTAAAAAAAAATATGTTTTACATATCTGATGCTGCCGCATGGCTAACTGTCTGAAATATTGGCTGAACTATTAAAATGAAAGGTTAGTAAATCATTAACATTTTATTTTAATAGTTCAGATAGTTACCCAAGCGGCAATATCAAATTGACACTGGTTTCTATACAGGATCATTAATAATGATCCTGTACAGCAACCGGCATAAACGTAAAAAAAAAAAGGAAGTCCAAAATTGCTGCTGTTTGGTCACATCACATGCTTGAAAAATTTAGTATGGCCATTGTACATTTATTTTTCAAGTAGAATCAGCTGAACCCCTTTTTTGGGGCATTTAGATTTTTTTTCCCCGATTAATCAATGAAATAATCGGCAACTAATCAATTATTAAAATAATCGTTAGCTGCAGCCCTAATTACATTGTTACTGTATAGAAAGAAATGATAGCACGGCACTCACCCTTATTCCAGTTTTATTTTCGATCACGTTGCGGTACATGCAGAGATCACACCAGTATAGTGGGAGCGGGGAGAGAAAGGAAAGTGGGCTCAGCGGAGCCCGTGCAGCAACGTTTCGCGGTAAAAACCGCTTGGTCACTCAATAGGCGTGACCAAGCATTTTTTACCGCGAAACGTTGCTGCACGGGCTCTGCTGAGCCCACTTTCCTTTCTCTCCCCGCTCCCACTGTACTGGCGTGATATCTGCATGTACCGCACCGTGATCGAAAATAAAACTGGAATAAGGGTGAGTGCCGTGCTATCATTTCTTTCTATACAGTATCTATACCTCTGGCTAAGCGCTGAGCACCACACACAGTAACAGTACAGGATTCCCGATCAATGCTATCAGCCTGCAACACCCAGTGCCGAACACTATCCTCTTTGTAGTCTACCTAATTACATTGTCTTCCTACCTTTAAGTCTTCTGAAATAATGAATTACTCCTAAATCCTTTTCCTCAGATGCTGAGGTCAGGACTGTGTCAAATATTCTATATTCTGCCTGAGGGTTTTTACACCCCAGGTGCATCATCTTTCACCTATCCACGTTAAATTTCAGTTGCCAGAGTTCTGACCATTCTTCTAGTTTTCCTAAATCCTTTTCCATTCAGCATATCCCTCCAGGAACATCAACCCTGTTACATATTTGTGTCATCAGCAAAAAGACACACCTTACCATCGAGACCTTTTGCAATATCACTAATGAAGATATTAAACAAAATTAGTCCCAGTACAGATCCCTGAGGTACCCTACTGGTAACAAGACCTTGTTCTGAATATTCTCCATTGACTACAACCCTCTGTTGTCTGTCATTCAGCCACTGTCTAATCCACTCAACAATATGGGAGTCCAAGCTCAATGACTGCAGTTTATTGATAAGTCTTCTATGTGGGACAGTGTCAAAAGCCTTACTAAAATCTAGATATGTGATGTCTACTGCCCCTCCGCCATCTATTATTTTAGTCACCCAGTCAAAAAAAATCAATATGATTTGTTTGACACGATCTCCCTAAAGTAAAACCATGTTGTTTTTCATCTTGCAATCCATGGGATTTTAGATGTTCCACAATCCTATCCTTTAGTAGAGTTTCAATTAATTTCCATACTATTGATGTCAGACTTACTGGCCTATAGTTGCTGGATTCCTCCCTACTACCTTTCTTGTGAATGGGCACAACATTTGCTAATTTCCAATCTTCCGGGACGACACCTGTTAACAGTGATTGGTTAAAAAAATCTGTTAACGGTTTTTCTAGCTCACCACTAAGCTCTTTTAATAATTTTGGGTGTATCCCATTAGGCCCCTGTGACTTATTTGTCTTCACTTTAGACAGCAAACTTAGAACCTCTTCCTCTGTAAAGACACATGCATCAAATGATTCATTAGTCTATCTCCCTAATTGAGGTCCTTTTCCTTCTTTTTCTTCTGTAAAAACTGAACAGAAGTATTAATTAAGGCAGTCAGCTAGCCCTTTATTCTCTTCTACATACCTTCCTTCCTTTGTTTTTAATTTAGTTATTCCTATAGTGGCTTAGTGGCTGAATGACACAGCCTGGAGGTGGTGGCAACAGCATGAGGAGACCATATAGTGGCTGAATGACACAGATTGGAGTTGGCGGCAGCAAGAGGAGACCATATAGTGGCTGAATGAGACAGCCTGGAGTTGGTGGCAGCAAGAGGAGACCATATAGTGGCTGAATGACACAGCCTGGAGGTTGTGGCAGCATTAGGAGACCATATGGTGGCAGAATGAGACAGCCTGGAGGTGGCGGAATCATGAGATTATATAGTGGCTGAATGACACAGCCTGGAGCTTGCATCAGCATGAGGAGAACATGTGGCAGTATAAGACAGATTGTAGCTGGCATCAACATGAGGAGAACGTATGGTGGCAGAATGAGACAGCCTGGAGGTGGCATCAGCATGAGGAGAACATATGGTGGCAGAATGAGACAGCCTGTAGCTGGTCTCAGCATGAGGAGAACTTATGTTGGCAGAATGAGACAGCCTGGAGACAGCATCAGCATGAGGAGAACATATGTTGTCAGAATAAGGCAGCCTGGAGGTGGCATAAGCATGAGGAGAACATATGGTGGCAGAATGAGATAGCCTGGAGGTGGCATCAGCATGAGGAGAACACATGGTGGCAGAATGAGACAGCCTGGAGGTGTCTCCAGGAGCATCAGGAGTCCTGAAAGTGACCCGGTGACAGTGTGGGGCGGTGGATGGCAATACCAGTATTCGCTGACAAAGGCGGGTGAAAAAAGGAGAACTTGGCATCAGATGTGTGGCATCAGGGGGGTGGCAGGATCAGAATAGTAGCTGAGGCAGGTAGGCAGAAGAAAACGGTCTCTATTGTAAAAGTGTTAGTGTGCACAAGTATTGAGAATATGCATTACGTAAAACTTAAACTTTTAATAATATTCTTAGGATAAAATATATGTACCCATTTTTTTATTCAACAAAAGGAAAGGTGTGCAAAAAACACCATGTGACACCTAAACCACCAAGTATTGATGTGATGGAAAGACCTCTAAAAGGTGGAAGGGAACAACGTATGGTCCATTGTAACAGGTGGAGGTAAAAACTTCCCCTGTAAGGCCCTACTCTCACCCTATTAATTCCCTTCTTGGCAAGTGTTACTTGCCCTAATAAGGGCAGACCCACACAGGAAACACTCCCTAATTCCACCTAAAAACCCTGGGAAATGACAGTGTTCGTAGGTGGAAATAGAGTGAGGTTCCTGTGTGGGATCGGCCTTTTTAGGGCGAGTAACACTTGCCAAGAAGGAAATTAATAATGCAAGAGTAGGGCCTCACAGGGGAAGTTTTTACCCCCACCGGTTACAATGGACCATACGTTGTTCATCTTCCACCTTTTAGAGGTCTTTGCATCACATCAATACTTGGTGGTGTAGGTGGCACATGGTGTTTTTTGCACACCTTTCCTTTTCTTAGATATAAAAAAAATTGGGGTCCATATATTTTATCTTAAGAAAAGTTAAGTTTTAGCTAATGCATATGCTCAATACTTACTTGTGGTCTGATGCGGAGGAATTTCTGCAACTGGGGAGCAGCATCTTAAATATATGTTTTGCACTTTCCATATTTGTCAAGTGTCCATGCCTGATTCATCTTCACAAAGGTCAGTCTCTCCACATTTTCATTGAGAAACGAGTTTTCCTTAGGGTGACTATGGCCCCCGCCGCACTAAACACCCGCTCTGATGGCACACTACTGGCTGTGCAGGACAGCTTTTACAGGGCAAACTCTGCTAGTTGCGGCCGCAAATCAAGTTTGGCTGCCCAGAAGTCCAGCCGGATCTTCAAGGTGTGTTGGCATGGGCATGTCAAGGTATGTCACCACCTGCTGCAGGTCCTGCTCCAGGTTTACCTGCTGCTGATGAGTTGCTTCACTACGCGGGTGAAGAAAGCTACTCATCAGCGACTGTAGACTCAGGCTGCTGCTGATGGAGCTGGTACTACTCCTGCCACCCCACACCTCCCCAGCAGCTATGGCAGTGGAAGGTGAGCGCAGAGGGCCCCCTGAGTCAGACCTGCGAGAGGATGGACGATAGCGCAGATAGGCAACGGCCAACTGACTACGTAGGATGTCTCTGTAGTAGGTCAGTTTGTCCTTCCTCTCAGTGGGTGTAAAAAAGGCCCCTATTTTGTGGCGGTAGCGAATGTCCAATAAGGTGGAGAGCCAGAAGTCATCCCGAATGGTGACAATTTGGCGGTTACTACGCAAGCAAGTGAACATGCATTGTGCCATTTGTGCAAGTGACTCGGAGGGACTCCCTGCCTCCATCTCAACTGCATACTGCCAGTTTGTCTGGGTCCTCTGTCTAGTCTTCCTCATTACCTTCTAGATCCTCTAGTCTTCCTCATTACCCTCTAGCACATGGTGTTTTTTGCACACCTTTCCTTTTCTTAGATATAAAAAAAAATTGGGGTCCATATATTTTATCTTAAGAAAAGTTAAGTTTTAGCTAATGCATATGCTCAATACTTACTTGTGGTCTGATGCGGAGGAATTTCTGCAACTGGGGAGCAGGCTGCACCTGCTCCTCCTCTCCTGTCAGATGACTAGAAAAACCACCCATTTCACAAAACCTAAACTGTGCTCCATTGTCCCCCTCCTCTTCCAGTTCAGCCCCCATAGGGCTCATGTGGCCATGAGATGTAGGCGATGTCTCCAGTGCCCTAATCAGCCATCGTTTCCAACACGTGTTGTAGGAAATGAAGCAGTGGAATGGCGTTGTTCATCCCGTAATCCTGGCGATTGACTTATAATGTGGCTTCCTCAAAAGGCCTGAGCAAACGGCAGGTGTGACATATGAGCAGCCACTGGTTGACATAGGGGAGTACCCCTATCCGCTTGGATCATCAAGAAATCGGTGATGGCTTTTCTCTGTTCGTTTAGTCAGTCCAATATTTGGAGGGTGGAATTCCAACATGTGGAAACATCGCAAATCAGACTATGTTGGTGGATGCCATTCTGACGCAGCTGCTCAAGGAGGGTGTGCTTTACGGTGTACGAGTGGCTGAAGTGCATGCAAAGTTTCCTTCCCATTGTTAGGATGTCTTGAAGATGGGGGGAACACTTAAGGAACCGCTTGACAACCAGATTGAACAAGCTCAGGCTTCCTTGACGCCTTGCAGACAAGATGTTCCTCCCATCGTTTGTCACAATGGTTCCCATTTCCAGTTTCTGTGGAGCAAGCCATGATTCGATTTCTTGATGAATGACTTTTAGCAGTTCCTCGCCTGTGTGACTCCGTTCTCAAAGGCAAATCATGTGAAGAACAGCATGACACCGCCGTGCCCTGCACACATGGTATGCTGGAGGGGTACTGAGACTTGTCTGTGCAATGGAGGCTGAGGATACGGTGGAGGATGATGAGGTGGAGCCGTACTTGGTCACAGGACCAACGGCCTGAGAGCATGGAGGCGGAAGCAGCGTGACCTGTCCAAGTTGGTGTTGTGGCTGTACAGGAACAACACTCACCCAGTGGGCGGTAAAGGGCATGTATTGTCCCTAACCGTAGTTATAGCTCCACACGTCAGCGCTGCCATGCACTTTGGTACACTGGCAGGCTCAAGGACTGGCTCACCTTCTGTTCCACAAAATTGTGCAGGGCTGGTACTGCCTTTTTCGCAAAGAAATGACGGCTTGGGACTCTCCTCCTCAGCTCTGCACAAGCCATCAGTTCTCGGAATGGTGCGGAGTCCACCACTTGAAAAGGGAGGGACTGCAGCACCAGCAACTTGGAAAGGAGCACATTCAGCTTCTGCACCGTTGGATGAGTGGGCGCATTCTGTTTTCTATTAGACATGGATTCGCTGATGGATTGCTGGCCAATGACTGACTCAAAGTAGGAGGAGCAGGAGCATCTGGAGTGACAGAAGATGGGTACGACAGACAGCTCCCTTAAGCTGAGGTGGTGGAGCCTTAGCTGACTGAAACAGGGAGCGGCATGCCACTGGGTGATGCAACAGACTGGACCACCGCAGTGGAGCCACGGTTCTTCCAGGGCGTTTTATGTTGACGCAGGCCAGTGGTGCCAACATTGGGACCCTGCCCACGCTTCACCTTCTGCCGACACATCTTGCATGTGGCCATGTGGCCTCCGGATGCTTGATGAAAAACTGCCAGACCGCCGAGTAGCTAATTTCCCCCCCAACTGTCCGCACTGATTGACTGCTACTGCTGCCGACTCCAGGAACTCATGTTCCCCTACCTCCCAGGAAGGTAGGCTGCCGGAAAGCAGGTGGTATACCCCAGGGACATTTGGCTCCAGACTTCCCACTTCTGCCACCATGCTGACTGCCAACCATGCTACCACCTTGCTGGCTCAGCTGCTGACTCACAGGCAATCTGCAACCCTCTTCCCCTGATGATGATGAAGCCTCTTCTGCACCCTGGTGTGATCGGATTCATCATCATTGAGTTGTGTCTGCATGTCACTGATGTCCTCCTCAGGTTCCTCAACAGTTTCTGCTTCAGGAGCCTGAACACCACGTCCCACACCACTCTCCTCATCACTACTTGCCTGCATAGCGCAGGATGTCTCCTCCACTTCTTGGCTGTGCAGTAGCTGCTGACTGTCCTCTAGTAGATCGTCCTCACTAAATAGTGGTGCTGAACCAACAGCATATGATACTTCTGAGGGGGAGGGAACAGCATAGGACAGAGGTAATGGGAGGAAAAAAGACTGCTCCTGGGCCATGTCAACTGAGGGCTGTGTCTGAAGAAGCCACCGACTGTTGACTGGTGGTGTCAGATGTCACTTGTGATGAAGTGGATTACCGAGTTAACCAATCGATGACGGCAGATGGGTTGCTGGTCGAGACACGACCGAAGGCCGATACCAGGAGCTCAGGCCTCTCGCTGCTGCCACTCCTCTGTGCACGTTCTGGCACTTCTCTGCCTGACATACTTATACACCAGCTGAGTGCATATATGTTACACTTATGAGAGGAGGACAATACGCTCCACTACCCTTAAAACTGTAGACGGCTACAGAAACAAGTGTGTAACTTTGGCTTGGCCTTCACAGTAACTAGGCCCAAATTAGTTTAACAGGAAAATATATAAAGGACACCATGTAGATGTACGTACAGTTATGAGAGGTGGACAATATGCTCCACTACAAACTGGGTAAAGCTACAAAAACAAGTGTGTAGCTTTGGCTGGCCTTTCACAGTAACTATGCCCAAATTAGTTTAACAGGAAAATATATAAAGGACACACGTAGGAGTACCTACAGTTTAGACTTTTGAGGGCTGGACAATACGCTCAGCTTAAAACTGTATAAGGCTATAGAAACAAGGGTGTAGCTTTGGCTGGCCTTTCACAGTAACTAGGCACAAATTAGTTTTTCAGGAAAAAACAAAAAATGTACACCACGTAGGTGTACCTACAGTTTACATTTATGAGGGCTGGACAATACGCTCAGCTTAAAACTGTATAAGGCTACAGAAACAAGGGTGTAGCTTTGGCTGGCCTTTCACAGTAACTAGGCCAAAATTAGTTTTTCAGGGAAAAGAAAAGTACGGTACCTATGTAAGCACAGGTTACACTTATAAGAGGACAATAAGCTCCGCTACGCAACTTGTATTAGGCACTGTAATCAGGTGACTATGGCTTTATGTGCTCACCCTAACTGGCCCCTGTTAGCTTTACAGTTGCAGCAACTGCAGCAGTACAAAATCGCTGTGTAGTAGAGCCCAGTACAGTACAATTAGGCACTAATAGCAGGTGACAATGGCTTTTACTGCTCTGCCTGACTGGCTCCTTTAAATGGGCACTGTCAGATACAAAAACATTTGATATGTTGTAAAGCATGCAAAACCAATAGGTTTTGCAATTGCTTTAATTAGAAAATGTTCAGTATTTCATACTGAAAAAGCCAGTCAAACAACTGCCACCCTTGCCTGCTTGGACACATACCAGTCCTGCTGTGTCCATGTGCTATGGACACACTTCCTTGATTGACAGCTGTGAGCGCAGGGCTCACAGCTGGAGGAAATTTTTTTTGCACGTACGGCACTGACCGTGCGGTTTAATTAACGATACATTTTTATAATTTGGACATTTCCACACTCGGCAATACCATATATGTTTATTTTTATTCACACAGTTTTTTTTTAAATGGGAAAAGGGGTTATTCAAACTTTTTTTTAGGGAAGGGGCTAAATTATCTTTATTAACTTTTTTTTCCCCATTTTTTTTTTTTTGCAATGTTATAGGAAGCCATTGATCAATGATTCTGCCGCTTGACTGCTCATGCCCGGACCTCAGGGACTGAGCAGTCATTTGGCGATCGGAGAGTGAGGAGGAAGGTAGGGGACCCTCCTGCTGTTTTACAGCTGTTTGGGATGCCGCGATTTTGCTGCTGCGATCCCGAACAGCTCCCTGAGCTAACCAGCATTCCTTTACTTTCACTTGAGACGCGGCATTAAAATTTGAACGCTGCGTCTAAAGGGTTAATAGTGCACCGCACCGCGATCAGTGCCGTGCGCTATTAGTCACTGGTCCTGGCCGTTGTTAGAAGCCGGGCCCGACCCGCTATGATGCAGGGCCACATTGCGGCCCTGCATTATAGAAAGGGAGTGGGCGAAGGGCGTACAGGTACGTCCTCCGTCCCCAACAGGTTAAACTCAACTGGAGCAAGTAACAGGTGTGGGCAATATAAAAATCACACCTGAAAGCAGATAAAAAGGAGAGAAGTTCACTTATTCTTTGCCTTGTTTGTCTGTGTGTGCCACACTAAGCATGGACAACAGAAAGAGGAGAAGAGAACTGTATGAGGAGTTGAGAACCAAAATTGTGGAAAAATATCAACAATCTCCAGGTTACAAGTCCATCTCCAGAGATCTAGATTTGCCTTTGTCCACAGTGAACAACATTATAAAGAAGTTTGCAACCTATGGCACTGTAGCTAATCTCCCTGGGCGTGGACGGAAGAGAAAAAAATGCAGGATAGTCTGGATGGTGGGTAAGCAGCCCCAAACAAGTCCCAAATATATTCAAGCTGTCCTGCAGGCTCAGGCAGCGTCAGTGTCAGCGCAAACTATCCGTCTACATTTAAATAAAATGAAACGCAATGGCAGGAGACCCAAGTGGACCTCCCTGCTGACACAGAGACATAAAAAAGCAAGACTACATTTTGCCAAAATGAACTTGAGTAAGTCAAAATCCTTCTGGGAAAATGTCTTGTGGCCAGATGAGATCAAGACAGAGCTTTTTGGTAAAGCACATCATTCTACTGTTTACCGAAAATGGAACGAGGCCTACAAAGAAAAGAACACAGTACCTACAGTGAAATCTGGTGGAGGTTCAATGATGTTTTGGGGTTGTTTTGATGCCTCTGGCACTGGGTGCCTTGAATGTGTGCAAGGCATAATGAAATCTGAGGATTACCAACGGATTTTGGGTCGCACTGTACAGCCCAGTGTCAGAAAGCTGGGTTTGCGTCAAATAGCACCCAGAAAAGGATGGCAACAAAGAACTGGAGAGTTCTGAAGTGACCAGCAATGAGTCCAGATCTAAATCCCATTGAACACCTGTGGAGAGATCTTAAAATTGCTGTTAGGAAAAGGCGCCCTTCCAATAAGAGAGACCTGGAGCAGTTTTCAAATGAAGGGTGGTCCAACATTCCTGCTGAGAGGTGTAAGAAGCTTATTGATGGTTATAGGAAGCAATTTCAGTTAATTTTTACAAAGGGTGTGCAACCAAGTTAAGGGTGCCAGTAATTTTGTCCAGCCCAATTTTGGAGTTTGGTGTGACATTATGTCCAATTTGCTTTTTTTAGTTTCAATACACACAAAGGCAATAAACATGTGTATAGCAAAACATGTGTTACATTTACGGCCATGACTGTATATAAGGCTGTGACATCACAGGGGTGGCTAGCTGTTGATTCAGGGTCATCCCGCCTACCCGCCTTCCCAGAGTTCCTTGCCCCATGTCCTCACATGCAGATCTGCCATTTTAGATGCCCTAGAGCCTGGACCGCACGAAATGGAGTTTGATGAAGCGACTTGTGCGATCAAATCACAGCGATTTTTGGATTTGTTACGAAGCTAATTTTTCCTGGAATTCGTAATGATTTCGGATTCATCAGATTCGATTTGCTCATCCCTATCAGAAACGTTTCCGTTGGACAGGTTTTGACCCCTTAAGGACCAAGCCCATTTTCAACTTAAGGACCAGAGCATTTTTTGCACATCTGACTACTGTCACTTTGAGCATTAATAACTCTGCGATGCTTTTACTTATGAATTTGATTCCGAGAATGTTTTTTCGTGATATATTCTACTTTAACATAGTGGTAAATTTTCATCAATACCTCATTTCTTGGTGAAAAATTTGAAAATGTAGCATTTTTCTAAAATTTGAAGCTCTCTGCTTGTAAGGAAAATAGACATACCAAATAAATTATATATTGATTGACATATACAATATGTCAACTTTATGTTGGCATCATAAAGTTGACATGTTTTTACTTTTGGAAGACATCAGAGGGCTTCAAAGTTCAGAAGCAATTTTCAAATTTTTCACAAAATTTTCAAAATCTGAATTTTTCAGGGACCAGTTCAGCTTTTAAGTGGATTTGAGGGGCCTTTATATTAGAAATACCCCATAAATGACCCCATTCAAAAAACTGCACCCCCTCAAAGTATACAAAATGACATTCAGAAAGTCTGTTGACCCTTTAGGTGTTTCACAGGAATAGCAGCAAAGTGAAGAAGAAAATTCAAAAGCTCAATTTTTTACTCTAACATGTTCTTGTAGGCCCAGTTTTTGAACTGGGTCCACAAGGAAAAAAATAAAATAAAATGTGTAACCCAATTTCTCTCAAGTAAGGAAATACCTGATTATGTGAATGTAAAGAGCTCTGTGGGTGCACTTAGTGCTGGGCGGTATGACCAAAAATGCATATCACGATATTTAACGATATCCAACCCCCCACCGCCACCACCACGCTGGGGAACTAATCATATGTGACCCGCGGGCACCCATCCTCCTGTGAGTTGCCGGCGCTTTAAATAAATGAGTTGCGTTCTGCGGCGCTGGAAATGATTAAAGGACATCTGTACTGATGAATTTTACATATTCCTGTGCCCACAAAAATAAATAAAATAAACTTTGACTAACCTTCCTACTTTCCCCCGGTATCAGCCTCACGGTCCTCCGCTGCGATCCTCATGCTTTTTCCTGGGGACGGCAACATCACAGAGCCATCAGCATATCACCCGCCGCATCGATGTCCTGCCTGATTAGTTCCCTGATGTGGGGGATAGCGCAGCGCTGTGGCTGATAATTGATTGGGGAGGGGGGGGGGGGGTTTAGAGAAGACAGGAAAAATTCATATCGTACAGAAAAAAACTGTATACCGCCCAGCACTAGGTGCACTAAAGAGCTCAGAAGAGAAGGAGCGACAATGGGATTTTGGAGAGTGAGTTTTTATGAAATGGTTTTTGGGGGGCATGTCACATTTAGAAAACCCCTTTGGTGCCAGAACAGCAAAAAAAACATGGCATACTAATTTGGAAACTACACCCCTCAAGGAATGTAACAAGGGGTACAGCGAGATTTGTTTCACTAAAATGCTGGTTGTACCCCAATTTTTTCATTTTCACAAGGGGTAATAGGAGAAAGAGCCTCCCAAAATTTGTAACCCCATTTCTTCTGAGTATGGAAATACCCCATATGTGGATGTAAAGTGCTCTGCTGGCGCACTACAATACTCAAAAGAGAAGGCGCCCCATTGAGCTTTTGCAGAGAGAATTTGGTTGGAATAGAAGTCGGTGGCCTTGTGCGTTTACATAGCCCCCCGTGTTGCCAGAACCTTGGACCCCCCCACATGTGACCCCATTTTGGAAACTACACCCCTCACAGAATTTGATAAGGGGTGCAGTGACCATTTACACCCCACTGGCTCACTATACCCCTTGTTACGTTCTGTGAGGGGTGTAGTTTACAAAAATGTGGGTATTTATTGTTTTGCGTTTATGTCAGAACCTCTGTAAAATCAGCCACCCCTGTGCAAATCACCAATTTAGGCCTCAAATGTATATAGTGCGCTCTCACTTCTGAGCCATGTTCAGTGCCATAGAGCACTTCACATCCACATATGGAGTATTTCCGTACTCAGGAGAAATTGCGTTACAAATTTTGGGGGTCTTTTTTCCTTTTACCGCTTGTGAAAAATTAAAAGTATGAGGACAAGCAGGGCTCTGTGCACTGAGGACAAGCAGGGCTCTGTGCACTGAGGACAAGCAGGGCTCTGTGCACTGAGGACAAGCAGGGCTCTGTGCACTGAGGACAAGCAGGGCTCTGTGCACTGAGGACAAGCAGGGCTCTGTGCACTGAGGACAAGCAGGGCTCTGTGCACTGAGGACAAACAGGGCTCTGTGCACTGAGGACAAGCAGGGCTCTGTGCACTGAGGACAAGCAGGGCTCTGTGCACTGAGGACAAGCGGGGCTCTTTACACTGAGGACAAGCAGGGCTCTGTACACTGATGACAAGCAGGGCTCTGTACACTGAGGACAAGCAGGGCTCTGTACACTGAGGACAAGCAGGGCTCTGTACACTGAGGACAAGCAGGGCTCTGTACACTGAGAACAAGCAGGGCTCTGTGCCCTGAGGACAAGCAGGACTCTGTGCCGAGGACAAGCAGGGCTATGCACACTGAGGACAAGCAGGGCTCTGTGCAGTGAGGATAAGCAGGGCTCTGTGCAGTGAGGACAAGCAGGGCTCTGTTCAATGAGGATAAGCAGGGCTCTGTGCACTTAGGACAAGCAGTTCTCTTTACACTGAAGAAAAGCAGGGCTCTGTTCATTGAGAATAAGCAGGGCTCTGTGCAGTGAGGAAAAGCAGGGCTCTATGCACTGAGGACAAGCAGGGCTCTGTGCACTGATGCCAAGCAGGGCTCTGTACACTGAGGACAAGCAGGGCTCTGTACACTGAGGACAAGCAGGGCTCTGTACACTGAGGACAAGCAGGGCTCTGTACACTGAGGACAAGCATGGCTCTGTACACTGAGGACAAGCAGGGCTCTGTACACTGAGGACAAGCAGGGCTCTGTGCACCGAGGACAAGCAGGGCTCTGTGCACTGAGGACAAGCAGGGCTCTGTGCACTGAGGACAAGCAGGGCTCTGTGCTCTGAGGACAAGCAGGGCTCTGTACACTCAGGACAAGCAGGGTTCTGTGCAGTGAGGCTCTGTGACATGTTTACAGCTCATACAGCAGGATAACTGACAGGCCAGGAGTCTGCATTGAGCCCTTTTTGTCCAGCCCTCAGTTCCTGTATTTGGACTCCTCAAGAGCTGCAGGGACAGCATTTTTTCATCCAAAAATATACACATTTTTTTAACCAATTTATATTACAATTATACAAATAATGGTATTATCTACATTATATAAAATGTTTTTGTTAATGACAGGTACATTTTAAAGAACCACTAACCCTGCAGTGGCAAGCTTTCAACAGCGCAGCATGTATAAAAATGAAGATGCCAATATTAAGTGTGCATATTAAAGTGAATGCTTCTCAGTACTAAATATGTGTGACGGTATACAATAGAAAAGGAGCATCATATCTAAAATAGGGCCCTAATAATAGTGGCAGGTTTACTGATCCCCTCATCATCCTTATTCCCCTGCATCCCTATGGCCCTTGTCCTCAATTTCCAACACTTTAATTTACAATTCTTATGAACAGGAAAATCATTTCTCACCCAAAAGCAAATTAGATCAAGACCGCTCTCAGATGCACTTCCTGTCCCTTACCACTAAAATCACGACATTCTACCTTTCACCAGTCTGCAATGGCAGATAAATAAACTGTAATTAATTGTGTAGTAAATAAAAATAAAATAAAATAGACAGTGTTATAGGATGCTTGCAAAACAAAAGATACACTACAGCCATGCTGTATTTACTGTCGAGATTGCACACTATAAAAAGGAGTGTCCAGGGTTTACAGTCAGTTTGCATATATAGGAAAGAGCATATTTAATGCATAGTATTTGGCAGGGCAAGATATGAGGCCTCTAGTGATTATCAGTCACTGTGGCTCGTTCACAAGGAGCTGGTCAGCATTTCAATTTCCCACACTTGCAGCATCAGCAGCTTTGTGGTATTCACCCTGAAAAGCAGGGGGACAGTTTTAGTGAACAAGATATATGAACCCGCAGGAAGATTAACAACTTCCCTATTGTTTAGTGGCCACAAGAGTATGGTCCTTGTGCTGTGAGAGAAAGTAAATGCACCCATTCTGCACAACTGCCTACCTATTTCTGCACAAAGGGGTCCTCTGGTTCTGGGATCCACATATAAGTGTTGTGTGAGGTAATAAAGATGGCTCTACGAGTATCTGAGGAAAAAAAAGTTTTGGTTTCCAAACACGTTATATGTGTACATTAAATTGTTTTTATTCATTTATGAGTCTATTATCTGCTTTACTGGCAGCACCCTGTTTATAACTGAGGAGGAGCACGAGGATTTTTCTATTTTCCTTTTCCTTCTGCACACACTTTTCCCCAGTACCCTTACTATTGCAGTGAAGGATACATTGTTATGTCCCCATATTTGCCTGTGCTCCTTTACACTGGACATTGATTTATGAGTGCCATGGATGGATCCCCTGTCTCCTTTACAGCCACAGCTTTTAATTGCTGGGTTATTAATAAACATTTAAAGCCAGTGTTGTCTTTGGATCTTCTGACGTCTGCTCAGGATGTGGCAGAATATGCAAGCTTTCCCTTTGGAGATGTGATTTTCTGGCAGGAGTCCAGGACACACTCTGGTAATGATGCATTTACAGGATAAGAGATTATATTACCCAGGCGGGGGTCCTAACCTTTTGTGCACACAGCCAGGAGGTGGCCATGTTTAGCCATCTGCTGATGATATTAATTTGTCAGAAACTCTTTATGATGGGAATGAGGGGAACATTTTGCGGGGATAAGAATCTGACAGCCACAATGTGAGAACCAAACACACTGCTATAAGCCAGAGATGTGAATATGTGTGAATAAGTCATTTAGATCAGTATCTACCTAAGCAGCGTGTTTTTACATAGTTAAATAGGGGGAGATTTATCAAAATAGGTGCAGAGGAAAAGTTGACCAGCTGCCGTTAGCAACCAAACAGATCACTTCTTTCATTTATAAGAAGACCTCTGAAAAATGAAACAAGAATCCCACAGTTCATAAGGTTGAAAAAAAGAGAATTAAGTTCAACCTATATCCCTATTGTGTCCCTACTGTTGATCCACAGGAAAGCAAAAAACCCTTATGAGGCTGATGCCAACTGCCCCATCCGGGGTTGCCCATCTTTAAATCCTCTCCAGCTCCACTCTTTCTTGTACACATGTATTCCATGTGTGGTCTGACTAGTGATTTGTAAAGTGCTAGAGTTATTTGTTGTGGGCCTTTTTGATGCACCCCATAATTTACTTTGCCTTGGCAGCAGCTGCCTGACACTGGTCGCTACAGCTAAATTTACTGTCAACTAAAACTCCTAAGTCCTTTTCCATGTCAGTCACCCCCAGTGTTTTTCCATTTAATGCATACCCCCAAATTGGATTTTTCCTACCCATGTGCATAACCTTACATTTATCAGTGCTGAACCTCATCTGCCATTTCCCAGCCCAAACCTCCAACCTATTCAGATCCATTGGCACCAGTGCACAGTCCACTTTGCAGAATTTATTATCATCTGAAAAGAATAAAGGGGTACCTTTTTATATATCAACTGGTGCCAGAAAGTTAAACAGGTTTGCAAATTTCTTCTATTCAAAAATCTCAATCCTTCCAGTACTTATACGTATACTCCAGAGGAAGTTGAGTTGTTCTTATTTCTGTCTGACCACAGTGCTCTCTGCTGACACCTCTGTCCATGTCAGGAACTGTTCGGAGCAGGAGAGGTTTCCTATGGGGATTTGCTTCTACTCTGGACAGTTCCTGATATGGACAGAGGTGTCAGCAGAGAGAACTGTGGTCAGACTGAAAAGAGCAACTTCCTCTGGAGCATACAGCAGCTGATAACTACTGGAAGGGTTAAGAATTTTTGTGTTTTTCTGCATTGAGCTTGATTGACAGCTGCAGAGAAAGTGAAAGATCCACAGATTCTCACAGAAAGCCACACAGACTGACAGCTGAAGGAGAGCCTCACTGAAATCTGCACAGACTGAAACATGCACAGAGCTTGAGGTCTTCTATTCATCACAATGCTGCAACAATGTGAGGGCGGAAGTGGTCCCCCAGCAGGCATGACATTACTGAAGCCTCCTGGGGGACCACTTTCTCCTGCTAGTTAATTGTACTATGTGAGCAAAAAGATAGGTATGATACACAGCTTTTTAAAGTTCTGAAATAGTTTTTAAGGGCAGGAGGGGTGTTAGAAGTAGTTAGGGAACATAGTTTATTTGGTGACAGGTACTTTTTAAATACTTTACTATACAATTTCTCGACAAGGTCAGTAATAAATATTTTAAAACACATAGGACCCAAAACTGACCACTGTGGTACCCCACTAGTAACAGCCACCATTAACCTGTTAAGGATGGCGGGAGTATCCATACGCCCCCATTTTAAAGTCCTTAAGGACTGAGGGCGTATGGATACGCCCGTGGGAATTCCGGTCCCCGCTGCTAGCCGGTTGGGGACCAGACCGGGATGCCTGCTGTAATCATTCAGCAGGCATCCCGGCACATCGCCGAGGAGGGTCCTGAGACCCCCCCCCCATGGTGACCCGATCACCCGGAAAATAGGGATGATCGGAGCTGTCAGTGACAGCCCCGATCATCCTGAGGGATAGGAGTGAGATTCCAGTGCTGCGATCTCCTCCTATCCCTTGCCATTTGTCAGAACTGAGTTCTGACCAATGGCAGTGCACAACAGGGGGTTGCCATGGAAACCCCCGCTCTTCCCACCCCTGGATGTCAGGCAGAACGGGGGGAGAAGATGGCGGCCGGTACCTGGAAAGAAGATGCTGTGGGGACCGCCGATCATCGCTGGAGACTGCAGAGATCAATGGCGCAGGTAGGGAAGCGATGGTGGGGGGGGAAAAGGAAGGGGTAAGTAAGCGATATTTACTGCTGCCCTTCCTAGTGGTTGCCAAACTGCAACTCCCAGCATGCCCAGATAGCCAAAGGCTGTCTGGGCATGCTGGGAGTTGTAGTTTAGCAACATCTGGAGGGTCACAGTTTGGAGACCACTATTACAGAGGTGCCCAAACGGTAGCCCTCCAGATGTTGCCAAACTACAACTCTCAGCATGCCTAGACTGCCCAGGCATGCTGGGAGTTGTAGTTCTGAAACATCTGTCCCTTCAGATTTTGCAATTTTCATGAAAATTTTGAAAATTGCTGCTATACTTTGAAGCACTCAAATTTTTTCTAAAAGTAAAAATATGTCTATTTTATGATGCCAACATAAAGTAGACATATTGTATTTGTGAATCAATATAAAAGTTATTTGGAATATCAATTTTCCTTACAAGCAGAGAGCTTCAAAGCTAGAAAAATGCAAAATTTTCTAAATTTTCATGAAAGGATGCAAGTATCGACAAAAATTTACCACTAAAATAAAGTAGAATGTCACGAAAAAAACTCTCTCAGAATCAGAATAATCGGTAAAAGCATCTTAGAGTTATTAATGCTTAAAGTGACGGTGGTCAGAATTGCAAAAAAGGGCTGTGTCCTTAAGGTGAAAAAGGGCTCAGTCCTTAAGGGGTTAATGTACCATTAATAACTACCCTATGTTTCCTATCACTGATCCTATCATCTTTCCTATTACTTACCCACTTACGCACATTTTTCCCAGCCCAAGCATTCTCATTTTATGTACCAACTTATTATGGAGCACAGTATCAAATGCTTTAGAGAAATCAAGAGATACGACATCCAGTGATTCACCCTGGTCCAGTCTTGAGCTCACCTTCTCATAAAAGCTGATCAGGTTAGTTTGACAGGACCGATCTCTCATATACTCATGCTGATACGAAGTCATACACTTAGCATCCTCAATGAGGGTGACTTTTTGGCCCCTTTTTGAATATTGGTACCACATTTGCTATGTTCCTGTCACTAGAGAGTCCTTAAATATTAGAAACAGGGTTCTGTCTATAACATTCCTTAGAACATGGGGATGACTGCCATATCGACATGATGATTTGTCCATTTTGATTATTACTGTACTTCTACTATTAACTACTCCTTAGTTAGACAAGTGACATGTACTGGGGAGTTTACCATGTTCCACTTCATTTAATACTAGCTGAGTACCCGGCGTTGCCCGGCTTTTCCTTCCTAATCCTTGTTGGGGAGGAAAATCAACAAAGGAGGAAGCTTTTGACTTCATATCCCATCCTCATATATTGTTGTCATATCCCAACCCCATATCCCGTCCTCATATACCGTCCTCATACCACGACCTCCTATCCCGTCCTCCTATCCAGTCCTCATATCCATTCCTCCTATCCCATCCTCCTATCCCATCCTCCTATCACGTTCTCCTATAACAACCTCCTATCCCATCCCCATATATTGTTGTCATATCCCAACCCCATATCCCGTCCTCATACCACGACCTCCTATCATGTTCTCCTATCCCATCCTTCTATTCCATCCTCCTATCCCGTCCTCCTATCTCGACCTCCTATCCCGACCTCCTATTCTGTCCTCCTATTCTGCCCTCCTATTCCGTCCTCCTATCCCGACCATCCCGTCCTCCTATCTTGACCTCCTATCTCTTCCTCCTATCTCGTAACATGTAACATGTGTGCCAAGTTTCATGTTAATATCTTTAGCCGTTTGGAAGTTTTTGTGGAACGTACATACACACACACGTTGAGTTTTATATATATAGATGGAATTTCATTTTTCTCAATGAATACAGTGGAGAAGAATGTGTTTACTATATTCTTTTTTTTCTCATCACAGTCTATAATTTCTCCCTCAGTTTTAAAGGGCCAACAGTATACTTTTTTACATTCATACTATTTATATAGATAACATTTAGAGTTAGTTTTACTCTGTTTGGCAATGGTCTTTATGTCTCCAATTTTTGCAGCTTTTAATCTTCTTTTACATATTTTCCTGTATAGGGTTTCAATGACTTAGGCACAAGGTTCTATAATGGAGGTGTTTATGACTGCACCGCGGACGCTGCTGTTGCTTTGATACATCTATCAATCACATTATTAACACTGAGGCTGTTGGCACTGGGATTCTGTTCTTTTTCACAAATAAGTCATCAGTCTGTAGGAAACCTCACCCTATGACAATTCACAAGTAAAAATGGAAGCTGGCTATGGCACGTAATGAAGGCTGTCTCCTACCGTAACCACTAGAGTCCATAGAGTAAGTGAAGGATCCAGCATATGGAGCTGGAACATAGCTTCTGCAATGATCAACATTAAACATTTATAGGAAGTGGCTTGAGATTTCTGGCAGTAGATCTGTTCCCTATTACGATAACACTTTATAACAGAAAGGTTGTCACATTATTATGCGTTGTCAGATTGGTTGAGACTCCTGGGGACTGCATAAATAAAGTTTCTGCACAAAATCCTGCCTAATCTTGTATGCTATTGAAAGTTCTGCTGGCTTCTGCTTCAAACTAACTTTTATACCTTCTATTATGCCACCCTCAGGCTGGCTCAGACACACCTCTAATAATAGAGAGGACAAAGTACAGCTTATTTGTGATCTCTTTGGGCCAATTCATTGTAAATAATCTCAATTTTAACTGCACTGATGTGTAAAGGTGACATGAAGAAGCAGCAGCAATCTTCAGAAACAGTTAAAAGGGAAATGGAATTTCCTATTAGAAATATTCAAGGATCAATCCAGCTACCTAATTTATAAACATTTTAAACGTGCAGCTTGCCACACTGCTCAAATAAGTTAAGATGGCAGTGATCACCTATCACTTGAAGTGACCACCCATATTAGCTGGTCAACCTTGATCATAAATCTCTTCATTTCCTGCCCTTAGATGTGCCAGTCCCCTTTATGTCCTCACTACTCTACTAGGTCATGTTGCCACTGATCTAAGCACTTTCTCAGATCAATCCTTGAATCAGATTTGACCACACAGGAAACTTTTCCTTAGAATATAAAATAATTCAGCCCAAAAAAAAAAAATTTAAAAACTTACAACTTTGCATGTTGCCATCAATACCACACAGCTCTGCACAGACTTCTGCTTACCCCTTATAGTGGATTTATTTATTAAAGGGGTAAGCAGACAACTACACGCTTTAAAATGTAAAGGGCAGCAAGCCAGAAAATGTACAAACTCCCCCCCCCCCCCCCCGTAAATAGGAAATTTACTGGGAATTTTGTTTCCCCCCTCCTCCACCCAGGAGGATAAAAAACAAAACAAAAAACCTATTGTTGTTAACATGGTATAATAATATTATGGTCTACCCTAGTGTTTGCTGTGAAGCACTTGTCTAGTCTAATAAAAATTGTATGATAAAAAGTTCTGCTTGCTGCTAAGGTGCCCATACACGACCAAATACATTGCTATTGATGGGTTCAGCCAAAAATCTATGGTGTATGGCGGCCTCATGACTCATTGGATTTCTTTCTGTCCTATCCTATTGTACGGGGAGATATAAGCTGACACCAGAGCTGTCTGGCTGTGGCTTACCACTCCCATAGAGGACACATGAAAGTTCATCAATGTCGAACATTTATATGTATGTGGAGGTCGGGAGGGATTACTGTCAGGCTTTGGGTGACAGTTATTTAAAGTGTATGGTCACCTTAAGCATTTGTTACGATGATAATATCCAGTCTAGACTGTCTCTCAGTAGCACAAAACTCTCACCAGTCATGATAGTTTTATAGTTGTATCCAGTCAAGACAATCCTTTCTGAACTAAAAAAGCAGGAGCAGAATCTAGATTGATCCATTATATCCCAGCTCTGGAAAGTATTATGTTCATAGCATTTTTAGTGTAAACAAGAACATTTGCATTCACTGAAACAAGCAGATTGCTTACAAATGTAAAAAGGATTTTTTTAAATTCTGTTTATAAAAATGTATATTTTAAAAATCTATACTTTTTATTTTAATGCAGGACTCAAATGCATGGTAGACAAGACATCAGACAATAATGTCATGATGGTGTTAATGAAATATAGAGCAGGTTTAGGACCAGCTTAATCCCCTAGATGCTGTGGTCAATAGCAGACCTGGCATCTAGGTGGTTGGATATAGGGCAGGCTTGCCATGGCAGCTGGGGGCCTGTCATGATTCTATTAAATAACAGTGCATGTTAGTATTGCAGTATACTGAACAAGCAGGTCCCATGAGAAAATGGTTTAAAAAAACAGATATACAAATCAATAAATATTATAACCTCATATTAACATTTTAAAACACCCCTTTTCTCTTTTTCAAAATAAAAAAATCAAAAGAAAGATAACCTAAATTGAATTCTCGCATGTGCAAACTATTAAAATATATTTTACATTTTCATTCGTACTGCACAGTGAATACTATTTGCCTTCCCAAAAATGAATAAAAAGCATTAAAAAATTTGTATATTCCCCTAAATGGAATCAATAAAAACTAAAGCTCATTCAGCATAAAATAAAGAAGATACGGAGGAACTTCAGGTAAGTTGCGGGTGCTTTAACGTGAATAGGTCATACAGCAATGCTCAGTCGACGAATCGTTTCGCGCACCTGCGCTTAATCAATGACGGCAAATAAAGTCTTGTTCCATCTACCAGCCTGAGTCCTCAGCTATTTGGTGCTGTATCCACTCTGAATTTCTGTATGCCTTTCCGGGTTGGCATTCCCGGATGATCACCTGCACATGCTGATTGGACCGGTGCTGTCTCTCCTCTTTACCCATAATCAATGACGATAGGTAGTCATTGATTAAGCGCAGGTGCACAAAACGATTCGTCGACTGAGCATTGCTGTATGACCTATTCACGTTAAAGCACCCGCAACTTACCTGAAGTGCCTCTGTATCTTCTTTATTCTATGGATCTCTCGTTGTCTGGGAGAGCACCAGGAGAAAGCGGGGGTCCGTGAGTAGCTGTGTCAAAGTGCCCAATATCCATATTGATTCCTGAGGCAGTGCCAACAAGGACTTTAGTTTCTGTGAATTAGCTCACTCAGCATTAACCAAGCCCTCACATAATTCTGTAGCCAGAAAAAATTGTTATAGTGGTCAGAACATGGTGATGCAAAGCATATTGTTAAAAGGAGTAAAACAAAACAAAAACTATATACATTTGGTTTTGCTGTATATAATATGGACCTGCACAATAATTTAATGTGTCATTTTCTGCAAGAAAATGCCATACAAATTAAATGGCAATACATTACAAAGTTTAAAAAAAAGTGTGGCAATAAAATATGTATTTAGCACCACAACATTTTTTTTTTTTTAAATACACTATTGTATACAAGCCCATTGGAGGCTAGAGCTCTTTTGGACTGTGCCGGGTTCAATGTAGCCCCATCAAACTGTTTTCTATACATGGTGGGGTTTTGCCAGACTGTAAGAAAGATAAGAACAGGGCCTTACAACCTTTGCACATGTGTATTGTCATATTTAAGGAACTAAGAAGGAGATTTATCATTCTTTTCAAACATATGGCTTTTATATGACAATTTTTTTTAACTTACTTTTGCTTACATGGGACCCATTTATCAAATAGTCACACGACCTTGATAAATAAATAGCACGTAAGCAAAACCCGGGAAACCCGCTTACAAAAGCATTTTTCAAAGCAGAAAAGTTTTCGCTTATGTTAATAGCCGAATTTCTTTATCTACCATTTATTACCAGTAGCGTTGCTAAAGAGTGACGGGGAGGGGGGGCGTACCTCATCGGGTGACACCCCGATTGTCCTGTCTGGTACTAAATAGCTGCACTCCAACTATCCCGCAACAACCCATCCACCCTCCTCAGAAATAAAAAAATATTAAAAACATACTATCCGCACTATGAATATCCGTACTCTGGAGGCTTGTTTGTTTCATTTTGAACCCGCATTTTGTGACAGTGGGCGGAGTCTAGCGTCGCTGCGCTGAGGCCGGAGTTTACGCCAGGAAGGAAGACAGCGCAGCACCAACAGGCACATAAACAATAGTGAAGCCACAAAAAAAAAACTAAAACGGCTTGGTACATTACCCACTCCAAAATGTGCATGAAGCTGTATTACTACGGATGGTTCTTTTTTAAAGGAAACATTTTGGTGCCACATATGGGATATTTACGTAGTCTGAAAAAATTCTTACACAATTATTTTGTGCCTTATTCTATTTTAAAACAACATAAATTTTTAAATTTAGTGGGTTTGCCAGCATGTACGTGTCCTAAAATTAACAAGGTGTGCAGTGTGTATTTTCAACCTTAAAATTTATAGTTATTATTTATATAATAATTTTTTTCTATAATTAACATTAATGAAGTAGCTTTGTTTCATGATGCAGAATAAGAACAGTTGTTAAAGTGGGTGTTAATGTCCTTTTCTGCAGACGTATGCACTTTCTGTAAGCCAGGTTGGACCTGGAATACATATGCGACTTTTAAATGGAGATGCAACTTTTTTCTTCATAAATAGTGACTATCGCATTTCATAAATACATGACCACTGCAAAGTTAAAAAAATAAATAAATACGTGAGCAGTTTTCAGAAATGTGCTTTGGAATAAGCAAAAATCTAAAAGTTGCAGCATGTATAGAAAAGTCGCACGTGTGCCAGCAGGTGCAACTTTTTTTTACGCAAAAAAAATCTACTACAGAGCTTGATAAATCTCCTTCTAAATGATTATGTGCCCTTGACTTTAAAAGGAAGCTCCTCATATTCAGTAATATTACACAGGCCATTGTGGCACGTCCTTTATCTGGTTAAACACATCTCGCTGCTAATGGCTTTGCCCTAGAAAGCATCACCAAGTACCAGGCTAAATCCAGATCAATACTAGGAATTCATTCTGCTCCCACGGCTGGTTACACTAACCACGGCCGCAGGCCTCATTTCTCAAACCATTTAAATCGACTGCGTGCAGAGCTCAAACCGCATGTACTGATGTAATGGACTGACAATCCTATATGGGTCATGTATGGGTGTGGGGAGGGGCAGATAATGATATCCACCTTTTACTCCATTGTGACCACAAAGAACTCTTTATTCATATAATTACAAATACACTGATACAATGTAGCAAATGATCAGTTCACAATCAATTGTCTACACTGAAACTGTTGCAAACACACAGCTGTGAGATATATTAAATTACACAGTGATCAAGCTTTATTTATTAATAAATGGATGGGTAAATAGAACAGGGAACCCCTTTTCCTTGTTTCAAGATATAAAAAGGTCTTCACAGGTACCTGCTCTGCACAATGATGTATCTTTGGACTGGCTGTGATTAATCTTGCTATAAAATATCCAGTGTAAATAGTAGCTGACTCTTGTAAGCACTCAAACCAATCACAATTGGTTTTCATCACATGCCTGGCTCAGGTCCTGTACACTAATGTAAAATTGTTGGATGATTTTTTTTTTCTTTCCTTTAGTGAGAGGATCATTTATTTGGCTGATAAAGCTGGACTGTCACGGAATAAAAACAACAGCTTGTGAGGCGGCTGCAATGTCAGGAAGCATTTACTGACTTATAGGCAAGTGCTGTACGAGTGTCATAGTACTTGGTATAATTTATAGGTCACCAACACGATAGCCGAGCAGAGTGCGAGGGGGGGGGGGGGACGAGGTGAGAAGAAATTAAAAGTTATCAAATTTATGCTGGCACTCGTAGTTCGTGGTAAAAACAGCCTCACGGTTGCCTATAGGTTTTACTCTACACTTTGGTAACTTAAACTTCTCCCCTGTGTGGCTTCAGATGATGTCACACCTGCTGGGCAACGCCCCTTCCCTGTCTGTGAATCTGACGAGATTGAGCAGAAAATACAGAGCAATATCAAGGTAGAAATTTTAAAAATATTAAAAAGGCAGGTGGTGGTTTATCATGATGGGGGCAGTGAACTGAAAGGATTATAAAATTTAACAAGATCATGAGAATTACTCTTTAACCATAGCAGCAATTGTACAATATAAATGTACTTGCAATGCTATCAAGCAATAATGGCGAAAACCGATAATAACTATGTCTACCCCATCCTATATACCGATTCAGTGTTCAGCCACACCTATAAAGCACACATCCATGTAACCACTGGACTCAAGGAATGCATTTTCTGAAGTGTTGAATCAACTTTCACTACCTTATGGATTACAGATGTGGTACGAATGTATGAATAAGTATGAATAATTGTGAGCCATCTAGAGTCATCATTTGGTTAGAGCAAGAAATGTCCCTAAAACTAAAGTGTTTACAGTGAGAGGGCTCGGGTGTTCTGGATCATACAAACAGCTTTCCTTCCACCACACCCCATCTTCCAGGTCCCAACAAAAACAGTCATCCATGTTCACTTCCTGGCCTATAATAACACATTACAGTGCCAGGTTTGCAAGTTTGCCACATCCCTGCTTCCTGGCCCCATCTAACGCCTTCTTACATTAGGTTACTTGGCCTCTACAAAAATTTCCTCAAATCTCAGTTTCATGGCACCTGTAAACAGCACCACACATGACAGCTTACAGAGTCCTTCAAAGAGAGTATCTCACATCTCAGCACACACAATATTACAGGTAAACGGTAATCACCCGAATAAATGATATAAGCTGTACACATGTCATACACGGTTATAACATGAGCTTCGGTGCAGGAGATCTAAGTCTTAGCAGCTCATTACCGAATTGTGACATCTCATTGTAGCTTCACAGAGAGCCCCAGTGACAGCGTGAAAACAAAGGAGAGGCATCGTCTGTCTCCCCCACACTCTCCTGTCTGCACTAATGATTCCCCATGTTTCTTCTCTCACAACAAAAAAACAAAACTTACAGCTGAGAGGTAACAGGTCCCCTTCCCAGAGTGTCAGGGGAGCTGGGAAGATACTGCCACAAGAGGGACAGAAAAGTCCTGCAATCAGGGACATCATTTTAAACCCACCTTCCAGGATCACAAAGAAATCTAACCAGCTGTTTATTAGTTATATAAGTTAGAGGGAAAGCTGGGCAGCATCCATTTCATCTGACAATATGCCTCTTACACAGGCTGTCACCCAATTTTCTTCAATCCTGAATTTAAAACACGTAATATATCCTGTATTTTAAAACTTTATCTAGATTGTATGCAGGGCAGATAATATGGAGGCCATAGGCTTCTCTAGTGAGAACACAGCTTCTTGAAATGGTTGCTACAACTGGTGTACCACAGTGTATTTAAGTGACATGGATTAATAAAATATATATCATGTAGTTAACTAGGAGTTTAGAATGCTGACCAATCTTTTTAGTTCCAGAGGACTAGTAGGGTAATAAGAAGATCAACCAAAGCCCATGGGTTATTATAGGAAAAAAAAGTCCAGAGTCCATTTACATTAATGAGAAGAGCATTCAGTGCCTACTTAATTGACAAGAGGAGTGTCCAGTGCTCATGCATGGTGACAAGGACATCGAATGCCTGTGTAGAGTGCCCATGTGTGTGTTCACAAGATTATAAAGTACCCAGGTGTGGTGACAAGGGTGTCCACTACCTTTATCCTGGCAAAATGAGCTTCCATTTTCCATGTATAATGATAAAAGGAGGGTACAGTGCCCATGTATAGCGATGAGAGGAGAATCCAGTGCCCACGTCTGGTGACCAGAGAGTCCAGTGCCCTTGTGTGGTGACAAGAATGTCTACTGCCTATATATACATATATATATATATATATATATATATTGATATGATGAGTATCCAGTGCCCATGTATTCTGAAAGGAGATGGGTTCCGCGCCTATGTATATATAGTAATCAGAGCAGCGTCCATTGTATCTCTGGTATGTAGAGGTTAAAGCAATCATGAGTGGAAGTCATAAGTGTGGAAGGTCACTGGTATGTGTAAAAAGCAGCTATCCTGAATGTGGATAGTGTTCCCAGAAGAAGGAAATGGTACCTACTATCCATGTGTCATCAGATCAAGAAATGGGATTCAACATTGTTACAGCAGTTTTAAGTCCTCCGTTTGGGCAGCATGTTTTGTGTGTGGGACAGCCCCGGCTGGTGGCATCTTGACCATGCAGTGCTGAAAGTCACTCTCACTATGGAAGCCTACGAGGATCAAAATTACTCCAACAAGGTTCAGAAAAAATAAATTTTCTTCATCAGAAAGGTAGTTGTTCAAATCTGAACACAGCCACATCCACAGTAATAAGAGGGTGTGCACACTTATGCAACCAGGTTATGTTGATTTTTGTTTTGCAATTCTTTCTCCCTCAAAGATTTCAGTTTGTTTTGCAATATATTTGTTCATGTTATAGGTCACATTGAAGGTGGTAAAAGTTTTGACCTGATTTAACTTTGACTCATTCTTTAACATCACAAAAACCTGGCATCTTACCAGGAGTGTGTAGACATGTAATATCCTCTGTGCCTCTTTCTGAGCACAATGGGCATTTTTGAGAGCAGTTCTGGATATAAATGGCGTACATGCAAAGGTACTAAACCTTTCACATAAGAGAATAATAAAAGCAGAACTACACGTTAAACAACAGAAGGAACACCACAACCTGTATGTTATACTACATCAGAGGTGCCTTCGACTTTATGGTGCCTAGCCATCAGGATAGAAGCGCCAATTACTCCCTATGCCAGCCATCACCGCTGTAAAGCGCTTACTATTTAATCCTTCTACGCCTGAAGCAGGACTTTATCTACAGTGGCTGCAAGATGTTGCTGCCTTTTCCCATGCTAATGAGTGCAATGTCTGCAGGGCTTCCCTTTACTGTGAGGGGAAAATAAAGCAAAAAAGCTGTTAAAAATCCCTTTTGAAATAAATAATTAAGGGAAGAATGGCGGATTGTACGAGCGCCCGTGAGTCTCCGCATGCCATGCTTATGCTACTGGGACAAGTGGTGGCTGCTGTGAAGTTTCCTGCCTTTCTGTGTAGAATCCAGACGCGACCTGTCAATCTATGCCATCTTCATCTCTTTCCACAGAGTAGAAATAGAGTCTTGGAGAGCTAAGGAGGATTAAGGCGTGTGCAAGGGGATAAGCTGAAATTATATAGCAGCCCGCACCTTTAACTCATTCAGTCTCTGGAGACCAATGGGTGAAAGATCATGGTTTGATCTGTGGGTACCTCCATAAGTGTACTATGCCAATCTAAAATGCAATCTCTTCAGAGATGGGGGATAAACAGGATGAGAGATGGAGACCCCTGTGTACAACTGACAAATAGACAGCCTTTCTATTTCTAAGGCTCTTATCTGCTATAAGCAACATAGTGGAATCAGAAATTCAAGGTGAACAATAAAAGCAAGGATGCAAAAAGAGGGCACAATATACGTAGCATGTTTTTATGGTTCCTCCCATAAGTGAGTACACCCTTTACATTTTTTGTAAATATTTTCTTATACCTTCTCATGTGACAACACTGAAGAAATGACACTTCTACAATGTAAAGTAGTGAGAGCACAGCCTGTATAAGGCTGGGTCCACACTACGTTTTGTCCCATACGGGAGCGCATACGGCAGGGGGGAGCTAAAAGCTCGCGCTCCCGTATGTTACCGTATGCGCTCCCGTATGTCATTCATTTCAATGAGCCGACCGGAGTGAAACGTTCGGTCCGGTCGGCTCATTTTTGCGCCGTATGCGCTTTTACAACCGGACCTAAAATCGTGGTTGACCACAGTTTTAGGTCCGGTTGTAAAAGCGCATACGGCGCAAAAATGAGCCGACCGGACCGAACGTTTCACTCCGGTCGGCTCATTGAAATGAATGACATACGGGAGTGCATACGGTAACATACGGGAGCGCGAGCTTTTAGCTCCCCCCTGCCGTATGCGCTCCCGTATGGGACAAAACGTAGTGTGGACCCAGCCTAACAGTGGAGTAACCGACAAGCTGTTCATCTGCACTAAGACCAAGATACTGGGTTGTAGTGCAGGTGAACATCTTTAAAAAGAGGGGTCACTTACAGCAACCTGAGCAGTAGTTGCAGAGTTAAGTGAACCCTCTTTTTAGATGTTCACCCACACTATAGTGCAGATAAACAGCTCATCAGTTTCTCCTTAACCTCTTGAGGACCAAGTCAATTATGGCCTTAAAAGGGGTACTCCGCTGGAAAACATTATTTTTAAATCAACTGGTACCAGAAAGTTAAACAGATTAGTAAATTACTTCTATTAAAAAAAATCTTAATTCTTCCAGTACTTATCAGCTGCTGTTTTTTTCTTTTAGAATTTCCTTTCTGTCTGACCACAGTGCTCTCTGCTGACACCTCTGTCCATGTCAGGAACTGTCCAGAGTAGGAGTAAATCCCCATAGCAAACCTCTCCTGCTCTGGATAGTTCCTGACATGGACAGAGGTGTCAGCAAAGAGCACTGTGGTCAGACAGAAAATAAATTCTAAAAGAAAAAAACTTCCTGTGGAGCATACTGCAGCTGATAAGTACTGGAAGAATTAAGATTTTTTTATAGAAGTCATGTCATCTTTCACTACACTACTCCTTAAATTTTTTTGGGAATATGATGTGACAAAAAAGCAGCAATTTTTTTAAATGTTTAAGCCATTCACCGTATGGGATCATTATTATAATTTGATAGTTTGGACATTTACGCACGCAGCAAAACCAAATATTTTTATTAAAAATTTTTTTATGCTTTTTGAGGCAAAATGGGAGGGCTTTTTCAAATATTTTTTAACACTTTTTTTTTTTTTTTTTTTTACACTTTTTATGTTTCTACTGGGACTATTCATTGCAATCTTTAGATTGCAGATAATGATCAGTGGTATGCATATCACTGATGAGTGTTATCCGTGATCTACTTTCCAGCAGACCAGAGAAGACGACGCTGGATGGTGGCAGGTGTGTGGACCTCCGTCTGCCAATGATCATCGATTCAAAGTGCTGCATTTCTGCAGATGCCGTGATCAGTATCGATCATGGCAACTGAGAGTTTAATGGCGAACATCAGCACAATCGCTGATGTCTGCCATTACCGGTGGGTCCCTGGCAGCTGGGACCTGCAGTGCATGATGCGAGCACCGTTCCGGTGCTCATGTCATGTATAGGATAGTTACATAGTTACATAGTTAGTACGGTCGAAAAAAGACATATGTCCATCAAGTTCAACCAGGGAATTGAAGGATAGGGGTGTGGTGCGATATTGGGGAAGGGATGGGATTTTATATTTCTTCATAAGCATTAATGTTATTTTGTTCCAGGAATGTATCTAATCCTGTTTTAAAGCTGTTAATTTTTCCTGCTGTGACCAGTTCCTGAGGTAGACTGTTCCATAAGTTCACAGTTCTCATGGTAAAGAAGGCGTGTCGCCCCTTGAGACTAAACCTTTTCTTCTCCAGACGGAGGGAGTGCCCCCTCGTCCTTTGGGGGGGTTTAACCTTGAACAGTTTTTCTCCATATTTTTTTGTATGGGCCATTTATATACTTATATACATTTATCATATCCCCCCCCCTTAAACGTCTCTTCTCAAGACTAAACAATTGTAACTCCTTTAATCGTTCCTCATAGCTAAGATGTTCCATGCCCCATATTAGTTTAGTCGCACGTCTCTGCACCCTTTCCAGCTCCGCAGTGTCCCTTTTATGGACTGGTGCCCAAAACTGAACAGCATATTCCAGGTGAGGCTGTACCAATGGGGGAGTATTATGTCCCTGTCCCTTGAGTCCATGCCTCTTTTTATACATGACAATATCCTGCCGGCCTTGGAAGCAGCAGCCTGACATTGCATGCTATTCTGTAGTCTGTGATCTACAAGTACACCTAGATCCTTCTCTACCAGTGACTCTGCCAGTTTAATCCCCCCTAAAATATACGACACATGCAGGTTATTAGTACCCAGATGCATAACTTTACATTTATCCACATTGAACCTCATTTGCCAAGTGGATGCCCAGACACTTAGTCTATACAAGTCATCTTGTAACTTATGCACATCCTCTATAGACTGTACCATGCTACAAAGCTTGGTGTCATCTGCAAAGATAGAAACAGAGCTGTTAATGCCATCCTCTATATCATTGATAAATAAATTAAACAACAGCGGTCCCAGTACAGAACCTTGGGGTACACCACTAATTACCGGGGACCAATCAGAGTACGAATCATTGACCACCACTCTCTGGGTATGATCCATGAGCCAGTGTTCAATCCAGTTACAAACTAAAATTTCCAAACCCAAAGACCTTAACTTATCTGTCAGACATCTATGAGGGACAGTATCAAACGCTTTAGCAAAATCCAGAAACACTATATCCACAGCCATTCCTCTGTCAAGGCTTCTACTCACCTCTTCATAAAAGCAAATTAGATTGGTTTGACAACTTCTATCCTTAGTAAACCCATGCTGGCTATCACTTATAATACTATTATCCCCTATGTATTCTTGTATGTAATCCCTTATAAGTCCTTCAAACAATTTACCCACAATGCACGTTAAACTTACCGGTCTATAGTTTCCTGGGGAAGACCTAGAGCCCTTTTTGAAGATTGGCACCACATTCGCCTTGCGCCAGTCCCCTGGCACAATACCAGACACCAGTGAATCTCTAAATATCATGAACAGGGGTACAGATATTACTGAACTTACCTCTCTAAGAACTCTTGGGTGTAGTCCATCCGGCCCTGGGGATTTGCTTACATTTATATCACTTAACTTACCTTGTACCATCTCTACATTAAGCCAGTTCAGTACATTACATGATGTGTTACCAGCACTGACCTGGCCAATGTCAGCTCCTTCTTCCATAGTGTATACAGAACTAAAGGACCCATTCAGTAGCTCCGCCTTCTCTTCATCGCTTGTGACAACCTCCCCATTATCATTATTAAGGGGTCCTACATGCTCTGTCCTTGGTTTTTTTGCATTTATATATATCTAAAAAAATATTTAGGATTAGTTTTGCTTTCTTTGGCCACCTGTCTCTCATTTAGAATTTTTGCTGTTTTTATTACATTTTTACAGATTTTATTAAGCTCTTTGTACTGTTTAAATGTTATATCTGACCCATCAGATTTGTATTTTTTGAAGGCAATTTTTGTTGTTGTTTATTGCTCTTTTAACATAATTTGTCAGCCATGTAGGATTTAGTTTTAATCGTTTATATTTGTTCCCCTTTGGTATATATTTAGCTGTATAATTATTTAGAGTTGATTTAAAGATGTCCCATTTACCTTCTGTATCAGTATTTGAGAACACCTCCCCCCAGTCTATGTCCTGTAGTGCAGCTCTCAGCCCAGGGAAGTTTGCCTTTTTAAAGTTATATGTTTTTGCTTTCCCCATCTGTCTTTGTTTTCTACATTTTAAGTCAAAAGTAACTATATTGTGGTCGCTATTACCAAGGTTTTCCCGCACAGTTACATTACCAACCAGCTCTGCGTTGTTGGAAATGATCAGATCCAACAAGGCATCACTTCTTGTCTGGTCCTCCACAAACTGGCCCATATAATTATCCTGCAATAAATTTAGGAATTGTCGCCCCTTTGTAGTTTTAGCCAACCCCGGACCCCAATCTATATCTGGATAGTTAAAATCTCCCATTATTACCACTGTGCCTGCCCGGGCGGCCCTCTCTATTTGTTTATGCAGCCGACCTTCTATCTCTTCAGTGATATTAGGGGGTCTGTAGATTACACCAAATATAATTTTTTCAGTATTTCCCTCCTTTTGTGATTCTACCCACAGTGATTCCACATCCTCAGAATCATCACACACTATGGCATCGTTCACACTGACCTTCATACCACTTCTTACATACAGACAGACTCCACCACCTTTTCTGTTCATTCTATCTTTGCGAAACAATGTAAACCCCTGCAGATTGACAGCCCAGTCATGGAAGGAGTCCAGCCATGTCTCAGTGACCCCAACTATATCAATATGTTCCTCCTGTATCAAGGCCTCAAGCTCCCCAATTTTATTTGCTAGGCTTCTGGCATTTGTGAACATACAGTTTACATTTCCATCCTTTATGTTATTGGGGTTAATGGGATTCAAGGATGTAAGTTTTATTTTCCTATGAAGCCTATTCCTATTAACTATTCTAACCCCTCCCTCCGCTCCACCCCCAGGTACATTTATAATTCCCACCTCTCTATCTACACTATCTTCCCCCTCTTTGCTGTAGGTTCCCTCCCCCCAAGTCCCTAGTTTAAACACTCCTCCACCCTTCTATCCATCTTCTCCCTAAGCAAAGCTGCACCCTCCCCATTGAGGTGCAGCCCGTCCCTACGGTAGAGCCGGTAACCGACAGCGAAGTCAGCCCAGTTCTCCATGAACCCAAACCCCTCCTTCCTACACCAGCTTCTGAGCCACTTGTTTACCTCCCTGATCTCCCGCTGCCTCTCTGGTGCGGCTCGTGGTACTGGTAGTATTTCAGAAAATATTACCTTGGAGGTCCTTGCCTTAAGCTTGCAGCCTAAGTCCCTGAAATCATTTTTAAGGACACTCCACCTACCTCTTACTTTGTCATTGGTGCCAATATGTACCATGACTGCCGGGTCCTCTCCAGCCCCGCCCAGCAATCTGTCAACCTGATCCGTGATGTGCCGAACTCGTGCGCCAGGCAGACAACACACTGTTCGGCGATCCTGGTCTTTGTGACAGATTGCCCTGTCTGTCCCCCAAATAATTGAGTCCCCCACCACTAGTACCTGTCTGGCCTGCCCCGTACTCCTCCCTCCCTCCTTACTGGAGCAGACACCCCCCCTGGCAGTCAGAGGCAGTATCCTGCTGCAGTTCTGCTAGCTCTGTAATGGCATCCCCCTCATCTGCCAAGCCGGCAAACTTGTTGGGGTGTGCCAGTTCAGGACTAGCCTCCCTGACACTTTTTCCCCTACCCCACTTTCTAACTGTAACCCAGCTAACTGCCTGACTGTCCTGCAACTCCGTCCCACTGTCTTCCCCCACCTCTACTCCCGAGAGTGCCTGCTCAGTGAGCAGGAGACTCCTCTCCATGTTGTTAATGCTTCTCATTGTTGCCAGTCGCTCCTCTAGATGCAGGATCTGGGCTTCCAAACGAACAACTAGCACACATCTCGCACAACAATATGCACCCTCAAACTGCTGTTCAAGGATTGCATACATTGAACAGGATGTACATTGGACTGCATTTTCCATACATACACTTTACATTTCCATGTACATCATGGCACATTAAGTACCAGGGCACCAGGACGTACATTTACATCCTATGTTGATAAGGGGTTAAACACGGTTATAAAGGCTCTTCACTCACTACTTTACATTGTAGCAAAGTGTAATTTCTTCAGTGTTGTCACAAGAAAATAGTAAAATATTTACAAAAATGTAGTGTTCTTACTTATGTGAGATAATGTACATCATATCATGTTCTCCACCACACTTTATACCACAGCACTATTAGACTACTATGTATAAACATAAATGCAAAAAAGTCAGTACATAGAGACATTATATAATGGCAAGGGTAGAATGACTAAACCGCAAGCATAGAACCATCAGCAAGAAAAGGGGAATTTTGGAGGAAGGCTATTATGGTTTTGCAGAATACTGGATTAACAGGTAATAATAATAAAAAAATGAAATGCCAAAGGAATGGACTGCTGACTATCGGACAGCAGAGTGGATACACAAACTAATGAGAAACAACTATTTCTATAACACTCTATTAGGGAATTGCTATTCAAGCAATATGTTATGCAAATCAGTTTTAAAGTGCTGCTCCTCTTTAAAACCAGGTTCATATGAAGATATTTGATGTATAATTTATACCAAAATGATGCAATGTGTGTTTCATGGTTTTCAATAGGAATAAATGTCACAGTTTACACTGTGACCTGCAGCACATCATTTTACAGATATTTCCAATATCAAAAATCTGTTTGAAATCCTGGATACATATTAGCCATTGGATGAGCTGCCTCTAGTTGTAAAGCTACAACTCCCAGCATGCCTGGACAGCCAAAATGTGGAGGAACCATGGTTGGGAAACACTAAAAAAACATGCTCAAAACAGAAACCTTTGCTGCATATTTTGTGGTTTATTTTTCCACTACCAGGTAAAAGATGCCATGTGCATATACCCTTAAAGCAGGGTATGGCAATTAACTAAAAAATAACCAAAACCATAAAGTAGCACAATTAACCAATGTAATTTTAAAGATGATATTTCAGTTTAGTTATAAAGTCACAACACAAATATTACAGGTCTACTGCAGAATGAAAGTACCTGCAGCCTGTGTGTCCTGACCCTGTTCTGGCATTGAATACAATGCTGAGACAGCATTAATGTTACCACCAGTGAAACCAGCTGGAGAATTCTGTGCTTGACCTCCACCACATGAATGGCATTGTTATAATGAATGCCTCTTCATCCATTAAAGGAGAGCTGCAGCCATAGACACTTATCTCCTATAAGTGTCTGATCGCAGGGGGTCCGAACGCTGGGACCCCCCACGATCTCCTGACGCATTCGTGCATCCCCGTGTCTCCCATAGAGCTTTACGGATCCCTGCAGATAGGGATAAGTGTCTAAGACTGCAGTACTCCTTTAAGCTCTTATCTATAATTTCTGAAGATGCTTCAAGAAAGAAAAAATCCCTTTAAATTTCGCGGTATAACACCTGCTGGAGATGAAGAGGAAAGAACTTTGTTCATATTAGTATTGTCAGTGTCCAGCACTGTAGGATTGCAGTGGAATACTTTTTTATAGAGAAAATGTTTGATCAAATGCAGCATTAACAATAAGTGGACTGAGAGCAACAAGGGTAAATGTTGCCAGTGCGATTTCCCTTACTAATACAATTTCCCTTGTCAACAACACAGCATTGATACTCAATTGGCTGGGGGGAAAGCTGAAACTATTCTAATGCAAAGTAACCAGGTACATCAGCTATAAAAGGGACAGAACCTTCAGGAAGATATCATAATGGAAATGAGTTGGCTGCATTGGCAACCCAGAATGCCAACATGTACTGTGACATCCTTAGCGCAGTTCCATTAGGGTATAGTTGTGACCAATAACTACCATTAGATGCATATCTAAGGAGGCCTTTAATTCACTTCTTGTATCGGAAGCTGATATTTTCTTCACACTGTAGTTGGTATCTATTATAATATGTTCACATGGGTTGGAAAACAGCAATTCTGATCAATAGCCACAGGAAAATATGCAAGGGAATTTTTATGCATTTCCATCCAGAAAACAGCAGAGCACCTTAAATAACAAGACAAAAAAATAACTCTGGCACTGCTTCCATGGATCCCCCTACTGGCCTGTGTACACCCAACCTACTATAGGACAGCTCCCATTCACTGCAATGTGAAAATCTGTAGTCATTCAAATAATTGTGAACTGATACTATGGTCAGTGACTTCAGTTTAACTACACTGGAAGTCTATTGCAGACGTGATTTCCATCAAAGTCGGGAGGATTATTATAAAGTAACAAGCAACTAGACCACTTGTGAGAAACAGATTTAAGTCTACCTGTCATTTGCAAATTTTTTTTTATATAATGTAGACAATAACATTATATGTGCACAGTGATCCCTCGACCTACGATGGCCCCGACATACGATAATTTCAACAAGCGATGGCCTCTCAGAGGCCATCGCATGTTGAAGGCAGCATCAACATACGATGCTTTTGTATGTTGGGGCAATCGCATAAACGGCTATCCGAAGCGCTGACTGCTTCAGCTGCCGCCGGATAGCCGTTTACGGTGCCCTGTGAGCTCCGGTGATGGTCTCCTACCTGTCCTCGGGGCTCCGGCGCGTCCTCTTCGGGATCCTCTGCATCGTCGGCGCTCTCCATCGACGTCATCACGTCGCTGCACACGCTGTCCCGTCATCCAATAGGAGCGGCATGCGTAGCGACATGATGGCGGCAACGGAGAGCGAGGATGCCGGGGAAGCAGAGGCCTTGCCGGAGCATCGGGGACACCTCGGGGACGCGGTGACAGCGATGGACGGCGACATCCCGGGCAGCGGTGACGAGCGGTGAAGGTCCTGAGCAGTGGGGACAGGTGAGTACAACTTCCTCTAACAGTGGTCTACGACCTGCGGACCTCCAGATGTTGCAAAACTACAACACCCAGCATGCCCGGACAGCCAACGGCTGTCCAGGCATGCTGGGAGTTGTAGTTTTGCAACATCTGGAGGTCCGGAGGTTGTGGACCACTGTCCTATACTTTACATTGCACGGATCCCTCAACATGCAATGGTTTCAACAAACGATGGTCCGTTTGGAACGGATTACCATCGTATGTTAAGGGACCACTGTATTTTTAATATACATTGGTTAAAAATGTGTATATTTGGAGGTGAAAAATCCTGCCTGTGTGTGTCTGTTTTTTCTTCTTCAATATCATGTACCCTCACCATCACTAGTCATACAGCATTAATTGTTTTATCCCAGCACACCTATATCCATGTGTTTTTATTATTTTAACGTGGTCATGTGATCACCAGTCTGACTCAAAAAAGTTACTGTACTTAATGTGAGTGACTGGATGTCAGACCTTGCTTCTGACTTCCCGTGGACTACATGATGACTTCATTACCTACCAGATCCCCTCCTACTATCTCCCAGACCCCCCCCCCTCCCCTCCCAGCTCCATCTGCTACGTATTAGGGTTCAGAAGTTCAACATCTCTTCTCCTATGTTCAAATATTGTGTTTCTTGCAGCTTTTTTCATGTTTTTACTTCGATTCTACCCAAATCATAGAACCAATTGAGATATTGTGCAAAATATGGTATAGATGTTCAAAAACAGCTAATATGCAGTAAATGTATGGAAAATGCTGTAAAAAAGTTAATGTGTGAACACAGCCATAAGACATCAAATATTCCTAAAACACCAGACGAGGAGTACAAAGAGAAGTGTATCTTGCCTACAGTCAAGCATGGTGATGGAAGTGTTATGCTCTGGGGAGCTAAAGTTCATTGAGGGAACCCAGAATGCCAACATGTACTGTGACATACTGAAGCAGAGCACGATCCCCTCCCTTGGGAGACTGGGCAAAAGAGCAGTATTCCAACAAGATACTGACCCCAAACACACCTTCAAGACGACCACTGCCTTGCTAAAGATGCCTCCAGACCGTAGCCCTATTGAGCAACTCTGGGGCATCCTCAAAGGGAAGGTGAGGGAGTGCCAGCTCTGTGATGTCATCATAGAGGAGTGGAAGAGGACTCCAGTGGCAACCTGTGAAGCTCTGGTAACCTCTATGCCCAAAAGGGCTTAAGGCAGTGCTGGAAAATAATGGTGGCCACACAAAATATTGACACTTTAGACCCAATTTGGACATTTCGACTTAGGGGTGTACTCACTTTTGTTACTCAGGTTAAGACCTTTATGGCTGTGTGAAAGAACACATTAAACACTGTTATACAGTCTGTGCGCTCACTTCTTTACATTGTAGCAGAGTGTCATTTCTTCAGTGTTGTCACATGAAAAAATATAATAAAATATTTACAAAAATGTGAGGGGTGTACTTAATTATGTGAGACACTGTAAGTCAAATTACTTTTGGATCATGACAATGGCCCTCATTTACTAAGAGTGGAGTGGAGTTTTCTTTAAAGGGGTTCTCCGCCTCTAGTATCTTATCTCCTATTCATAGGATAGGGGATAAGATGTCAGATCGCGGGGGTCCCGCTGCTGGGGACCTCGGGATCTCCGCTGCAGGATCCCGCTATCATTACTGCACAGAGCAAACTCGCTCTGTGCGTAATGACCGGTGATACAGGGGCTGGAGCATTGTGACATCACAGCTCCGCCCCCTCGTAACGTTACGACCCGCCCCTTAATGCAAGTGTATGGGAGGGGAGATGATCCCGGTGGTCCCCAGCGGAATGACCCCCGCGATCTGACATCTTATTCCCTATCCTTTGGAAAGGGGATAAGATGCTAGGGGCGGAGTACCCCTTTAAGGGTTTTTTCCCCTGACAAGTATTTTTTCAAGGTATTTACAAATTTTCCCTACATTTTGTGCTTTTCCCTATGTTTTGCTTTTTTTCAACTGCTCTGAGCTATAGGGTTTTCCTGAGCTCAAATCTACCACATTTAAGTACATTTGTTTGGATTTTTCCAAAACTGTTGGGGATAAGGCCCTTTTTCTGTGACCACAACCTTTTTCCCAACAGCCACACCTCCTTTTTGGGTTTTCTGAGTAAAATGGAAAGTTGGTTGGGTTTTTAGGATTTTTTGGTTGCAAGATCTAAAAAACCCACAATTTGGGAGCCCAAAAAAAACAAGTCGGGATCACATTAGTAAATGACCTCCCATATTTCTCTAAAAAAAAAAAACATAATTAGAGTAATAGAATGCATGAAAACTGCATATTGTGAACTGACCCAAACTCACTAATGAGTCTAATAAGTTCACTTGGGATATTTCCAGCACTAGCAGCCTGATAAGAAGACCAAGTGCAATAAATACCCCAGCTAAATCCAGAGGATTCACGGTAAATGTAGGCAGCATTACAAAGTTGTTTCAGAGATATTTCTGGAAATTTATCAAAACCAGTGCAGAGGAAAAGTGGAGCAGTTGTCCAAAACAACCAATCAGATTGCTTCTTTAATTTTTCAGAGGACTTTTTAAAAAAACAAGCAATTTGCAAAGGTCTTTGATAAATATCCCTAATTGTGCACACCCAAAATGGAGCATATTTCATCCCTGTCACATCAGCTAAGACAGGTAAGTAGAAGACATGCACAAGGACCTCTCCATCATTCTCAGTTTAAAGCCAGCACTGCATAAGAGGAAAAAAAAAAAAAATCCCGGAATGCTGTTTTAGCTAAAGGGGTAATGCCAGGGAAAACATTTATTACTTATCTATGGGACAGATGACCAATATTAAACTATTTGGGTCTCACTGCTGGGTTGCCCACAAACACTAAAAAGGGGATTCATTGCTCTCTGTTTTATAGGAGTTTAAACAGCGTACTGGTCATGCATGTGCACTACTTGGCTATATTGGACAGTCAAACAGACAATGAACAGATTGGCAGGGCATGAGAATCAACACTGCTCCACTGAAACTTCTCAGAAATTGGAGGCTCAGGATGCCCCTTGTGGACATTTTGGGTGTTGCAGTAATCATACATTTATCACCTGTGGATAAGTGATACCGTATATACTCGAGTATAAGCAGAGTTTTTTAGCACGATTTTTCGTGCTGAAAACTCCCCCCTCGGCTTATATTCAAGTGAACTCTCCGCCCTCAGTGGTCTTCAACCTGCGGACCTCCAGATGTTTCAAAGCTACAACTCCCAGCAAGCCCGGGCAGCCATCGACTGTCCGGGCTTGCTGGGAGTTGTAGTTTTGAAACCTCTGGAGGTCCGCAGGTTGAAGACCACTGCGGCCTTCGACATCATCCAGCACCCCCCCCCCCGCCCCTCTCACCCCCTTCAGTTCTGTACTCACCTCCAATCGGCGGGACGTTAGGGTGTGCTGGTCCGGTGCTGCAGGACTGTCCGGTGGGGATAGCCGTTCCGGGCCCCCGGTGAAGATGGACAGCCCGGAACGACTATCCCACCGGACGACCTCCCCACCGGACAGTCCTGCAGCACCGGACCAGCGCACCCTAACGTCCCACCGAACGGAGGTGAGTACAGAACTGAAGGGGGTGAGAGGGGGGGGGGGGGGCTGGATGATGTCGAAGGCCGCAGTGGTCTTCAACCTGTGGACCTCCAGATGTTTCAAAACTACAACTCCCAGCAAGCCCGGACAGCCGATGGCTGCCCGAGCTTGCTGGGAGTTGTAGTTTTGAAACATCTGGAGGTCCGCAGGTTGAAGACCACTGTATCAGACATTGACAAGCGGTGAAGATGAAGGGGGGGGGGGGGCGGGGGGACTGATGACATGTGGTGATGATGAAGGGGGTGTGTGGGATGATGACAAGGGGATGAAGAAGGGGGGGGGTGGGATGATGACAAGGGGATGATGAAGGGGGGGTGTGGGATGATGACAGGGGGATGATGAAGGGGGGGTGTGGGATGATGACAAGGGGATGATGAAGGGGGGGTGTGGGATGATGACAAGGGGATGATGAAGCGGGGTGTGGGATGATGACAGGGGGTTGATGAAGGGGGGGTGGGATGATGACAAGGGGATGATGAAGGGGGGTGTGGGTTGATGACAAGGGGATGATGACAGGCGGTGATGATGAAGGGGAGATGATGACAGGGTGATAATGAAGGGGGAATGATGACAGGGTGATGATGATGAGGGTGTTAATGACGGGGGTCTGGATGATGACAGGGGGGATGATGTATTTCCCACCCTAGGCTATTACTCGAGTCAATAACTTTTCCTGGGATTTTGGGGTGAAATTAGGGGCCTCGGCTTATATTCGGGTCGGCTTATATTCGAGTATATACGGAAAATCTTTTCGTGGGGCAACAGATCAACGAGTTTCAAATACATTTGCATGCTAGAGAGGTCTTTTCAAATTACACAGTTATCTATTACACAGTCATAGCAATTGTTAAGTCAGACGAAGGAGACTGCCTATGTCTAAGCACCTGCGTAATCCTTCCACTTCCACATGTAATGTGCACTTTTATCTTACCTGATGCGTTTTTAAGATAACCATTAGCATCCACTGTCATGTACATGATGTATGGACCTGGCTGATTAACACCAAAAGGCTGAAATTAAAAGAAGACAGACACAGATATTACTGACAACAGTAACAATAATATTCCATTCATATCAACCAGCACTGGAAAGGCAGATGATTTAAGGGCAAACTGCCCATTTATAAACTAGTCCATGAAGGACTAGTTTTCCGCAGTAGCACAGATGAGTCTGCACAACCTACTCAAAAAACATTAGCAAAATATCAAGTTAACAAGTAAAAACCTGTTTTTAATATTTGTCAGGTGCAATGTTGTGGTGGAGATCTTGATGCAGATTTATCAATACTGTCCTATATATAGACAGCATACAACTAGACAAGAGAGGCAGAAACGGCGAGTAATTGATCACAGTGGTGTATACTCCTGATTTTGTTTGATAATGTTATACACTTTTCTTTCTCCCTCGTTCTTCTTCTTGCAATCTCTGCGCTGGCTTACTCTACATCCATATTTTGCACCAAAATAATGGTGCATGCCATTACTAAATCTGACACATACAATATGTACGACACTTCTTTCATGCAATTTGTGGCAGAACTCTTCATGTACTTTGCTAACTAAATCTCTGATATTGTGTGGGTCTAAAACACCAGTGTGTCTACAACCAAACTGCATATTTCCAGTTCTTAGGGTGCGTTCCCACATGGCGTATACTCAGCGTATTTCACGCTGCGCAAAATTTACGGCAGCAGCGGGAAATACGCTGCAAATTCCTTGCTCACTATACACACAGGGCTTTCCAGCGGCAGCCCTTTGCGTGTAGTGAGTTTTAGAGGCGGGCCGTGTGCCTGTGTGACTGTGACGCGCGGCTCCGCCTCCAAAACCCACTGCACACATAGGGCTGCCGCCGGAAAGCCCTGAGTGTATAGTGAGCAAGGAATACGCAGCGTATTTCCCGCTGCTGCCGTAAATTTGCGCAGCGTGAAATACGCTGCGTATACGCCGTGTGGGAACACACCCATAGTGTGCATATGTGAACATTGATGTGTATTTAGATTAGAATGCAAACAATCTCTAGGTCATCAAAGTCTCTCAGTAGTGCAGCCTCAGGCTCTAGACCTTTAAATTCATGCATTCAGATCTGAGAAAAAAAGTGTGGTATTAAAAATTGGTGTTCACATTTTTTTAATTTATTTTTTTAATCCAAAGTCTGTTTATTGAAGTATAAGATGGGAACAGACATAAACACGGGCATAGCAATGCCCAAATGCATTATAACAGTAGTATATACAAGAGGGAAACAAAAGAGGGGGTAAGGAGAAAATAAGAAAAAAGAAGTCAGTAGTACACCCATCAGAAATCCTACATCATAGCCAGCTGATGTATGCACATAACTTGGCAATGTTAGCATATGTTAAACAGTCTGAAAACCTAAGGTAAGTAGAACAAAATCATAAAGAAGTCCCAATATATGAGTGATAGGTGGTGAGAGTCATGGAGACCCTCTAAAGCCAGAGTGCAGCCATTTGTCCCAACATTGAAGAAAGTTGAGTTCTCTCCCAGTACGAGCTGCTATGAGTCTCTCCATAGAACACGAGAAGTTAACATCCGGAATGTCCTGAGAGTGGTGTTCACATTTTATGCAAACATCTTTTTTTCTTTTCCATGCATTAGCTAATTCTTTTCAGTGATACAATATAATCCTTACTTCAGCTATGAATGCCTGAGAACCACTGAAAAGCTCTCAAGTGATGTGACTGAATGAGACTCTCACAGACATAGATGAGCTGACAATACTTGTCAGGATGCCGTCAAAAAGAGAAGCATTCATACTACTTTTTGTTGTCACCACAGAAGAGTCACTCATTGGAGCAGAAAATAAAGCCACTCCTTTCCATCCAGCAACAGAAATATGCATAGGAGAGGTTAGGGGGGTTGATGGACATGGAAAGCAGCCATCTAAAGTGACTTGATCAGTTCTGTCATCAATCTCGTGGCTTAACGCAGATGTAACGCTGCGATGCTCCAATGCCATCTTCTGCTTGGCAGCATAATATGCGCCATGATCAGGGCTCTGTCATTAAGAGAGCAGCAGGAACACAAGTTGACCTTTGAAGCGTTGAAGGACGTTGCTTTCCTGATCTTTTCAGTTGGCGCTGCTGCTCCAGACAAGACAGTGGAGAATACACAATGTGATCCATTGACTTTATAACATGAATATGTGAACCAGTGCACTGGTGCATGAACAATGACATACACTACCAGGAGGAGGATGAATTATCAAGCACAGAATCATATACAGATACATAGATAGCAACACACACACATACACAAAAGAACAGAAGACGAAGAAAAAACTCATAATCTACACTGACACAGTGTCAACATTAGTGACCTGTCAATTACTGATATGAGTGTTTGTATGACCAGAGCAAAACCCAATGGCTGTCATGAATGTAACAATTATGTGTCATCCATATACAATAAAATGTCATGTCATCGGACATGTGTACACTTGTTTTATCCTACGGGACTCTTCAATTCTGTGAGACATATACACACATGTACAGTCTCTTTCCCAGTCATGATGGCTGTGTGCTGCAGTCCTCCAGCAAAGGACTTGGCATGGGGCTATGACGTCACGGGCTCCCAGCACTGACTCCAGCGTCCGGAACAGTTTGTTCCAAACGCTGAGCAGCGGAGTACCCCTTTAACAAGCCTGGAGACAGGACAAAAACAATATGTGCTGCTGTTGCTTTGTTTGTCTCACAAAGTAATTTCTATAATGATACAAACTAACAGTGTAAACAGGAGTAACGCAGGATGTGTTTTTAGCTTCCGGTAAGAATGTTCACTGACAGCAAGCAGGAACTGAAGCACAAAGCATGTTGGAGAGTTGTAGAACTTTTCAATAACTAATGGGAATCTGTCAGCAATTTCTGCCCTTTACTGTGGCCGGGGAGGGATGTGTAAAGATGTAACTTGCATTACCAAGAAAACTCTGTTTGATGTCCCAGCCGCCATTACAGCAGGCGCCCAGTAGGCAGGCTCTTCTCACTAGGTTTTTTGTGCTATCTGTATTTAGGGCCCTGGCTCCTCCTCTCCACTATTACTGACAGCTCTAGCAGTCTCCTGATTGGATGCTAAAAGTATCATAACATTCCTCTCCCTCACCTTTGTATAGGGCTGTCGGCAATTTTAAAGGGGGTCAAAGCAGCTTATAGGCTACTTTCCAGTATTATTTATAAAAGTCTGGATATTCCCATTCCAGTTCCATACCTTTAGGGTAATTCTGCATTTACCAGTAACAAAAACCCATCACAGGAGGAATGCTTCTTTTCAGCTGGACTTTATGAATGCAGGTCATGGGGTCATCCTTCCTATTCATTTCTCCAGCATTTATCATGTTGAATATATTATGAAAGTAAACCCTTGTGTTTGAGGACACCATTAAAAAGGGATAGAAACTTCAAAAGAACGCATCCTGTCCTTGAAGTGCAGCACAGCTTACGGGGATCCATGCTTTAAGAAAATCAATTGCTTGACGGCTTTGCAGAGTAGACCTCAGTGACATCCATAACATTGGAAAGGATTCCTAAATTGGTGACCGTGGCTTTAAACACAATAAAGATACACAATGCTATGCAGAAAGGGAGAGTTCAGAGATTCCCTATTCTACTGTATAAATCCCCTACAGTGATTAATACCAGCACCAACATCATTACTCAGAGCTTGTGGGCCCCAATGCAAAATCTGTAGCCCCGTGTCTACCATGTGTCATTTACACTATTGGTATCTTCTTATGGAGAAAAGGTGCCTTGGGGCCCTTTCAGTCACAGGGCCCTCGTGTGACTGTTATCTCTGCACCCTCCTACAGTTACGTCACAGTCAATATGGCTCCACCCCAATAAACTGCCCCAGGAGGATGCTGCTATAGGGGTGTTGGTTATTAAAGGGGTTCTCCGGTGCTTAAACATCTTATCCCCTATCCAAAGGATAGGGGATAAGATGCCTGATCGCGGGAGTCCCGCCGCTGGGGACCCCCGGGTTCATGCACACGGCACCCTGTTTGTAATCAGTCCCCGAAGCGTGTTCGCTCCGGGACTGATTACCGGCGACTGCAGGGCGGGCAGCATGTGACATCACGCTCCGCCCCTCAATGCAAGCCTACGTGGGCTTGCATTGCGGGGCGGAGCGTGACGTCACATGGGGGGCGGAGGCGTGACATCACACGCCGCCCGCCCTGTAGTCGCCCGTAATCAGACCCGGAGCGAACACGCTCCGGGGACTGATTACAAACGGGGTGCCGCGTGCATGATCACGGGGGTCCCCAGTGGCGGGACTCCCGTGATCAGGCATCTTATTCCCTATCCTTTGGATAGGGGATAAGATGTTTAAGCACCGGAGAACCCCTTTCAACCAGCTCCGTGTCTTGTGCACTAATGTGATGATGACTATATCACTGAGCTTCAACAGACTCATGGTAATATGAACAGGATCTCTCTCCCAGCAGCACAGAGTATTTCAGGAGCTAGTGGGCTGATTTAAGCAGTAAACTATCAACTTGTGTAATGATGTTGGTGAGGACAGGGCTAAATGTGGCAGAAGCAGTGTCAGGATGTAACAAGGTAAATGGAGATAAGTGAGCTGTGCCAAACTGAGCATTGCACAATTGAAACAGCAGGGTTCCCAGCAGCACAGATTATTTTGAATAGGAGTGTGTTGATTTCGTAGGAAAGTGTTATGGAATTTTAGATTTGCACCTTATGAATATAACACCTAAATGGTAAGGTCCTTACCTTTACTTGACGTGGACAGTCATTGGAGCAAATTCCACTGAGCACTAAAAGAATAAGATAAAAGTCAGCATGAGTTATACCCAAGTTTTAAGTTTGTAAACTACAATGAAGCTTTACTCGCCCCATACATATCCATAGGTCTCTATTCACCCAGTGTATGTCAAAAGGGTGTACTCATGGCATATGCCGCTGAACCGTTCTTGTGGCTGATCACTTTCACAACTGTTGCAGCAAGTCCTCTGTTTACTTGGGGAGATGTGCCAACAAACGCAAATATACAGGGCTCCACGATCAACCTGATCTGCATTTGCTCATTTGTTGGCTGATCGCTGTATGTTTCACACAGCCCTCTCTAATGATAATCTTTCAATGAAAATGAGCCTTAAAGGGGTATTCCAGATTTTTTTTGTTTATATAGACTGGCTCCAGAAAGTTAAAGGGGTGCTCCACAGGGAATTTTTAAAAAAAAAATCAACCAGTGCCAGAAAGTTAAACAGATTTGTAATTTACTTCTATTAAAAAAAAAAAAAAAATCTTAATCCTTCTAGTACTTATCAGCTGTTGAATGATCAACAGGAAGTTCTTTTCTTTTTTTAATTTCCTTTCTGTCTGACCACAGTGCTCTCTGCTGACACCTCTGTCCATATCAGGAACTGTCCAGAGCAGGATAGATTTGCTATGGGGATTTGCTTCTACTTTGGACAGTTACTAAAATGGACAAAGAGCACTGTGGTCAGAGAGAAAGGAAATTCAAAAAGAAAAGAACTTCCTGTGGATCATACAACAGCTGATAAGTACTGGAAGGATTAAGATTTTTAAATAGAAGTAGTTTACAAATCTGTTTAACTTTCTGGCACCAGTTGATTTAGAATTTTTTTTTTCCAGTGGAGTACCCCTTTAAACACATTTGTAAATTACTTCTATAAAAAAAATCTTAATTCTTCCAATAACTATCAGCTGCTGAAGTTGAGTTGTTCTTTTCTGTCTGACAACAGTGCTCTCTGCTGACATCTCTGCTTGTCTCGGGAACTGCACAGAGTAGAACAAGTTTGCTATGGGGATTTGATTCTACTCTGGACAGTTCCCGAGATAGGTGTTATCAGAGAGCAAAATAAGTAAAAACAAAAAGGACTCCAGCTCACCGTAATTCATTAGGTAAAGGAGATACATCTGCAGGGAGCACGAGAGCAGGAAAGCCGAGCCATATTCTCGGTGAAGCAAGCTAATCCAATGGAGGAAAGAGGGGAGGGGGGCTCCAGCTCCGCAATGTAGTAAAAATTAACCTTTAACAATACATGGTTAAAAAATATCCATGGTCCAAGTAGACAAAAAAAGAGAGACTAACAGTGTCCAGTGAGTGAAAACCCACGTCAACCGACGCGTTTCGGACCAACTAAGGGTCCTTAGTCATGGTGCTGCATCCTATCTGGACGGCTGCTACTTTTATACTGAACTGAGTATCACAGTCACATGACAAATTACGTCACAGATTGAGCCACAGCTGATGTGTAATCACCAATGATTAGAGTACGGCATATACAAAGAAATACAAAAAGAACTAAGGCTAAAGGAATAACCGTAAAAAGGAAGCTAATAAATGTACGCTAAGTCACTTTTGTAATTCATGCCCTTAGGATACCTAGTATCCAACATAAGAATCCAAAAGGCTTCTCATTTGAGGAGGACGCATGACCAGTCCCCTCCTCTTGACGGTGGATACACCCTTTCGATGCCACATATTTCTATGGAGGACGCATCACCTTGGTGAGTTTCATGGATGTGTTTTGCAAGACCAGATAGAGACTGCATGTTAAAAACCGCAGTGTGTGAACTATGGAAATGTTCATATATGCGTCTCTTCAATATTCTGGTGGTGCAACCCACGTATTGCAATTTGCATTGTCTGCATGTTGCCAAGTAAACGACATGTGTAGTGTCACAGTTGATAAACGTTTTTATAGGATATTTATTTCCATTTATAGTTGACACAAATTCTGTCGACTTGGCAACATGCTTGCAAAGATTGCATCTATTGCGGGCACACTTATCGAAACCTTTAAGATGAAGCCAGGTTTTCAAGGGCTCTTTACTAAGTATATCACTTGGTGATAATTGATTACCTAACCTATGGCCTCTTTTGGCCACAAACTGGACCCCTTCATGTAAAATGGAAGTCAAAACTTCATCATCAAATAGAACCGGTAAATGGTTGGATACAATGCTTTTGATCGCTGAAAAATCGGTACTGTATTGTGTAGAAAATGTAATTTTGTTCCTCACCTTGACACTGTCTGAATTATTTATGGCCCTGGTCTCTGTTAGAAGTGCATCACGGCTCTTGCTTTTGGCTATGTTCTTTGCTCTGATTAGTGTGGCTCTAGAATAACCCCTGGCCAGTAATCTCTTGTCAATATCGGTGCATGTGTGCTCAATAACGGTATCCGTGGAAGAAGCTCGTTTAGCCCTAATATATTCTCCCACCGGTAAATTGCGGGTGACATGACTGGGATGGCAGCTTGTGGCAAAAAGTATACTATTGCCTGAAGTAGGCTTTCTGTACATTTTTGAGTGCACCGATTTGACAGATGTATCACCCGTCAGATGTACATCCAAAAAATTGATTGAAGGCCTCCCCCACCCAAACGTGAACCTTAAATTTAGATTATTGTTGTTGATGTAATTGAGGAACAACGTGGCCTCGTCACGGGAGTGGGACCATACTAGGAGGAGGTCATCTATATATCGGCCGTACCAGTGCATAGCATAGGCAAACGGATTATCGGCCGAATATAGATGAACCTCCTCCCAATACGCCATGTATAGGTGGGCTAAACTGGGGGAAAATTTAGATCCCATAGGGCATCCTGTAATTTGAATGTAGTAATCAGTGTCAAAGCAGAAAAAAATAATTTTCAGGAGAAAAAGCAATGCATCCAATAAAAGAGAATACAAGAGATTACTGGCCAGGGGTTATTCTAGAGCCACACTAATCAGAGCAAAGAACATAGCCAAAAGCAAGAGCCGTGATGCACTTCTAACAGAGACCAGGGCCATAAATAATTCAGACAGTGTCAAGGCGAGGAACAAAATTACATTTTCAACACAATACAGTACCGATTTTTCAGCGATCAAAAGCATTGTATCCAAACATTTACCGGTTCTATTTGATGATGAAGTTTTGACTTCCATTTTACATGAAGGGGTCCAGTTTGTGGCCAAAAGAGGCCGTACGCTAGGTAATCAATTATCACCAAGTGATATACTTAGTAAAGAGCCCTCGAATACCTGGCTTCATCTTAAAGGTTTCTATAAGTGTGCCCGCAATAGATGCAATCTTTGCAAGCATGTTGCCAAGTCGACAGAATTTGTGTCAACTATAAATGGAAATAAATATCCTATAAAAACGTTTATCAACTGTGACACTACACATGTCGTTTACTTGGCAACATGCAGACAATGCGAATTGCAATACGTGGGTTGCACCACCAGAAAATTGAAGAGACCCATATATGATCATTTCCATAGTTCACACACTGCGGTTTTTAACATGCGGTCTCTATCTGGTCTTGCAAAACACATCCATGAAACTCACCAAGGTGATGCGTCCTCCATAGAAATATGTGGCATCGAAAGGGTGCATCCACCGTCAAGAGGAGGGGACTGGTCACGCGTCCTCCTCAAACGAGAAGCCTTTTGGATTCTTATGTTGGATACTAGGTATCCTAAGGGCATGAATTACAAAAGTGACTTAGCGTACATTTATTAGCTTCCTTTTTACGGTTATTCCTTTAGCCTTAGTTCTTTTTGTATTTCTTTGTATATGCCGTACTCTAATCATTGGTGATTACACATCAGCTGTGGCTCAATCTGTGACGTAATTTGTCATGTGACTGTGATACTCAGTTCAGTATAAAAGTAGCAGCCGTCCAGATAGGATGCAGCACCATGACTAAGGACCCTTAGTTGGTCCGAAACGTGTCAGTTGACGTGGGTTTCAACTCACTGGGCACTGTTTGTCTCTCTTTCTTTGTCTACTTGGACCATAGATATTTTTTGACCATGTATTATTAAAGGTTAATTTTTACTACATTGCGGAGCTGGAGCCCCCCTCCCCTCTTTCCGTAATCAGAGAGCACTTAGACCAAATCAAGAACAAGAACAAATCAACTTCAGCAGCTCATAAGTACTGAAAGGATTAAGATTTTTTAATAGAAGTAATTTACAAATCTGTTTAACTTTCTGGAGCCAGTGAGATATATAAAAGTTTTTTCCTGGATAATCCGTTTAACTCACAGAAGATTATCTAGACTAAAAATAATAATAACTGTAACAACCTCCCGATGTAAAAAAAATAAAATAAAAAAAAACGTTTTCCTAATTACTGACAGCAAGCAGAGACCTTAAGAATGGTAAGGAATCGAAACACAGCCTAGTATAAAACTGCAGACCTGTGTTTTTTTTTAGACAATGATCATACAATAGTAACATAACACTGGACTGGCCCTTTATAGGGTTATTCCTCTGGAAAAAAAATGTTTAATTCAACTGGTGCCAGAAAGTTAAACAGATTTGTAAATTACTTCTATTTAAAAATCTTAATCCTTCCAGTACTTATCAGCTTCTGTATGTTGCACAGGAAGTTCTTTTCTTTTTTAATTTCCTTTCTGTCTGACCACAGTGCTCTCTGCTGACACCTCTGTCAATTTTGGGAACTGTCCAGAGTAGGAGCAAATCCCCATAGAAAATCTATCCTACTCTGGACAGTTCCTAAAATGGACAGAGGTGTCAGCAGAGAGCACTGTGGTCAGACAGAAAGGAAATTCAAATAGTAAAGAACTTCCTGTGTAACATATAGCAGATGATAAGTACAGGAAGGATTAATATTTTTAAATAGAAGTCATTTACAAATCTGTTTAACTTTCTGGCACCAGTTGTACCCCTTTAACATCTCTATGGAGGAAAATAAGCAGTTATGTATTTCCAGGCACTTTTGGATTTGGCTTATTTCTTGCACTTTACATGGTACAGTTGAGCTCAGCTACATTACTAGAATCAATAAGAAGACTGCTGGCTTTACAGTGACATCTTAAGAAAAGGGACAGATACAAAGGGATCATCCAGGAGAAGTGACAAGAGGCTGGTGTATTTAACATTTACTAAATTCTCCAAAGTCTCCCCCGACTGTTACATCTCTATAATCACAAAAGCAAAAATAATCCTTTGGTCACAGGGATGACCTTCAAAATATTCAGCACCTCTAATTCCAGGTTAATGAAGCAACGCCATGGTAACCGGCATTAGCAAACTACAGAGGAGACAAAAAATATACATTATCCCTAATTACTGAACTGTGCGGCCTATTAATAAGGAAGATGTGATGGGCCGTAGATAGGAAGCAATTAGAAACATTAAAGACAATGCCCCCTTAATATAACCTGAAAATATAAGCACCTCATTTATCAGCCAACTTATACATTTCAATGGTCAGTGAACTATGCTCGAAGACCTGCTCTGACAGGGGAGTGCTGCACTGTGGATGGATACAGAACAAGATGCAATATAGGGGAGATTAATCAAAACCTGTGCAGAGGAAAAGTTATCCAGTTACCCACAGCAACCAATCACATTGCTTCTTTGATCTTTCAGAGGCCTTTCAAAATAAAATAAAAAAAATAAAAAATTAAAGAAGCGATTTGATAGGTTGCTATGGGCAATTGGCCAATATTTTCTCAACACAGGTTTTGTATATAGATCTATATATCACTGTTAGAGTCTGAGCGTACATTCTGCTGTATGTTCAGTCTATCCCTACATGTGCAGGGATATTTACTTGGCCAGGACCGGAGTTTGCAGCCGCTCCCTTGGAAACATATTGTGGACTCAGGGTAAAATATCCTTCTGTCTTTGAAACTCAAGTCAGAGCTTTACACGAGCAGATGACCAATTACCATCTCCCTCACTATTTCTCCAAGACCCCTTAATACTCGCAAACATCTGTTCAGGAGCATATTCATCTTCTGCCAAGATGAGACGCTGCTGGCATGGGTGGAGAGAGTGCGGTGTGATCTGCCAGATGATGCTACAGCCCTGCATCCCCGAGGTCTATTTTTTATATTCATTTATTTTTTGGGAGGGGGGAGTATTATTTTTGGAGTAAAAACAAACGTACAAAGTGATTTTATTTTTTACATTTTTCAAAAACCAAGATGTGGGGAGGAGAGGCCTTCATCGTATCCCTGGAATGATTGTAATTAATCCTGTGCGCTTCACTGAAGATGCTAAGCTGTCAAGAGAGCGCCTGAGAGATGAGAAAGTGCAAAATCGCAGGAAGCTGTGGATGAGACAGAACAAGAGGAGGGAGGCAGGACCTATGAGAGGCATAGACAGAGCTAATAAAGACATAAGAGGTAGAGAAGGGTCAAGGAACAGGAGGACGGATTGTTTGTTGCTGATACTTTCTGCGATACAGTTGAGGTTAGCTGCTACTTAATTCTGTTATTTATACTGTGCAGCCCAGTACACATATTCCAATCACTTAAATTGGTAGTCTATCTCTGCTCCAGTATGGGTAATTTATAATAAACTTATTAGGCTCGTCCAATACAGAGTATTTTTCATGCAGAAATCTGTGAAAACTGAGCAGAATCAGCAACCCAATGCTATCAGCTTACCATTTTTTCTGTTACAGAATTGAAATCCATATGCCATTTGTTTATGTGGATTCCTGTTGGGTAGTTTGGATGAAAATCCATTTCCAAATTGCTGCTATATCTGTGGCATAAAAACTCAGAATCCACAGCAGAAACCAGAAATTAGGTCTCATTTTTCTCATGTGGATTCAACGGCAGAGTTTTCTGACCAAAACCAGCTTTGGGTATAAAGTATGAGTAGGAAAGCCATGAGAACATGAAAGCAACTAAGGATCAGCCTAAGTCACTGTTCCTCCACCATTCTTTACAATGCAGCTCTGCTTATTTAGATTGGCAGCTCAGAAAAAGGCAGTTATTGGCAAGCATATATCTACTCTATGTCCTCCCTATAACAATCATTGTAGTGGGATTCTCTTTTTAATAGCTATTATTAAGATAAATATATATATATATATATATATATATATATATATATATATATATTTATTTATTTATTTATTAAGATATATATTCTGTGTACCCCTTCTGTGAACTGTTTGATTTTCCACTGAGGTGCCTCCCTGTATTTGGATATTTCAATCCTTTTTCTGTGAATTGGTATTGCTGCATATAGACTGAAGGGAATGAGCCCCAACAGAGGAGACCCTAAAGCTCTGAGTGGCCACATATTTTTCTGCAGTTTATTCTGGAACCTGTGACTGTCTTAGTAACAAAGGCTACGGCTATCCCCTTAAAAGAAATTACCATGTTTTTCTTCTTTCTTTGTGGTTGAATTCCTTTGTAATACAATGACTGGTTGGCATAGAAACTGTTTTTCACACAAACTATTTTCACAAAATCACTCCAGCATTAGTGGAGGGTGTGTGTGTGTATATATACACACACAGGGTGCAACATAAAGAAAAAAAGAGAAACAGAAGAAAAAGCGCAACCATGTGCCGTTAATCCTAGGGGGGAGAGTGTTCCGTGAGAAAACAGAGTACGCTCACGTTTTAGTGTTGTACTATGAGCACAACACCATCATGCACTTGCAACCAACCATGTGGTTTGAATGTGAATTGTGCAGCTGTCATCAAACCCGTCCTTCTGACGGTCTGGACATGTGAAAACGATGATGCTGTAAACACAGCTGGAATAGTGATGTCTTCAGGCACACTCTTTTGGAAGGGTTAATAAATGTAACCGAAGCGGACCAATAAAATAATAAAGGTCTATTAATACAAAAAGACAACGCGTTTCAAGGGGCGGGTCCAATGATTGGTTTACAACAACAGTGATTGTTTTTATACCGTAATAGACCGAGAAAATTACCAGTCAATATAAGACTGGTGTGATAACATATATAGTGTAATCCACAAGTGCAAAAAAGCAAAGAAGCACACATAAAAATTCATCATAGATGGATACAATTGAACAGCATGTAAATAACGTAAAAATACACTGTTCCTGTACTTCCATTTCTCATAGAGGGGCTGTGACCTCATCTGGATTTATACTCATATCGCTATTCAGCAGCACAAAGTACATATTAGCATTGCGGCCATCAATATTTTGCCAAGTAGAATTAGGTGTTTGTAAAAACATTCTTAAGTGATAAAATAATACAATACAATAATATATACTAAATAGCATATATAATATTGGACTAAACTATATGAAGCACATATTATGGGCTGATTGTGGCTAAATAAATAACGTGTATAGTATTGAACTAAAAATTGCAGGGTGGTTGGCATGTATAATAACACTTTTACACCTGGGTGTGTTAAGAGAGAAATTATAGAGATTTCTTTTATTGCTCTAATCTTACATGATGGTAAACATATATTATACAATTTCTACAAGGAGATATGGAGGGAGATTATAGGAATTCCTTTGGCCGGGCAGGCCAAATACTATCTCCCCAGTGTCAATATGGCACAAAGACAAACTTTTAACATTATACCGGAATGCAAACCTGGTACAGATCTATAATTATGATTAAACATGAACCTTAAAAATAATTTTAAAACATAAGCTCTGTCGCTTCATTTAAACCATGGGGCTGCAATGTTTGAAGGGAATAGATCCAGAACATCTCCTTTTTAGCTAGAGCTTCTGATCTATTTGTGACACGTTCTGGAATATGATCTATAGGTATATTAGAGATCATATTTTTTTCTTCTTTATGTTGTACAGTAATGTCTGTAATGTCTGGAGAGACCATGGCACATAAAGTTCTTTTTTATATTGCACCTAGGTTGATTGAGCCTCTGTTGTGAAGTTCTCCCCACATATTGTTTGCCGCATTGGCAATTTATTAAGTATATGACAAAGGAAGAGTGGCATGTCATGTGATATTTTATGGAGAAGATTTCTCCCGTGTGCGTGCTGCTAAAGGAGGTACTTTGATCTTGTATAATGGAGCAGAAAAGGCATCTCTTCTTCCGACATTGGTAGGCTCCTTTTTTCTGAAGAGTTTCTCTTGAATCTGACTTGATTTTAGGTTTGTCTTCTCAGACGACTTGGTGCAACAATATGATGGAGCCTTCCTAAAGGTCAAACTCGGATTTGCTGGCAGTACATCTTTCATGTAGGGGTCAGATCTTAATAATCTCCAGAGTTTTTTAAGAATTCGTCTTATGTTCTTTTGACCAGCAGAATAGGTGGTAATGAAGATGGTGTTTAATTTTGATGTTTTTGATTTTTCTTGTACAGTGGGGATCAAAAGTTTGGGCACCCCAGGTAAAAATTTAATTAATGTAAAGATGGAAAAATCTCCGAGTCATCAAATTACAGATTAATGGCAGGTGTGGTAGAAAAATTGGACTAATTGGAACTCTGGATATTAAGAAGATCAGGAACACAACTGCATTCCTTAAAAAGGCTTTATTTGTGGATACATAGGCTACGCGTTTCTGGTCCGAAACGGACCCTTCGTCAGGCAAAGTATATGTGACAGAAGCTCTAGCTAAAAAGGAGATGTTCTGGATCTATTCCCTTTAAACATTGCAGCCCCATGGTTTAAATGAAGTGACAGAGCTTATTTTTTTATTATTTTTAAGGTTCATGTTTAATCATAATTATAGATCTGTACCAGGTTTGCATTCCGGTATAATGTTAAAAGTTTGTCTTTGTGCCATATTGACACTGGGGAGATAGTATTTGGCCTGCCCGGCCAAAGGAATTCCTATAATCTCCCTCCATATCTCTTTGTAGAAATTGTATAATATATGTTTAACATCTTGTAAGATTAGAGCCCTAAAAGAGATCTCTATAATTTCTCTCGAACACACCCAGATGTAAAAGTGTTATTATACATGTCAACCACCTAGCAATTTTTAGTTCAATACTATACACGTTATTTATTTAGCCACAATCAGCCCATAATATGTGCTTCATATATTTTAGTCCAATATTATATATGCTATTTAGTTGATATTATTGTATTGCATTATTTTATCACTTAAGAATGTTTCTACAAACACCTATTTCTACTTACCGAAATATTGATGGCTGCAATGACAATATGTACTTTGTGCTGCTGCATCGCGCGGCCAATTTGTCAGCAGCCGGATCTAGAGCACTTGTCTGCTATTCCTGCACAGCGCCCTGTGATGTTGCTGCCGGGCAGTCTCCCATCTCACAAGGGTCCGGCCGGTCCCTGCTTATGCCGGCTCCCTGGAAGGTACGCATAGTGAGACAGCAATCCCTCAGCTCGTCCAAACACACTGCAGAATAGCGATGGGAGTATAAATTCAGATGAGGTCACAGCCCTTCTATGAGAAATGGAAGTACAGGAACAGTGTATTTTTACATGTTGTTCAATTGTATCCATCTATGATGAATTTTTATGTGTGTTTCTTTGCTTTTTTACACTTGTGGATTACACTATATATGTTATCACACCAGTCATATATTGACTGGTAATTTTTGCCATCTATTACGGTATAAAATCCGTCACTGTTGTCGTAAATCAATCATTGGACCTGAGGAAGAGGGGGTCCCGCTCCTTGAAACGCGTTGTCTGTTTGTATTAATAGACCTTTATTATTTTACTGGTCCGCTTCAGTTAAATGTAATAACTCTTCCACAGCAGTGCGCCTGAAGATATCACTATTTAAGCTGTGTTTACAGCATCATTGTTTATATTATATATCTACATACATACACACACACACACACACACACACACACACTGGTCTTGACAAATTCTGGGTTTTTATCAGTCCCTTCCAATGATGAACATCCTTTAAAAAAAAAAAAAATAATAATGTTTTACTTAACTCCGCTTTTGTCCATGTGCTGATCCCCTGTTCTGCCTGTGGTTGGCACTCTGGTGTTGTAGGAGCAGGAGGCATAATGTGACTGCCGCAGCCAATGGGCGACCTCGACGGTGACACTCTGTACAGAGCATCACCTCAGAGACTGCTGATTGGCTGTGGAAGTCACGTGACACTAAAGCACCATCAAACGACATCTGATGCTGAACACAGGGGTGCCAACCGACAACATCCGATGCTAAACACTGGAGGTAGAACAGGGAAACAATGTGAGAACAGAGGTGGAGGTAAAAAAAAAAAATTAACTTTTTTTTTTTTTGACTGTGACACACGGGGAGATGAGGGGACAGTAATGACAGACACAAGAAGGAGAGGAGGTGGACACTTATGACTGCGACACTCATGGAGAGGTGAGGAGACAGTAATGACTGACACACAGGGAGAGATGAGGGGACAGTTATGACTGTGACACAGGGAGAAATGTGGAGACATTAATGACTGTGACAAATATAAAAAGGTAAGGGACACTAATGACTTATAATATAATGTCCCGTTGCATAGTAAAAAGCAAACCATCCTAACTTTTTTTTTTTTTTTGCTGGCTCCTAGATTTATAACCAAAATTTGGCAAGCCATATATATATATATATATATATATATATAACACTTAAACAACACAATGTTACTCCAAGTCAATCACACTTCTGTGAAATCACACTGTCCACTCAGGAAGCAACACTGATTGACAATCAATTTCACATGCTGTTCTGCAAATGGAACAGACAACAGGTGAAAATTATAGGCAATTAGCGAGACACCCCAAATAAAGCAGTGGTTCTGTAGGTGGTGACCACAGACCACTTCTCAGTTCCTATGCTTCCTGGCTGATGTTTTGGTCACTTTTGAATTCTGGCGGTGCTTTCACTCTAGTGGTAGCATGAGACGGAGTCTACAACCCACAAAATTGGCTCAGGTAGTGCAGCTCATCCAGGATGGCACATCAATGCTAGCTGTGGCAAGAAGGTTTGCTGTGTCTGTCAGCCATTGTGAGACCATATGCTGGTGCGGTTGGCCCTGGGTTCCTCCTAATGCAAGACAATGCTAGACCTCATGTGGCTGGAGTGTGTCAGCAGTTGCTGCAGGAGGAAGGCATTGGTGCTATGGACTGCCCGTTCCCCAGACCTGAATCCGATTGAGCACATCTGAGACATCATGTCTCGCTCCATCCACCAACGCCACGTTGCATCACAGACTGTCCAGGAGTTGGCGGATACTTTAGTCCAGATCTGGGAGGACATCCCTCAGGAGACCTCATCAGGAGCATGCCCAGGTCATATGGGCACGTGGAGGCCACACACACTACTGAGCCTCATTTTGACTTGTTTTAAGGACATTACATCAAAGTTGGATCAGACTGTAGTGTGGCTTTCCATTTTGATTTTGAGTGTGACTCCATATCCAGACCTCAATGGGTTCATAAATTTGATATCCATTGACCATTTTTGTGTGATTTTGTTGTAAGCACATTCAACTATGTAAAGACGAAAGTATTTCATAAGATTAGTTCATTCATTTAGATCTATGATGTGTTATCTTAGTGTTCCCTTTATTTTTTTGAGCAGTGTATCTCTCTCTCTCTGTATGTATATATATATATATATATATATATATATATATGTTAGAAGGCTAATCTATTAGCCTGTATTTGTGGGAGGGGTGGGGATTCCTTTAAGAATCCACGGCAATACCTGTTTCCTACGCCGCAGGTTCTTCACGTCGTGATGTCAGCAGAGTCAGCTGACCGGAAGCAGGAAGCAGCGTCGGGCAAGTAGTGAGCATACCCTGTTCGTGCTTCGGGTTCCCGCAGCATCGTGACTGGCTACCTCCATGGCCGCGTGAGTAAATATCGTGCGGGGACCAGGGGCTGGGGAGACCACTATAAATATCTTTCCTCTGCTCGGTGGCCACCTGCTCAGGGATGTCCATCCGCGCAGCACCGCAGGTTGCCATGTCATGTTAAACGACACACGCGGGGGTCACTGCTCGGAATTTGGTGGCAGAGGTCGTCATGTGGACATGCAGTGGCCGAGTTGGTGTGGGGGGCGGCATCCCGGGCAGCGGCGTACAGATTTAACATGTTTATGCGCATCTGTGCGGTCGACTCGGAACTCCTGCCCTCAGACTGGTGGAGATCCGGGCTCATAAGTCGGGGGTTGAGGCACCCGGTCTGTGCATTGCCTCTGTGTCTATTTGTTGTAATGTGAATGGTATAGGTAATGTCAGGGCGGCCATGCTTTCCCTGCAGGTCAATATATATGGTGCCGCCAGATCGTTTGTGTCGATCCCCTTGTGATTCGGGAGTCGTCAGTCATTTATTGTCTACTACTTTCGGGCAATCTGACCTGGCTCAAAAAAAAAAAAAAGTGTATATAGATTAAAGTGGTTAAGGGGATGTTCGCATGAATTCAGCTTGGTGGTCACGATGCTTACAAGCAGTTCACATTTTAAGGTGTTACGTTTGGGGTGTGTCAGCAGCTCACTCACGACTGCAGGGTCAGTGGTTGCGAGGTATATGTCATGAAAAAAAAAATATATAAAAAATCGTGGCCTGTGGTTACACGGAATGTCGTACATTCCATGTTACACTCAGGTTTCAGGAATTGTTTTAGATTACGCAGCCAGTGTCACGGCATATACCAGCCTCCGGTGTGGTAGTCATAATTGATGCTAGGTGTGTCAATGTTACATGCTTACGGGGTAGCACCCTGATCATGTGTCATTGAGGTGATTTCTGGATGTGGTGTCAAATGCTAGTTGTTATTGG